>NC_072432.2:128575000-128888750 GCF_028878055.3 Symphalangus syndactylus
CCCCTCCCCTTCCCCTTCCCCTTCCCCTTCCCCTTCCCCTCCCCTTCCCCTCCCCTTCCCCTTCCTCTCCCCTCCCCTCCCCTTCCCCTTCCCCTTCCCCTCTCCTCCCCCTCTCCTCCCCTCCCTTTCCTTCCCCTCCCTTTCCTTCCCCTCCCTTTCCCCTACCCCTCCCCTCTCCTCTTCTCCCCTCCTCTCTTCTTCTCTCCTTCTTTCTGAGACCCTGGACCATACTACATGCTGAACTTCTTCCCCTGCATTGGATACTTTTCCCATCCTTTCTCACTGTGAGCATATGGGAAACAAAACAAAACAAAAACAGTGGGGTCTTCCTATTCTCTTCTTACCACAATGCAGAATATTTCTGTGACCTCAGATATTCATGGGTTTTTCCCCACACCAAGCAATTTTCTGGCAGATTCTCCAGCAGACACTGGGTGTCCTGTAATTCAGATCCCACAGGTTGAGGGCTTAGTTCCACACAATTGTCTCCACTTCAGATGCCAACTAAAAGCCTGACTATATACTGGGGTTCTCACAACCCCTCCTCAAGTTTAATTTGCTAGGATGAATCACAGAGCTTAAGGAAACCCTTACTTAGGTTTGCTGGTTATTATAAAGGCTATTAGAAATGATACAGGTGAATGCCAGATGGCCATGATATGGGCGAGGGGGTGCAGAGCTAGAAATGATACAGGTGAATGCCAGATAGCCATGATATGGGGGAGGGAGTGCAGAGCTTTCGTGCCCTCTTTGGGTCCACCATCATTCAAGTACCTCCAGTGTCCAGCAACCTGGAGGCTACCAGAATCCAGTCCTTTGGGGTTTTAATGGAAACTTCATTACTAGGCATTTTTCATTACATCCTTGGCTAAGGGTGATACAGTCAACCTTCATCCCCTCTCCCCTCGCCACTACCTGGAGTTCAGGAGGTGGAGCTGAAAGTCACAACATTCTATTGAAGCCTTGGTCTTGGTCTATCCAGTGACCAGCCTCCATCCTGGAACTACCTAGGGGGTGCCAGTTACCAGTCATCTTTTTTTATATCCAAAAAAAAAAAAACAAAAAACACTTTGGAGATTCCCAGGATATTAGGAGTTGTTTGCCAGGAAAAGGGAACAAAGACCAAATATATATTTCACAGTATCACACACATCGTTGTCTATGTTGAAATAGATATCATCAGTTGTTGCATGTTTTTGCACCCGTGATCAGTTATCACCTGCTGCCTCTGACTTTTTTTAGCGACAATAAGGCTTCATTGCTGAGGTTGTAATAAATAGCCTCTTACCACCTCTGCCTCATGAGGTGGCCCTGAGACCGAGAAACATTTGATTCTACCATATCCTCACCAGTTAGCTCAGGATGCACTGGGAAGCTCAGTACAGACAAACAGCCTTGTTCAACATCTCAGCTTGGCCAGACAAGTCAGGCCTGCTGTCTGTAAGTTCAAATCAATCCACTTGATTTTCTAAGGAGGAAGCTTTCCACATTTTTTTGTCCTGGGTAGTATACATAAGTGAAGCAAAGGCTCCCTGCTGCCTTCACTTGCCAGGAAAATGGATGTTTTCAGAGATGACACATATAAATCAATGTCTGGTATTTATTTAATGTCACACCTAAATTATTAATTCACTCTTGACAGGAACAAATGTACAGTAAAATTTACTAATTTGGACTAATTGAGGGAAAGGCCAATTATATAGCAAAGCCTCCCTTAATTAGCCTCCAACTAAGAGGACCTCAATTAATCATTTTGTTGTTGGTCTTCCCTCAAGTTAAGAGATTTGCGTCTCTTAGGAAAATCAAGCTTTCAGGGACTTTCCTCTTCAAAAGAGATTTCTAGATTATACCTTAAGATCTATATAAGAGCAGCTCTTCTTTCGCTGATTCTTCCCATACTTAGCACCATGATGGGCTGTGAAATCCTGAGATGCCAAGAAAATACTGAAATAAAGCCTTGTGTAAATACAATGAACATGATTTCTGGCTAACCTGTAGTAGTTTAGGACCAGTGTACAAAATCAAGTTAATTCTGTGTGTACTCTGAAATAAGCACTTTACGTGATTTAGGTCTTAATTTTTATAGCTGGTGCAGTGGTGTGTTTCTATAGTCCCAGCCACTTGGGAGGCTCAGGTGGGAGGATTGCTTGAGCTCAGTAATTCAAGGCCAGCCTGACCAATGTAGAGAGTTCCCCCTTCTAAGGTGAAAATAAATAAATAAATAAATAAATAAATAAATAAATAGGTCTTAATTTTCACAATCCCCTTCTAGGAGGAAGTTGTATGTCTATTCCTATGTTAAATAGAAGAAAACGAAGGTTGAGAGGAGTTAAGTAAATTGCTGAAGGCCTCACAATAATAAGTGGTAGGAAGGATCTAATCCAGGGGTATCCAATCTTTTGGCTTTTCTCGGCCACATTGAAAGAAGAAGAATTGTCTTGGGCCACACATAAAATAGATTAACAATAGCTGATGAGCTAAAAAAAAAGAAAATCACCAAAAAAACCCTGAAAGTTTTAAGAAAGTTTATGACTTTGTGTTGGGCTACATTCAAAGCCGTCCTGGGCTGCATGTAGCCACATGGCATAGGTTAGATGTGCTCGATCTAAACTCAAGCTGTCTGACTCTGAAACTGATACACTTAACCTTTACCAGGACCTTCTGAATGCCTGGCTATTCAAAGGAGGAGATGGTCTTGACAGGCAATGGTTGCCTCCACATCAGATCGATCTGGTCTGGCAGAAGATGGGTGATATGTTGGTAGGATTGAAAAATTGAAATGATGTTCAGATATTTAAATTGTATTCCACCTCTAAGATACTGAGGTACTGTGGTTCTAACCAGAATACACCCCCAATCAAAACACCTCACTTCGTTAGACTATCAACTAATGGAGGTTATACTACAGTAAAACACATTAAGAGTATAAAGTATAAGTTCAAAAGTTTACTTTTCCCTTTCATATACTCATGCAAGTAAGGTTAAGGGTTATCTGAGCTGGATGCAGTGGCTCACGCTTGTAATCCCAGCACTTTCGTGGGCAGAGGTAAAAGGATTACTTGAGGTCAAGAGTTCAAGACCAACCTGAGCAACATAGTGAGACCCCCATCTCTACAAGACATTATAAAATTAGCCAGGCACGTGCTTATATAGTCTTAGCTACTCAGGAGGCTGAGGCAGGAGGATCTCTTGAGTCTGGGAGTTCAAGGCTAACAGTGAGCCATATATATATATATATATATATATATATATATATATATACACATATATATATGCACATATATATACACATATATATACACATATATATACACATATATATATACACATATATACATATATATACATATATATATATATACGTATATATACATATGAATAGATTACTAAATGGAGATCCTTGGCTACCATGTAGAATGGAGGTGTCTGACATCCTTTGAAAACAGAGGTCTTTATCTGGCTTCAGCAGTCTGCTCCTCCCCTGGTCTTGTGTACATTTTAAATTTGCTTGGTGAACTTACCCGTTTTAGAAAATACAGAGATGTATCATTCTAAGGTATTATAATATATAATTAGTAGCTATACATTAAGGAGGTTTTGCTATAAAAATTTATAAATCTATTAAATTATGGAGATGAGGTTGCAGATGTGTTTGTGGGGTATAGGACCCCACAAATGGGGTCTCGCTATATTACCCAAACTGGCCTTGACCTCTGGACCTCAAGCAATCTGCCTACCTCAGCCTCCCAATGTGCTGGGATTACAGATGTGAGCCACCATGCCTGGCCTCACTCCTTTATTCTCATCTCTTCCTCTTCTCTGTAGCTTCCTACCTGCCCTCTCACGCCTTCCCTCCACACTCCCATGCACACCTTGCAGCACATTTGCTTTCTTTGGTTTTTCTAGTATTCCAGACAGGCTCCCACCTCTGGGACTTCACACTTGCTGTCTCCTGGGTTTGACATGTTCTTCCCAAAATAACCACGTGCATTGCTTCCTCATCTCCTTTGCCCTTTGCCTTCTTGGGCCCTCTTTTTTTTTTTTTTTTTTTTTCCCTGAGACAGAGTCTTGCTCTGTCACCCAGGCTGGAGTGCAATGGTGCAGTCTCAGCTCACTGCAACCTCCACCTCCCACGTTCAAGTGATTCCTGCCTCAGCCTCCCAAGTAGCTGGGATTACAGGCACGTGCCACCACGCCTGGCTGATTTTTTTTTTGCATTTAGTAGAGGCAGAGTTTCACCATGTTGGTCAGGCTGGCCTCAAACTCCTGACCTCAGTTGATCCACCTGCCTCGGCCTCCCAAGGTGCTGGGATTACAGGAGTGAGCCACCGTGCCCGGCCAGGCCCTTCTTAATCAAGCTATTCTAAGTTGCAATGCTCTCTCATCCAACATTCCTAGTTCTTCTCCCCTGCTTTGTTTTTCCCTACAGCACTTACTTGTCATCTAACATACTATAGACTTGTTAAAAATGAATGCCTTGTTCCTTCCAAGAATGCGAGCTACTTGAGGGGCAAGGATTCTGTCTCCTTTGTTTGCTGAATATTCCAAACTCTGATCACAGAGCCTTGTACAGGGAAAGCACCAAAGATATTGTTGAATGGGAATGGTGTGTGTAGAATGGTTGTTTACCCGTTAAACAGGTTCTTTTAAAATCCATGAAGAGTTTGCTTTCTCAAACCAAATGATGCAGTAAACTGGCAATTTTGTTTACATCCCTTATTTGTTTAACATTTTTAAGCTATTGCAAACATACACTTCACCAATAGATTTTCTAGAATTCCAGCTAACTAAATTAGAATCAATTGGTGGTCATTATACACACAAGCCATGTAAGAAAGCCATTGGTGAAAAGGATGGAAAAGTCCTCCAAGTGAAAAAAAAAAAAGATTTAATGAAGTTGTTGAATGTGGCATTTCAAGGCAGAACCCTTCTACCTGGCGTGACCCTCAGCTGAGTCCATTTTGCATCTCTGCAGCCACGTGAATACTTGACATGCAGAATCCCTATGCAGGAAAGCATAGTTGAGCAGTTCATGTGCAACACTGCCAACCCAGATTGCTAGTGTGCAACCTTCTCTCCCTCATTAACTTGCTGCAAACCCTGTCAGTCTCCCATGCCATCACATACCCATCTGCCAGACTCTTACACAACTAGGGAGTGAGCAAATGAGGGCTTTTGAGAGAAACCTTTAAAAGAACCATTATCAGGAATGCCAAGTGATCTATCTCTGCATAGGAGAGCAGATGGAAGTTGCTGCAACCAACCAGGAAGAGTCAAAGCCCAACACATTTCTAGGCTGGCTTGTGTACAACATTCCAATCAAAGCAGATAATCTCGCAGTTGCTAGAAATTAGGTAATGATAGAAAATGGCCTTTTGGTCTTTATATCCTGACCCAAGAGATGCTACTAACCAAGTATAGCTTTGAACATTGCTTTATGTTGTTTGAATTTAGCATTTCTCTGGCTTTTTATGTCTGAAAATATTTTCTCTTTCCTTAGTGGCAATTCAAACATACAGAGAAATCAACATTTTAAAATTCACATAAGCAGGAGTTAGTTTACAGTTGGAGATTTTGAGCACACTGCTTTTGTGTGATAATATTTGAAATTTATTTCCACAAGTTATTGCACATTCATTTCTGGAGTTTTCTTTGCAGAAAATTGCCAGAAGGAATGGATTTTGTCTTCTTCAGCTGGCAGAACAATTTTCCACCTGTCGCCCAAATATTTGATGAGAAGGATTATGTTGCCTGCTCTGAAAGTTTATACTGTGGATCCTTTGAAAGTGAAAGTGTCTAATGAAACTACTATCTGATATCAGAGTCCAGCTTGCTAAAGTGTCTATGAAGCTGTGGATGGATTTCCGGTGGTTAGGGCAATTTCTGAAAGACTAGCTTCAGTGACACAAACACACTCACATAGTTCTGAACCTGCAGCATGGCAAATGATGTTCTTCATCTTAATGTTGTAACTGTTTTCTTGTATTCAGCAAAACTTTTGTGGTCTTACCAAAGATCTGAATTGATTGCCTGAAATTATTGTTGTTCATCTTCTTGGTAAATGGAACCAAAAACAGCATTGGTGCATGGGTATAGATGAAATTGCCATTTGATTTCAGGTTCAAGTGATTTACTGTCTCCATTGAGTTTAATATTTCTCTCTAGTTTGTTTAGGTATATAGATGGCATAGTAAATACCATCAACAAAATACAGATTTAGGGCTGGGTGTGGTGGCTCACGCCTGTAATCCCAGCACTTTGGGAGACCAAGGTGGGCGGATCACTTGAAGTCAGGAGTTCGAGACCAGCCTGGCCAACATGGTGAAACCTCGTCTCTACTAAAAATACAAAAATTAGCTGGGTGTGGTGGTGCGCACCTGTAATCCCAGCTACTTGGGAGGCTGAGGCAGGAGAATCACTTGAACCTGGGAGGTGGAGGTTGCAGTGAGTCAGGATGGTGCCACTGTACTCCAGCCTGGGCAACAAAATGAGACTCTGTCTCAAAAAAACAAAAACAGATTTTAAAAGTCCATATGTAAGGGCGGCAACCTTTTTTTTTTTTTTTTTTTTTTTGAGACGGAGTCTCGCTCTGTCGCCCAGGCTGGAGTGCAGTGGCGCAATCTCGGCTCACTGCAAGCTCCGCCTCCTGGGTTCACGCCATTCTCCTGCCTCAGCCTCTGCGAGTAGCTGGGACTACAGGTGCCCGCCACCACGTCTGGCTAACTTTTTGTATTTTTAGTAGAGACGGGGTTTCACCGTGGTCTCGATCTCCTGACCTCGTGATCCGCCCGCCTCGGCCTCCCAAAGTGCTGGGATTACAAGCGTGAGCCACCGAAGGGCGGCAACCTTTTAAACTGTCAGAATAAATATAAAACTATTTTTTCCTTGTTTCTTTGACTGCTTTATGGATATAATAAGTAATAATAATATTGCTGCTATCAAAAGAATTTTTCTGAAGTGTAGACTTTACCATGCCGAAATAAGACCCCTTCAGCTGACTCAGAGAAGGGGCTAAAATCCTTGGACTGGCATTCATGTCCCTGGATAATGACACCCTGACCTAGTTTTTCTATCTTAGTTTTCCCTACCCCATCAACTGTTTAAGCCCATCAAACTGAACTGTTGTCTCCTGCTGGTTCCTGTCTAATTACCTAATTCCCATGCTTTTTTTTTTTTTTTCATGTCATTTATCATCCTACTTATTTATCACACTTAAATATTGCCTACCCATTGTGAGCCAGCACAGATTCCACTCTCTTGAAAAAGCCTTTCATGATATATGCAGCAAGAAATAATGTCTTATTTTCCACTCTTGGACCACTTCATAGACATTGTTTATGGAATTTCTCATGTTATATTTTTGATTCCCATCAGTTGCATGCAAATCTGGAATAAGACAGATTTGATCATGAAGAGCATTTTGTTGTGTTGTTGTTAATGTGGAAATAACAGCCTTGCTCCAAACTGAATTGCCTATTTTTCTCCTGAAAATCTGTTCTGGTTTACGCCAGACGTTTGTACTTCTCACAGCTCGTAAGTGTCACCTGGCTTGTCATTTGGTGGTGGTCCACCACTAGCACAGCCACGGCAGTATGTTGAGGGCTTCGACAATCTGCTAGAAGCCACTGTGTTGATCATAATCTTTCCTACATCATGCCATCAATAGATGGAAGCCAAACAGCCTTTGTACTGGATTTGCTCAAGACGTAGAATGAAAAAGCTGATAGTAAATTCTTCAACTTTCCTCCTAACACTTTCTCTACTATCTCTCCCAAATTCATCTACCCAGATCTCCCCCTTCAACCTCAGTCTCTGGGTTCCTTCTTCCTTCCTGTATCCAGCACAAGCCCTACAGATATCTTTATTTGCTTATTTTGTGCTTCCCAAGAACAGCTTTACCATTCTGGGTAATTGGCAGTGTCCAAGTGTATGAGGAATCCCAGGTTGAACATGCCACATCTTATTTTACTTCAGTGTTATTTTTACTTGAAAATATAGAGCCTTTGTTTTTGTTAACTAGATATATCATAAAGCAATAATCTAAATTTGCCTGAACTTTAAGTTGAAATGAATAAGACAAACATCTTATTTGAGGTCATGCTGTGCTCTTCACTGACATTCTTAAAAACCTGCATTCATTCATTCATTTCTGCTGTTACAGTCATTTTGGTACAGAAGTTTTTAAAGCACTGGTTGAAGACTTTGATGTTGTCCAGCCTTTTGGTAGTTGAGAGTTTCTTCCCTCTCTTTCATCCTTTCCAAGATCCTCCCTTTAGGCCTCCTCTCCCCAAAGCCACATATTATACTGCCCCATTTTCAGACACGTGCCTCTCTTTAACTTTTCTAAGACATCTGGAATGTGTATAGAGTACCTAGACTGTCATTCAATCGTGTTCAAAGAATTTGGGAACTAGGCATATGGGTGGAAAAACTAGAAAGGGTAGGAACTAATTATCCTTGCTGGTGGGATGGCCTGAAACAAAGCAAAATCTTAACATGAAGAACAACTGAAAATAGGCAATATTTTTGTCATGGTTTCCTTTTGCTCTTAAAGGGAGGAAAGTGAGACTGGGGATGGACCCACAATTAGTAGGGTATAGTTTACCTATTAGTATGTAGACCTGTGCTGTTCTGGAGCCAGAAAAGATTTAAGAGATCGCTATCCTCTTTATGTTAGCGTGGAGTCCTCGATGCCATGAGCTTGCAGAGCGGTTGACGTGAATGCCCAATTTTCAGAGTTTCATAAAGCATAATGCAAAGTATGAATTACTCACAATGCATTTCTTTGACTTGGCTGGAGCTTTTTAAATTCAGCAGGGTTATACTGGTAATGATGGATGTCTGAGTTTGTTCAGGGCTGCCATAACAAAGTACCAGGGACTGGGTAGCTTACAAACAACAGAAATTTATTTCTTATAGTCTGGAGCTTGGGAAGTCCAAGATCGAAGTGCTAGCAGTTTCAGTGTCCGGTGCAGGACCACTTCCTCATAGACAGCTGTCTTCTAACCGTAACATCACATAGGCAAGGAACAAGGGATTTCACAGGTGCCCCTTTCATAAGGGCGCTAATCTCATTCATGAAGGCAGAGCACTTCCCGGAGGCCCCCCTCTTATTATCACCTTTGGGGTTAAGATTTCAACATGAATTTTGGGGGGGGCATAAACATTGTTGCAATGGATTAATCAGAGATGTGGAAAACTTTTTGCCTGAGAACTTTTTAAAATACTGGAAAAAGAAAAAAGCACTTGTGTATCTTTAACCTTGACAGCAATTATTTATTATCAAGTGGTACTGTTTTTCATATCTACTAATGTATTTTTAACAAGAGAAATAAGCATTATTGATAACATTAAAGTGCCTTTTCTTTCACATCTCTTTCCACTGTCTTTTCCTTCCCCATTTTCTTAAAAGCAGTTCCTCTCAGTGCTTTAATATCCTTCCATTTTATTTTTATATTTTAGCATACTTGTGTGTACTTGTGAGTAATACATATTGCATTGCTTGATGACTATAATTTATAAAAATTTACGAAAATAGAACCCTACAGAATATATCCTTCTGCAACTTTTTTTTATGCAACATAAATTGAATTTACATATGTTGGTAGATAGATCGATGGTCCTTCTTACTGCAGTATAGTATTCTATTCTGCGAATATGTCACCTTTGGTTTATTAGATCTACTATTGGTAGACAGGTATATTTATTTTAATTTTTCTCTGGAAAACATGTAGAACATATTTATGGATGTTTTCTTTGGCTCATGTTCTGATAGAAATTTCTATAGGTCTCCAATTATTAAAAGCTTTAGGAAGAACGATTATTTAAATAATGCTGTTTGGCAGACAGAATCCTTTACAACATGGACTCCCTAGGAAGACGTGGTCAAAGGAATTGGATATCACTGATGTAGTAGTGCACCTCTCTGCCTCTGAACAGGGCTAAATTTAACTTGTCTTAGAAATTCTCTTTACTCTACCTTTAGAAAGAATACTAGAGTAGGAGTCCACAGATCCCTTTGGTTACATATTTGTGTCTCAGAACACAAGAGGTGGGGAATTTTTAACAACATTTGACCTAAAATCCTACTTCTATAATTGAAGCCTCATTCCCTCTTGCTTTCTCCAGAAGTAATGAAGAACAGCTACAAGCTTGCTTCTACTCTTAAAATAACTTCTTCTAATCCCATATGCTGATTTAAAGTACTTTTTTTTTTTTCCTTTAGCCTGCATGAGTCTAGTCTCTTTAGCCTTTTTTCTGGGGTTTCCTCCCTTAGGTCATTTGTATAGTTCTAATCAATTCTTTTTCAGATTTATCTATATCTTGTTTAGTTTTTAGGGCTTAAAACTAAAATAATATGATCTTATAATGGTCTTTCTTGTATGGGGCTGACATGATTACCTCCTGGTTTTTATATATGACTTTCTGTACTTATGCATACATATGTATATATCTATCCCTTTATTCAGGAAATATATATTATGTCCCATCTGCTTAGCAGGCCTCAAACATTTATAACATACCCACATGCGCACAAGCAGTACCGAGTGGCTGGTTTATATTTAGTATGTGGCCCACTAGTTTGGCCAGATATGCCTGTTGATATATTGTACAAAGGCATATTTGGCTATATAGGTATTTATTTAGTAGAATGATGAAGATCACAGGGTGGGGGATTATTTAAAGTATACCAAAAGGTATATAAAGAATGTTCATAGCAGAATTATTTCAAATAGCAAGACAAAGTAAACAACCTAAATGTCCATTGACAGACTGAATAAGTAAATAATGATATTTTCACATAATAGAATACTATAATGAAAATGCAAAAACTTAAAATACATGCATTGACAAAAGTGAACTGTAAAAACAACACTGAGTTCAAAAAAGCAATCAGAAGAATATGAATGGCTAAGAAACGTGGAAAAAAAAGTTTAACATCCTTAGCCTTGAGGGAAATCAAAACTGTACTGAGATACTACTTCACACCCACTAGGATGGCTGTAATCAAAAAGACAGATAATAAGTGTTTACAAGGATGTGGAGAAAATTGAACCCTCATACATTGCTGGTGGAGATGTAGAATGGTACAGGCACTTTGAAAGAGACTTTGGCTCTTCTTCAAAGTTAACCATAGATCTGCCATATGACCCCCCAATTTTAGACCTAGGTTATACTCTACCCAAGAGAAATGAAAACACATGTTCACATAAAATCTCGTTCATGAAGAGTCATAGCAGAATTATCCCTAATAGATAAAATGTCCCAAATGCCTATCAACAGATGAATGAAAAAACAAAGAGTAGAATAGCCAGACACGGAATATTATTTGTCAATATAAAGAAATGAAGCATCAAGATATGCTACAACATGGATAAACCTTGAAAATACTATGCTAAGTGAAAGAGGCCAGTCACAAATGGTCACATTTTATGATTCCATTTATATGAAATACCCAAGGTAGGCAAATCCGTAGAGACAGAAAATAGATTGATGGTTGCCAAGGGCTGGAATAAGGAAGAGTGGGGAACAACTGTTAATGGGTTCAGGATTTCTTTTGGGGGTGATGAAAATGTTCTAAATTTAGATTGTGGTGGTAGTTGTACAGCTCTGTGACTATATTAGAACCATTGAATTGTACATTTTAAATTGGTGAATTATATGGTATGTGGGTTATATATCAGATGTTTTTATAAGATGCAATCAGAAGAATGTATGTATTCTGCTGCAGGTTTTATAAAGTTCAAAACCAATCAGCTAAACAGTATGTTGTCTAGGGTAGTATGTATACCCATGTGATAAAACTATGAACATATAAAGGAGGGAGAGATCTGAAAAAGAAAGAAAAAAAAAAAATCCAACCCAAAGTGGTGGTCATTACCATTAAGTTTCACATGAGGTTCATTACGAGCCATTGTGCTGGGAAAGTCCCATTTTCTTAGACTGAGTGATGGATGTATTGTCCTGCTTTGTTTCTAATATTTACAATTCATATCTAATTTTAATAAATGCTTATTACAAAAAGTTTTGTTTGTATAAAATACTTCATAATGAAATTCCATACAGCCTTCTCTTTTGTTTTGAAGGAGACGGAGCAATTGACATTAGTGGAACAGTGTGTGTTTACATTGTTCCTTTTTCACTCAAGAGACTGCTAGGGATAGACAAAGGGTGACATCATGGAGAGATTGTTCATTGCTTTCTTAGCCTAGTACATTAATGAGTCTTTGGTTGTACAAATATGAAATGTTTTGGATTAGAAAAAAAGAGGGGATGCATTTTTTTTCTAAAAATGTAAAG
This sequence comes from Symphalangus syndactylus, assembly GCF_028878055.3. Taxonomy (NCBI): domain Eukaryota; kingdom Metazoa; phylum Chordata; class Mammalia; order Primates; family Hylobatidae; genus Symphalangus; species Symphalangus syndactylus. The sequence continues at coordinate 128,587,301 of NC_072432.2, forward strand.
TTTTTAAAAACTTTTGAAAGAGAGGAGGCAGAGGAGGAATAGATAAGCATGAGAGGTGAGAGAAAACGAAGAAGAAAATGAGTGGGCATATTACTTTTATGAAAATGAATATCTGATACTCAATGTAAATGATGTTTTCCTACCACTTAAGTGGCTCCCAGTACTAAGGATGCTAAATTAATCCTGCTATTCAACAAAGACTTTGTGTAATAAGTAAGTCAGGACATTTTGATTTTTATATTTTTAGGAAATCATGAAAAGGACCATGTTTTAAGAGTGGTTGATGTGTGACAGAGAAACAGTGTCTCAAATAACATAAAAAGATAATTGATTAACGAATGTAGAAGTGCATAAATTAAACAAAAATGAAAACAAAGCAGGAGTCCCCAAAATGCTGAGGCCTCTAGGCTTCTGCCTCGTTAAGCACTCTGTTGAGGTTACAAGCAGTTCGTTGATCCTAATGCTGTAATTTCCAGCCCCGTGATGGATTGTTTGGTGGGAATTTCAATTGAATCTTAAAAGATCATACGACCCTGGGTTAGAAGATTATTCTTCCTTCCAAAGTGTTCCTAGTGACCTCTTTTATTTGTGTTTCTATTTTTAGATACCCACTTTTCAAAATTGTTAAAAGGTTACATGATATTTTAAGTAGCTGCTCTAAGGTTGTTACATGCTTAGCTAAATTGGTTCTCATCAGCATTAGCACCTTAATGAACACATTCTCTATAGCCCAGCCTTAATCAGAACGTTTTTATAAATTAGAGCAATGATCAGCTATCAGGCTTTATGTGCCTCCCTCAGATACTGAACTTAATTAACATCCCTGGAGGAACAGTCCAAACCACATGGTTGTTTGTGCATCCAAAGCCTTAGATTTCATAACACCATGTTCCCCATCAACAAACATGACACACAACACCCACTGCTCATGCTACTATCTTTGTAAAATATCTGGTGATTCTAAAATTAACATTTATATTTTTTTATTTTACTCTGGGAGTATTTTAGGGATAAATTCTATTACAATGCTTTAGATAAGCGGTGTCATCTTTGGATGTCTAAAATCTGATTTGAGGAATCACTTTTCTAATCAGTTGTGCACCCACTTAGCAGTAATCTGATCTAAACTCAATTCTCCTAGTCTTTGATGAGCTCTCATGTGAAGCCAAATCTAAATTCTCTCAAAGATAAACGTTTCATTTGCCCTTTTTCTGATCAGAGGAGCCTTCACAGAACTCCAAGGGTTTATGAAGATGATTACAATGGGCTTGTGATTTCAATCAATTGCTGAAATGCCTTGGGATATTTTTACCCTGTGAACTGTTTTTGCAAAGACAGGAAGTTTCATCTAGAAGAAAAGAAATCATTTAAGGCAACTTTGGGTTTAAATGTCAGATTTTTTCACTGGAATCTCTATGCTGTATGGTAGAAAGAACTCTTAAGAGCTGTGTTTCTAGAACCCTAACCTCAATTGTACTATTAACTACTTCAGTGAACCTAGAAAAATTACTAAGTATCTAAGAAGATACTCATCTTGTTTATAAAATGTGAAACTGGATGATCTCTACTATCTCTTCTAGGCCTTAATATGTAATGATTCCAAAAGTAGATTTGGACCACTCTCTTCCTTTCTGCTTTTTCCATAACAAAGACATCCCTAATATTCATCTAAAGTTTTTTTCTTAAGCAATGTTTTCTTCAACCTACAACATAATATGATTTGTACCCTTGCTCTGAGAACTTGCTTGAGTAGCCTGATAACAGTATTTGCCAATCAGTGATTATCTTTGATATCTAACAATATAATGAAGCCTATTACGTGGATCTAGACATATTTCTTTCTTCAACTGTTTTTGTGATTTAGGAACTATTTTTTTTTTTAATAATTACAGTGGTGCCATTGTATTAGTTTTTTTGTTTGTTTGTTTTTTTTGAGACTGGGTCTTGTTCTGTCACCTAGACTGAGTGCAGTGGTGCACTCATGGCTCACTGCAGCCTCAATATCCAGGACCAAAGTGATCCTCCTAACTCAGCCTCCCAAGTGGCTAGAACTACAGGCACACACCACCACGTCTAGCTAATTTTTTATTTTTTGTAGAGATTAGGGTCTTAATATGTTGCTCAGGCTGGTCTCGAATTCCTGGACATAAGCGTTCTTCCCACTTCAACCTCCCAGAGTGCTAGGATTACAGGCATGAGCCACCATGCCTGGCCTGTTGTATTAGTTAATCTGCAACATTAATTCACAATTTTAAAAAGCAGCTATGCAAAGATACCCTGGTATAAGTAGATAATTTTCAAGAAATGACAGACCTGATTATTCCCTTGAAGGTCATGAGGATAAAATCTAGTTGAAGTTTCAGAGCAACCTAAAATTCCATTTGTATCCTCTGAAATTAGGAATGTGCTCTTTTAACTAACTTTTTTGTTTTAATTGTGCAGAAAAGCAATGTGTTACTTCAAAGGTATTTAGTCATAGTAAAATCCAGTTTAGCTATTAAAAAAGAAAATCTTCTCTTCTCTCCCTGCCCTGGAGTGTTCATAAAGAGTCTACAAATATGGTCCCTTATTTTGTGTGTGTCCCAAATATAACTGGCATAATTATCTTCATATTTGACTCATTAAGCATTACATTCTTCTGTGATTCGCTGCAATGTGACACTAGCCCAGCAATGAAATCATTCTCTGTGATACAAAGGGAAAAAGCACGATTCTGTTCGAGTAGTTTTACCTTTAAGTCTATGGTTACCAACTGAGAACATTGCTTTGATATATAATTAATCTCACTGAAATCTGGTGTTTTCTACTTTCTCATAGAAAACTAGTAATCTGCATTTGCGACAGGCCCAGACCTTCCACCAAACCCAGGGTCCACATTTATCTTGAAGGCTTGCATTGTTCCCTGCAGTCCTGGGGAGAGCAGCACACTCTCCAGAAAGTGGCTCCCTGAGTCCTTGGACACTGCAGCTGTAATAATAGTGGGAACTCACCTCATCCATCTCGCCTGTTCTGCACACAGTCACTGCCTCAAAAGCATTTAGTACCTTGAAAGCCAGGCAGATTCCTAGATCAGTGGCCTCTTCCACCTGAGTTGTTGTAGTTGTCATAATCGTTTTATCTGGGATTTGTGTGGGTTAGAGGTAGGGACCGCATACACAGGGTAAAAAGGAAGACCTGTGAATTGTTTCTTTTTTTTCTTTCTTTTTTTTTTTTTGTTTCTGCAATGCTAACATTTTAATCCCTCCAGAATTATTTCCAAGCACTTTAAATATTGAGAGATGAAGAGTTCATTGTTTTCCCCATCTTGAGAAAATCTATTTTCTGCCATCTAAGAAATGAGATTAATTAACCAGGAGGGATACATGCTTATCTCATATATACTAGTTTCCTCTGAGTATTCAAATGCCTCCCCCCATTAAAAAAAAAATGGCATATAAATGCCCGGTGTGTTTCAGTAAGTGTCATCCTTTGATACATCTGATCTTTGGGTACCCTCCGTGACTCCATCTGTTGCAGGCACGCGGTCTTCCTCCTTGACCCTATCTATAATGAACGCGTAAATGACTATTTATATCCATCATGGGTCAAAACTTTCCATGCCTTTGCTTCTGCTCTCATCACATTTTATGAGGGAGTTCTCTATGTAGTGGAATGTCACTTAGAAAAAAGATTTTTTAAAAAATGACACGTATCGCTTGTACTCTGGTACGTCAAATGGTAAAAATTGTAGGCAGGCTTTTTGGTTACTTTTTTTTTTCTCTCTCTCCTTGTTCCAAATTGAGACTTTTATGATTTTCCCTAATCCCTTTACCCTCAAGTACTTCCAGATTGATTTCATTGTCTGGCCAGTGCTGTATACAGCAGGTGATCCAGTAGGGATTGTTTTTATTTGAATTATTTGTATGTGATAATAATCATTGTATTCCAGAGCTCCTTCCTGAAAGATGGGCATCTGTCACAGTCAGTTCAGACCACTATAACAAAAATCCTGTAGACTGGGTAGCTTAAACAAGAGAAACTCATTGCTTAAAGTTCTTGGGGCTAAGAAGTCCAAGACAAAGGTACTGGAAGATTCCGTGTCTGGTGAGAGCCAGCTTCCTTGTTAGCAGATGGCTGTTTCTTCTTTGTGCTCTCACATTAGGGAGAGCAGAATGAAAAGAAGCTCTCCTGTTTCTCCTGTTTTCTTTTCTTTTTTTTTTTCTTTTTGACTCTCACTCTGTCGCCCAGGCTGGTGTGCAGTGGCATGATCTCGACTTACTGCAACCTTTGCTTCCTGGGTTCAAGCGATTCTCCTGCCTCAGCCTTCTGAGTATCTGGAACTACAGACACATACTACCACAACCAGCTAATTTTTATATTTTTAGTAGAGACGGGGTTTCACCATATTGGCCAGACTGGTCTCAAACTCCTGACCTCAGGTGATCTGCCCACCTTAGCCCCTCAGTGTGCTGGGATTACAGGCATGAGCAACCACTCTTGGCCTCTCCTCTTTCTTCTAAGGGTACTAGTCCTGTTCAAATGGTCACTACTCTCATAACCTAATTAATTTATAAGGGCCCCACATCCTAACACCAGCAAATCGGGCATTAGATTTTCAACATTTTAATTTGGCCGTGGGAAGGGGGAGGATACAATATTTAATCAGTAACAATGCCCACTTAAGTTTATCGTGAATTCTAGAAACAACTGGTTATTATTATAGTTGATACCATATATCATCACTTGTCAATGGAAAAAAGTAATTTGTAGGTCTCAGTTTTCTTTTGTAGTTTTTTATCATAGGAATTATATAATATTATAGGGAGGAAATGGTAATGTACCATGTATCTAGAGTTTTTTTTGATGAGCAACTCGTAATGCTGTTTGTCAGCTTTCTCTGACACTGTTGTGCCACTGTTTCCATCATACTGTCAACTTTAAACACTGTCTAAACACGGATTTTAATGTCTTTTAATGACATGATATTGTCTTCATATGTGGGTACTAAGTGTCCTTATTTCTAATTTGCAGTTATGATGTTAAATTCTAACACCAATGTGACATCCACTATAAACACCTTCACTGGTCTCCTGTTTGAGAAACCTTGTGTTGATGGTTCTAGATGTACTTAAAGATCATTTCAAAATAAGTTACGTTTACTCTGGTCTTCTGCTTGAGAAACTTTGGGTTGATGGTTCTAGATTTACTTCAAGATCAATTCAAAATAACTATGTTTACTCATTTATATAAAATAGTATCCAAAAAGTATTCAGGGCCATTTTTAAGTAAAGGTACCACAAAATAGGTCCTTCCTGGGATATACAGTGTCTTTTCTCTAATTTAATATTTGAAATGCTCGAAGATAGTACATTTGATCAGGAAAGCCCTGTAGTCAAACTTGTTTTAATATATATTTGGGCTAGAAAAAAAGATTGAGAGATAGGAGAAAATATATACATATATATAGTATAATGATATCAACATCCATTTTTTTCTTTCCCTTTCTATGCCTGCTTACCTAACATGAAAATTTTGAAACTCTCTGAACTCCCACATATTTGCTCTAGATGTTACCTCTAAATGTTAGGGAATGTCTCATTCCTCTTAGGGCACACTGACCCATTTGATTGATGGTTTAATATCTTCCCCCAAAGTACCAAGTAATGTTGGTTGTTTCTTTTAATTTCAAAACCTGTACAGTAGTAATACAGGTCATTACCCATCTCCTGACCCAGACCCTGGGTGCCAACAAAATTAAGTGCTTGCTATAAGCCATGGATACCTGCAAGCTATCAACCCATTGATGATAAATAGCAAACTATAATGGCCTAGCAATATGCAAATGATTGTCTGATTCCCATTCATGTGTACATGGAGGTAGGGTGCTGAGATAACTAAATAATTAAATCACAAAATGCAATTAAATTTACTCTATTACAGTGCTCTTCTCCTCCCCATTCTTCTTGCTGACAGTATGCATACCAGGCTTCACCCCAGTACAATTAAGCTGATTAGGTAGTACTAAACAGCTCAGATATGTAATAGGCTTTTTGTTGTTTTTGTTGCTGTTTTTTTTTTTTTTTTTTAATTTTTTTTAAGCTCCATAAGTCAAATGCCAAAATCTTGAGGTACAACAGCAGGTCTTCCAGTGATGTACATGAAACTCTTTACCAAACATCCTATGGCAAAGGCGGGTAGCCTTAACCCTTCAAGAGCATCCAGGTCTCTAGAGTTGGTTTCTGGGTTGTGATGTTAGATACTGCTTTGTAAGGGAAAAAATATGTAAAATATTCAGGCATTTCCTAGAGTGCCATTGAGTAGACTGGGCTCTTGCTCTAGCAATTTCTCCCTCACAAACAAAAAGTAATAATAATCTACGGGATGCAACTCTATCTCTACTTCATCCTTCTCCATCCATCCCTTAATTTTTCCTTAATTAATAAAAATGTGCTAACAATATTCTATTATAGACTGACTGCCTATTATATGCCATACAATATCCAAGTTTATTTGCATGTAGCTATTGAATGCACACAACAACCTTGTGGTTCGATATTCTCTTTCTACCTGGAAGAATATAGAAGCTAAGGTAGGTTAGATATCTTGCCTAAGATCACACAGCTAAATAGTAAGAAAACTTGGATTTGAATCTAGCTCTGTCTTAACTCCAAAGCTCACATTTGTTTCCCTGTAGCAGGTTGCCTCTTGATAAAAAATATCAGGAGGAACAATATTTTGTGCTTCAAATACAACTTGGTATAAATCTGTTTCTGACCGTGTCTAGCATCTTCTCCAAGGAGGATAAGGAAATTAAGCCCCCTCTATTGTAGAAGTTTCACATCCCAATCAGATAACTGTCAAATCAAATCAGGGCACAGCTTCTATTGCTGGACACTAGTACCAAGTGGCGTATTGTCAATCTTGACTAAATACCACATCCGAGCAGGCTCAACTAAATCTGTGTATTAGGAAAAATAACAAAGGAATTAAAGGATTTCATATGAGCATCAGAACTTCATCCTCATATCAAGGTCTTAGGCAATTTCCAGAAGAAGGACTTTGTTGTAAAAAGAAGGTCATCTCATTAAGAAACTGAAAACAAATCCCATTTATTTTCCTTTTCTTTATGAATCCTCCACAGAAAGCATTAATTTCTATTTTTATTTTTTAAAGATGTATGTTCTTCCCTGCACGAAACCTGCTTTTGTCTAGAGATACACATTCTGGTCAAAATTCTGTTGCATTTGGAATAGTGAAACTCATCTCTTGTTTGCTGTAATCCAAAATTCTTTTAAAAATATGGTCACAAATGAATTAATGAATTGGAAGAAATAACATAAAAAGCAAGGTGTGGCTGGGCACGGTGACTCCTGCCTGTAATCCCAGCACTTTGGGAGGCTGAGGTGGGCTGATCATGAAGTCAGGAGTTTGAGACCAGCCTGGCCAATATGGTGAAACCCCATCTCTAATAAAAATACAAAATTTAGCCGGGTGTGGTGGCATGCACCTGTAGTCTCAGCTACTCGGGAGGCTGAGGCAGGAGAATCACTTGAGCCAGGGAGGCGAAGGTTGCAGTGAGCTGAGATCGCTCCACTGCACTCCAGCCTGGGCAACAGAGTGAGACTCTGTCTCAAAAACAAAACAAACAAACAAATGAAAAACACGGTGTTATTGGTATCATTTCAGACTTTGATGCTAAGACAATGAAATATATACATTCAAATTATGTTTTATTTCTTTTTACAGATTATAGAGCCACATTCTCCTTAAAACTGTGTAAAACATAAAATTTAAATGATAAAAATATGAATAAACAATTCAGAAGGTAAACAAAAATAGTGGAAAAATATGGTTTAATATTTAATTTTCCTAGTAATCAGAAAGTGTATATTAAGCAATTAGTATTATTTTTATCCACTAACAAATACCTCAAAGATTATGTTCAAAGCTGGTGAGGATGAGGAAAATTGGTAAGCTTCTGTAATGCTGGTGCCTGCGTCAATTTGAATACTCCTTTTGAAAATAAATTTAGGGCAGGATACGGTGGCTCATGCCTATAATTCTAACATTTTGGGAGGCCAAGGTGAGAGGATCACTTGGCACCAGGAGTTCAAGACCATCCTGGGCAACAGAGAGAAAACATGTCTCCATAAAAAGTGAAAATAATTATCTGGGCATGGTGTCACACATCTGTAGTATCAGGTATTAAGGAGGCTGGGATAGAAGGACCACTTGATCCTGGAATTCGAGGCTGCAGTAAACTATGATGGCACTACTGCACTCCAGTCTGGAAAAGATCTTGTCTCAAAATAAATAAAATAAGTAAATAAAAAATAATAACTAAATTAAAATTTATTTTATTTATATATAAAAAATAAATAAAAATTTAATAAAATTTTAAAAAGATATCTGCTAATGCATCATTTGCACTCAGTACATTTTATTGCAAAGATGATGGTCACAGGGTTTTTTCACAGCTTCATTTATTTTTATTTTTATTTTTTTTAAAATTTATTCAACAAACACATGTAGAGTCTCAGAGCTATGTAACCATTGGTAATATAAGTAACGAAGGATCTCACATCCTTTGCTTTCATGGAACCTATAGTCTAGATATACATGATATCCATGAATAGTTACATACATGAATAGTTGGGCATTGGTACACATGAATAGTTGCTTAGTTGTACAAAGTATTATGGAGGAGCAAAGAAGAGGAATGTAGCCACCCTAGGATTTTGGGGACTCTGGTAGCCTTACATAAGATGTGTCAACTAAGCTGAATCTAAAGGAGGAGAATCTGCTATAAGCAAAAGAGGGGGGACATTCGTATCATGGGGCAGAAGGAAAAGCATGCGTGTGAGCTCCAGGTGAAGAGCGTTTAGATCCCTAAAAGAATTGAGTGGCAGTCCCTATAGCTTCTAGGTGGTGAACTGATTAGGCACTGAAGCTAGCGACAAATACAGGGACCATGTCATGAAAGGCCTGGTCAGTCATGATAAAAAATATATATATATATATAAAATGTGTATAAGAATTTTATTCAAAAGACTGAGGAGTTTTATCCAAAGGATTAAGAATTTCAAGACAGAATGACATGTTTGAATTTGCATTTTGGAAAAAGCATTCTGCTTTGCAGTGTGTAGGAGGGATTAAAGGAGGGCAGGCAAAAGAGAAAAAGGATCCATTGTAGTCATGTAGGGGAATGATGGTGGTGATTCAGACAAGCATAGGAAGAATGGAGATGAAGAGCAATTGCTGAATTTGAAGGATATTTAGGAGAGGGAATCAATGGGGTTTAGTGATGAATTCGATATAGGGGCCGAATGGGAGAAAAGTAGGTGATACTCAAGTTCTAGCTCGGGGAACCTGGTGAATACTAGAGCCATTACAAGCTTTATGGGATGTAGGCCAAAAAACAGTCTTGGGGCCAAGCAATAAGTCTGTTTGAGGCATAAAAGTTTGAGGGGTCTTTAGGACATTTAAGTAACTATATTTAGAGACAATTTTATGTGTAGAATTGAAACTTCAGAGGGACAACTGTACTAAAGATATAAATTTTGGTATAATATAGATATGTGGAGAATTATAGTATCAATATAATGCTAAAATTTGGATATAACTAAATGTTCAGTACTAAAGAAAGAGATCAACACTGACACACTTGCAATCATTAGAATTAGTTTTATGAGGAGGTAATACCATGAAAAAATGAGATAACATATTACAAATATATGTGTGTTCTATGTATACAAAACCAAAATATTAAGTATACATCTGAAACAGATACTAGAATGAATCATATCAAATTATTAAGAGTATTGGTCTTTGGGAATTTGGTGACAATGGGTAGGAATATTTTTAACATGTATTTGTATTTTTCTATAATTTAGTATAAACCATAATTTTCCATATAAAATATATCATAAAATGTTAACTATATTTTCACTTTTACTATATTGAACTATAGAATGTTTACAAGTTATAAGATCACTATAAAAGATACTTTCCAAGATTTTAGAGGGTAAAATTCTCAATAGGTAATAACACAAAATGTAGTTGTCAATTTAATATTTCATGTTCCACCAAAACAAAATTGACATGATGAATAAACACTGTTCTGGATGTCAGTGCAAAGAGGTTTTTATCCTGTGCCTGTGACTTAGAACTCGCTGACAAGTTGTTTAGCCTCTGAGAGCCTGGATGACTTCTAAGATAGGAGAGTCGGTTTGGATTTTCTCTAAGGTGACCTTCCACCTTATTTTGCCTGTGTCCACATCACATACAAAAAATTCCGTCAAACCATGTTCCAGTCAAATAAGCCTATATTTACATTTTGAGATATGCAGCTAAATGGCCACAGTCTAGGATTTTATGTGACCTGACATCTAATAGGAGTGTATTTCTTTCAAAGAGAATTTAATGTTTGTTCCTTACAGTTTCGTTTTCCCTCTTTTGTTTCTTCTTTTTGTCATAAAATGATTGAAAATCCTTGCTGTATTAGTGTGCAGAACATAAAACATAAAGCTCTTCCTGAAAGGTAATTTTCCAAGAGTGAAAAATATGAGAATGGTGTTTGATTGTTTGGTTTTCTGTCATTCAATGTTGCATTAAAACAACCATTTTTCCATAACTATGAATGGCCTCACTCTTGAAAACTGTCAGTTACAAATGAAAAGCGATAACACTTGGAAAGCAAAACCTTTTTCAAATCCCACTAGGTTTTCAGATGAATTTGAAAATTAGTCAGTGGTACATATTCATACACAAATGTATCCATTGTTGGGGGAGGAATTAAACAATTTATAAACTCCATCTCCATATTCTCAGCAAGATATTCTTTTTTACATTTTAAAATGAATAATTGTTATAAATCTTATAATCTTATTCTTTTTCATTTTTTCCTAAATACATTTATATTTTGTTTTTCCCTGATACGTGGATTTTAATACACTAAAGTTAGAGACCATGAAGTGAAAGCTAGAATTGCCATAGTTTTTGAAGCCTTTTATATTCTTTCACTAAAGCAGAGGAGTGTGTGTGTGTGTGTGTGTGTGTGTGTGTGTTTCCTGGTTATGTGTTTATTCTAGAAACCTAAAAATAGATAAAAAGCTAAAAACTTCATACAAACTTAAACTACTAACATTGCATGACCCAGAGAAAAATACCTGGACTAAATTTGACATCTTACTTCAAAGTCTCTTTGAATAAACTGTTATGGGAACAGGTGTCTCAGGTTAAATCACTGTATGTTTCCATTAGGGGACAAAGCTGTACCTGCCATCATAAGTGGTGTAGAATCTCTGGCTTAGATCCAATTTGAGAGGCCAGTTTTGGAGATGACTTAAGTGAAAGCTAAAATGATGGTTACAAGTTAACAATCAAAGAAAAGCAAAACTTTTCTTTGCGGCCCTCTTGGGACATAAGTCACCTGTGTTAGAGTGGCTGAAAGAATAACTGTCCTGTGTATTAGGACCAGCATGGGTTCTCTCGCATTCAAAGTATGCACAGCTGAACTGGTCTTAGGGCCCATGCTATAAACCAAGACAGCTTTCCTTCTATAATCTGGTGGTTACTCTGTGTCTGCACCTCTGAAAGTTCCCAGTTCAAGGCACACAGAAAGGAGTGATGTTAGAATTGCTAAGGGAAAAACTTTAAACAAATTAAATTTAACCGAGTTGAAATGAGCAAAGAACTGTTCACGAATCAAGCAGTCCTTGAACCAAAATAGGTTTAGAGAGACTCCAGGCTACCACGTGGTCAAAGAAGATTTATGGACAGAAAAGGAAAGTGACGTTTAGAAAACGGAAGTGAAGTTCAGAAACAGCCAGATCAGTTACAGCTCAGTGTTTATCTTATTTGAACACAATGTGAACCATCGGCTTTAGGCATAATTTAAAATATGTCAGGAGGCAACTTTAGTCTAAATTTAACAGACCCACGTAAGACCAATGGTTTAATAAAATCTCAAACTCTTTAAAATGTGCATTCTAATGAAGATGATATTTAGCTCTACCTAACTTTTCAAATTCCTTTCCATGTACCCATGGCACGTAATATTTCAGCCATCCCACATTTCCTAAAATTTCTCTCTTACCTTTTAATCTCTGCACATGGCATGCCCGCTGTTGGACTACCTTCTCCAACTTGCCCAGTTGGTCAGCACATTTATCCAGACTGTGATAAGGGGTAATCTTCCCTGTGATGCCTGCCATAAACCCTCCCAGGGACAGTTAGGCTCTCTCCTCTGTACCCAATGACACTTTGCATATACTTCCAATTTACTGTAGGCATGCTTGTCATAGATTTGTTATTATTTATCTCTGTTTTTAGTCTGTGAGCTCCTGGCAGAAAGTAACTATGTCTTAGTCATCTTTGAATCCCTAGTACCTAGAACATTGTCTAATCTTAGTAGGCATGCACATGTGTCTATTTAAAAAAAAATACATTGAATGTATTAAACTGATAAATTGGAGAATAATGAATGTGCTTTTGTAGAGTCTACTGAAATCTGTAGTTCTTTAAGGAACTAAGAAGGGCTCTTTGATTTCTTTGAATGTGTCTTAAGCGCTGTTTCCCATCTTTCATTCTGCAGGATTTAAGATCTCAATAAAGTCATATCTTATATATAAGATTGGCACAGGTGAAGTGAATGATGCAAACACAATGATATAAAACGTTTCCATTTTTATTACAGGTGAGGAAGAAAGAATAGTTTTCAAGTTAAAAATAAATAAACAAGAAACTTTTATTGGGGCCTAGGGAAAGAGTCTGTGTTTCATAAATTGCATTAAATATTTGGTATGTAAAATTCCGGCTGCTGTTCTGCATTAAATGGGTGAAATGCATCCCCTATCTAATTAAGTAACCATATGGAGACAAGTCACATTTACATAAATGAATGCAGAAAGCCTGGCTCTATTGTATTCTCTTTTAGATTATGTAACTCGGTTTTCCTGCTATGGCTTTCTGCTCTGACTTGCACATTGCTGTGGACCAATACACTCACAGAAAATGAATGGAAGTTAAAGAGCTAATTCTAAGGAGCCTTACTCTATTTACATATTGCAGTGAGAAGGACTCTGGAATATTATGAAATCTCCTATGTTTATTAACTACTTTCCTATTAAAGCCAATAGTTTTGGGACCTGGCCAACAGGAAACCCATTGTGTATTAGCCTGCTTTGCAAGATAGCTATGTGCCTGGTGTACAGTGTAACCATTTCACTGAATGTTTATTGAATAAGTGCTTCACAGCATGTGTTCTGAATTTTTCACCTAACAGAATTTTACTAATGTAGCTACAGGGAGCAAATGATAAAGAAGTGTTATAAGCAACGGTCCATATCACTAGGACTCTGAAATGAAAATGATAATAGCAATCAGAAAATCAAAATATAAATGTTAGGATAATAAGTTTGGGGATGGAAATCATAGGGATGATAATTGTAATTCTTTCCTTTTTATGCTTTTCTTTGTCCACACAGTGATGATGCTGAAGGTTGTGGTCATGGTGCCACATGATATGTATGTAACATTTAACCATTTACTCTATTTTTACATATATTTTAACATCACAAAACAGCAACAGATTTTAGTCATCCATTTTCGTGGATGAGAAAGATGGAACATCAGGGTTAAGTTATTCACCCAAGGTCACAGAGTTAACACAGACCTTGTCAGGTTATTTGATTCTCATGTAAAGTTCTTTAGTTTTAGCAGATTTAGTCTTTGCTTTTTGGTGTGGTCCCTGTTTACACTTTGAAACAAATACCAGTATAGTGAAAAGAAAAGCATACTTTGGAGACAGAAAAGGAGAAAAAAAGTGATATGTATTTCAAAGTAATGTCCTCTGAAGAAAAAAGTATACAAATAATTTAGAACGTCTCAAAATCTCTTGATGCTCAAATTTCACTTAAACAGTAATCCGATGGATCAGGATTTTATGAATTCCAATTTTGGATGACTGTGGGCCCCGGTGTGCCCAATTTCATTACAAATACAACACATCAAATGATAAAATATTGGCAGTTTGTTATGCTTAACCGTAATAGAATGGCAGTGCCTTTCACCCAATTGTTTTTCTTTCTAATGTTCACCATGTCCTTATATTTTAATTGGAATTTTAGTTGTTAAATATTCCTGCTTTAAAAGAAACATTTATTTCTAAATGAAACACAGAAAAATTCTTATTATTTTATTCTCAAACAATTATTCTTTGACTTCTTTATTTCTGACTTTGGTGAGGAGGTCTAGTCAGTTAAATATAGTTGGTAGAACACTAGTTCTCTCAAAAATATTTATTTTCTCAAGGCCTTCTCTGGGAGGGGTTCCTAACACACCCATCCTAACCTGGAATCGCAGTCCAGCTGACAGGTTAACCAAATGATTTTCAAGGTAAATGTCATACTTATTGTAAGTGAAGAAGTGACTCAGAGATAATGTGTGTTTTTGTACCATCTTTTGGTTTTATGAACTGCACACTATTACCCTACGACAGGCATTCACTAAATTAGAGTATCAGACTTATAAAAGTCCATTCCTCTGAAACAAAATGGAATTCTGAGGTGGCTGGAGTCAGAGACCTGCATTCAAGTTCTGAGCCCACCATTTACTGTCTGTGCAGCCTTAGACAAGGCACATAATTAAAGCATCTCCTGAGATGCACCGTGACACCCACCTGGGAGAGTGTCTGTGTCTCTTAAATGACTGAATCCGTGTAGAAGGCTTATTAGCACAATCTATAGTCACTTGGTAAACGGCAGCTCTTATTTTGACTTTCTGCTAACGGAGTTTCCACGTTCCTTAGCCTACCAAGGCTCTTTCCTGAACAGCTGATGCCATTAGGATTTAATTAAGTGAAGCTTGGAGTGCTGGCTTTGTGTAAGAAGGAAGATGCAGTTGTATCGATGAGGAACGTTTTCTGCCACAAATAACAGAAAATCTATCAGTAGCGTTAAATAAGTAGGGATTGTTTAAAAAAAAAAAAGCTGTAATATATTATTTGGGGGTGGATGATCCTGGTGTTAGTTAAAGCTCTCAGTGATGTCTGTGCTGGAACTTCCGGGTTCCTGTTGGACTTTTCCTCCCAAACTTCCCCAGTAAGGCAGGAACAAACAGGAGAAAGGACAGTACCAACCACAGCTATTCTTTCTTTTCTTTTCTTTTCTTTTCTTTCTTCCCTTCCCTTCCCTTCCCTTCCCTTCCCTTCCCTTCCCTTCCCTTCCCTTCCTTCCCCTCCCCTCCCCTCCCCTCCCCTCCCCTCCCCTCCCCTCCCCTCCCCTCCCCTCCCCTCCCCTCCCCTCTCCTCTCCTCTCCTTTCCTTTCCTTTCCTTTCCTTTCCTTTCCACAGTGTATTGCTGTTTTACTCAGGCTGGAGTGCAATGGTGTGATCTTGGTTCACTGCAACCTGCGCCTTCCGGGTACAAGTGATTCTCCAGCCTCAGCCTCCTGAGTAGCTGGGATTACAGGCATGTGCCACCATGCCTGGCTAATTTTTGTATTTTGAGTAGAGATGGGGTTTCACCGTGTTAGCCAGACTGGTCTCAAACTCCTGACCTCAGGTGATCTGCCCACCTCCGCCTCCCAAAGTGCTGGGATTACAGGCATGAGCCACCATGCCTGGTCATACCTATTCTTTATATCAGGGAAATATAAGCTTTCACAGAAGCTTCTGTTTATGACTCATGTGCTAAACCAGTGTCACCTGACCATGCTGACCTGCAAGAAGGTCATCAGAGTCTGTGACTTTTCCAGCCTCTGCTGTGAATGTGGTGTGGAAGGAGGCAGATGGCTGGATCAGTCACCAGCCATTTGTCCTACCAGAATTTAAAACTTCTCGGAATTATAAAGTGGAGTTGTGGCATATGTGTTGAGATTATGAATAAATTTATCTTGAAGGAAAAAAGCATTCATGCAGTCTTGCATAAAACTATTTATTAAAGTAAGTGACCTCTTCCCACCCTGTCCCAAAGAGTAGAGTCTGTCAGCAATTTATAAGCCCCTTAAAAGTTTCCACTTCAGTTCCTGTTCCTGTTCCTCTTTCTTCCCTACCCTTCCCTTTTACTGAAAGAATTGACAATTTCCTGAAGAATTCAGTTCAAAACTACGGGCAGGGCTGAGCATGGTTGGCAAGTATGGGTTGGAGAGGCGGAGAGAGAGGTGAGTCATCGCCCTGTGGGATGAGGAAGGGGTGTCCTCCTGGAGAGGCAGCCTGCTGAGGGGATTAAGCCCTTTTGCTGGAGGGCAGCCACCTACTGGGCAGGGCTTTGCTGCACTAGGAATGAGAGCCTGACCCAATGTAGAACTTGGAGTGTGGGAAGGTAGGGCGGGGTACAGGGATAGGCAGTAACCACTCCCAGCACTTCACTATACAAAGCCAAAAAAAAAAAAAATTAAAGATTCTTATTTTCACCTACCTCATTTGTTAGACGGATGCAAATAAACAGTGATATGTATACAATTATATACCTACAATCCCTCACCTTCCTACTGCCACTCTAATAAATCATTTTCCTTAGTTTCTTATTTTCATGGATCCCAACACTTTTTATATTTATGTAATAATAAAAATGTAATGTTACATTCCACCCTTTTTGTCATCCTCTGAACGTTAACTGATTCTTTTTTCTTTATTTATTTTTGAAACAGGGTCTGTCTCTCTCTGTCACCCAGGCTGGAGTGCCAGTGGTGTGATCTTGACTCACTGCAGCCTCTACCTCCTGAGCTCAAGTGAGCCTCCCACTTCAGCCTCCCAAGTAGCTGGGACTACATGCGTGCACCTAGCTAATTTTTTTATTTTTAAACTTTTTTGTAGAGAAGAGGGTCTCACTGTGTTGTCCAAGCTGTTCTCAAACTTCTGGGCTCAAGAGATCCTCTCGCCTTTGCCTCCCAAAGTGCTGGGATTACAGGCATGAGTTGTTGTGCCTGGCCTGACTGATCCTTAAGGGGGATCCTCGGGTAGCTAGGACATTTACTCTCAGGCTTGTCCATTACACTCTCCTGCTCTGTCTTTCAGATGCAGGCTGAACATGCTGCTTTATCTAAAGGACATTTATTAAAATGGGAGGAGGGGAACCTAATTGCTTTTATATCTCCCTGTGTTTTGTGAGTTGAATGGTTAAAACTTGATCTATTACATGATCTAGTGCCTTTATTTATTCGACATTTATTTATGCCAGATAAATAGACATATTCATGCATTGTTACTAGTAAAGCAAAAATGCACCATTCAGATTGCACGTCTATACCTGTCCGCTCAGCTTACCACTCTAGGTCTGGGTATGTATTGTTTATCAAGTGGCCCTTTTATGAATTGAACAATGAATTGGACAGAACTAAAGCCCCAATGGGAGTGTAAGCAGTTGATGCTCATATAAAATCTTTTAATACTTTTGTCATTTCCTCTAACATATGGATTTACAAAAGCCTGCGGGGACTTGGTATTTGTTGAAGATAGAAATTGGCATAAGCATTCAGTAACAAAACAAATTAATATGTGATTTATTTTATGAAATCCATTTTAAATATAATTAAAATATTTTTTAAAAACCACATCTGAGATTCTACCCCGAAACCCCTCTTACTCCCTGTGACAGATACACATTTT
Source organism: Symphalangus syndactylus (assembly GCF_028878055.3). Lineage (NCBI taxonomy): Eukaryota > Metazoa > Chordata > Mammalia > Primates > Hylobatidae > Symphalangus > Symphalangus syndactylus. Next base: position 128,604,888 of record NC_072432.2, read on the forward strand.
TTCTTACTTTATTGTACTTTTGACATAAACTGTTTGCCCTTACTTTTTAGAATATTTGCTTTACAATTTTTTAATGCTGACAATTACTTGAACGTGAGTTAGCTTTCCCATTGCAAATATATTTCAAGGCTTATAGTCTCTTAAACTATTATGTGAGGCTGTTTTTTCTCCCCTTAAGCTGATGTATTTATTGGGAAAAAAATCTTATTTGGAAGAAGCAAGTTACAGTTACTTTTAATTTGTTCCAGTGGCAAACTGTGCATGTGTGTTCCCAGTTGTTAGGAGCCATTTACTAACTCAGTGTCTTTTATTTTCTTCCTTATACAAAATACCTCTTGAAGTCTGAGCCTTTGTAACCTCTTTTTACTTTTAAGAATTCCTCCTGTAGTTCCTCAACAGAACATTACTCTTTTTTTTTTTTTTTTTTTTCAATTGAGACAGAGTCTTACTCTGTCGCCCAGGCTGGAGTGCAGTAGCATGATCTTGGCTCACTGCAACTTCTGCCTCCCAGGTTCAAGCAATTCTCCTGCCTCAGCCTTTCAAGTAGCTGAGATTACAGGCACGTGCCCTCATGCCTGGATACTATTTTTATTTTTAGTAGAGACAGGGTTTTGCCATGTTGGCCAGGCTGGTCTCAAATTCCTGACCTCAAGTGATCTGCCTTCCTAGGCCTCTCAAAGTGTTGGGATTACAGGCGTGAGCCACCGCGCCCAGTCAGAACAATGCTCCTGTTTTGAATGAATTAGGTTTACCATTGACAATGCTTCCTGATTTGGGTTGTTGACATAAGCATGAATAGTAAGAGGCTCTGGTCACAACTGCATCAATGACATGCAGAAAGCAGGTGAGGTCACAAGATGCACCCCTTTCCCAGACTCTCTTCGGAGAGTTGGATCTGATGGGTGAGTGCATTAGTCAGGGTTCTCTAGAGGGACAGAACTAATAGGATAGATGTATATATAAAGGGGAGTTGCTAAAGGAGTATTGACTCACGATCACAAGGTGGGTGAGGTCCCACAATAGGCCGTCTGCAAGCTGAGGAGCAAGGAAGCCAGTTCAAGTCCCAAAATTGAAGAACTTGGAGTCCGATGTTCAAGGGCAGGAAGCATCCAGCATGGGAGAACAATGTAGGCCAGAAGTCTCAACCAGTCTAGTCTTTCCACATTCTTCTACCTGCTTTTATTCTGGCTATGCTGGCAGCTGATTAGATGGTACCCACCTGGATTGAGGGTGGGTCTGCCTTTCCCAGCCCACTGACTCAAATGTTAATTTGACATTTGTCAACACCCTCACAGACTCACCCAGGAATAATACTTTGCATCCTTCCATCCAATCAAGTTGACACTCCGTATTAACCATCACAGTGAGATTGTTCTTCCTGTGGTTCACTCGGTAGTTTTCCTCCACTTCATCCTAAAGACTGGTTTGGTCTCAATGGGAACAACCATTTCTAGGGCAGTTAATCTTGCTATTGAAATGTTTGCTTTCTTTGGTCTTACAGTAGAATGGCCTTTTGAGGGTACAAGATGCCACTCCTCCTTGTCCTCTCCACTGTGCTCAGCAATCACACCCTCCTGCCTTTGATTTTGTGGCAGTTTCCTGGGACTTAAGTCTTTGCTCACTGTATGAAGAAACAGGGAAGTACAGTTTTCCCTCCTGCACTTCCCTTTTTGTATTGCTTCCTCCATTTCCTAAGGTTAGGGGAGAGTCCAGTTGATTCCTTTCATTTGATCAAATGTAATTATAACTACTGGCTATAAGCTCAGAGCTATTAGTGATTTGTGTTCATTCTCACCAGCGGAACGTTGCTGGGGGCAGAGGGTGGGCCAAAGGCAAGCAAAATGGAATCATCTTCCCTTTGAAGGGGCAGTGAGCTGGTGAGTTATCCAAGATCCAAGACAGATTGCCAGACAATCTCTACCGTTTCATAGGTAAAGAAAGCAGACCATTTGGAATCTTTTGACCATATTTTATGGCTGAGTATCCTCTGTTATCATCCCTGTCACTCACATACATGTGTGGGAGAACAACATCTATTCTCACCATTTTTTCAAAGTTTTGAAGCAGCTTGGGGTTGTCACTAGCCCTTTGAGGTAACCATTCACCAGAGCCTCTCACCTCACAGATGTTTATCTCAGTTGTTTCTGCAAAGACGCTCAGATTCAAAACAGAAATTTGAGGGGTGTCCTATTCATTCTTATGCTTCATCCAATAACACTGAAGCCGTGGCTAGCTAGAGGCACCATATCCTCCTAGTTCAGCTTCTAGAAGATAATTCATCTACACCAGTTCTACAAGCATGCTTTATTAATAAAGTGAAGATTTCTCCAGCACAGAATCTTAGAGCTGGTGCGGGTTTGCCATTGTGTCCTGGTGTATGTACTATCAATGTAGGCTGTGTTCTGATGTCTTTTTTTATTTCACAGGAACTGACAATGGCGAAGCCCTTCCCGAATCCATCCCATCAGCTCCTGGGACACTGCCTCATTTCATAGAGGAGCCAGATGATGCTTATATTATCAAGAGCAACCCTATTGCACTCAGGTGCAAAGCGAGGCCAGCCATGCAGATATTCTTCAAATGCAATGGCGAGTGGGTCCATCAGAACGAGCACGTCTCTGAAGAGCGTCTGGACGAGAGCTCAGGTAGGAGTGTGCAGCATCAGAAGCAGCCGCGGTGACTCTTCAGGTTCTCCTGTGGTTATGTCTCTGGGAAAGACTGGAAATCACCCCCCATTGCCTTGTGTGAATGAGGTCATAGTTACATCACTCCTGGCATATAAGATGCGATCCTTTTCTTCAAATGACCCTACAGCTGCCTTGGTAGTGGTTTCCAATATGATGCAGAGGCATTTTTTTCTTGCTGTAGATAACTTTAAACACCAAATTTTGTATGAAAGTTAATATTATCACTGGAAATAAACCAGGGAGTCGCTGTTTTCATTTGCAGAATTCTGAATATTTTTGAGGACAAATATTAAATCTTGTATCAAACCCCTTGTTAAGCCGCATGATTTGAGTTTCTTTAATCTTCCCTAGATTTTATTCTTTGCACTTTATTCTCCACATTTGGTGGTTTCTGAGTCCCTTTTTTTTTTTTTTTTTTTTTTTGACAACGGTGTAGTGGCAGATCCCAAATTAGATTACCATATCCTAGCAGGATCTCCAATAAGGAAGAATTGTGGGATCATCATTACATTATTAGTAAATTATTGGTGAATTTGGCTGATACGTGGTGATGATGGAAATTATGATTATACTAGCTAATGCATATTGACCACTCACTATATATCAGGCTTTAAGCATTTGACAGACATTATTTATCTTGCTCAGTTTTTTCAACAGTCCCCTGCAGTAGATAATGCTATTATTACCTTCTTATAGACAAGGAAACTAAGGCTCAAAGAGATTAAGTAAAGTGCTTGCCCTGGATGTCAAAGTGAGATAATTTGACTCAAAGCCTTCAAAATGTATACCCTTTTATATTTTAATGTTGACAGAAACAATCTATGCTTTTGAACTTTGCTTTCTCAGACAAGATCCAATCTGATCACACGTTGGATTGTTGATTTTTTTAGATGGTCAACTACTTGACTTGGTCAACTCACTAGATATCAGATTTTTGAATAAGTCAGAAAACGTCAGTATAACTCTGAAGTTTCAAATCAGCCTAATTTATTAACTATATAGCAAAGATATTCTATTAACAAGGTAGGCCTTTCAGAGTATTCAGAGATAGGTAAGAAAATAGCCCACAGGGGTGAACTTTACACATAATGACAGAGATAAGACAAATATGCCCATAAATGCTGTGCAGATGAAGTTAGGATAAATATAAGAAGAGAAGAATATGATTCTATGGAAGATTTGTTTCTTAAATCACATCTAACTAGGACTATCAGTAAAGGTATTCTAGACTTGATAGCGGTTGAAAGGGACATTGATGAATATGTAAGTCAGATGGGCATAACTGATGCTACACCATATGGAGGAGAGAGGAGTTTTAGTGGCCTGAAGGTCACAAAAGTTAGTAAATGAAGAAAGCTTAGTATATGTTCAGCAAAACGTTTGTTTTTTTTGAAATATAAAGTTTATGTACAAGAATAGCAGCCAGTGGCTAGAAAACTCAGTTTAATCAATGGCATGAAAGGCCTCAAATAAGAGTTGGAGTCCTTTACTTAGTTTTATGGGTATTTCGGTTGTGGTGATCAATCATATTGATGTACGGGTATGCAGTGGCTGGAGCTCTGCTTTAAAAAATGAATCTGGAAGAAACGTTGGTAAGCAGAAACCAGAACAAGGGAACTAAGAGACATGGATAATTCAGGTGAGAGAAGGTAAAAACTGGTTCAAGAGTGGGGAGGCTACAGAAATAACAACCAGAATATAAGTAATTGCATTAACAAGGAGAAAAATGTGAGATCATAGTTTTGACAAGCTACATTTGAAGTGCTTATGGTATATAATGAAGGAGATGTAGATTTGGAACTTGATAGAATCAGGAGGTAGAAGAGTAGATTTGAGAATCATTAGGAAAGAATGAAGCCATGTGGGTGGAAGACTTGTTAGAGGGGAAGGGTCAACTAGGTCTACTTGAAAAGGAAGTGGACCTAGAGATATACCTCTTCAGAAGACAGGGGTAGGAGTATCAGCCTCCGGCAAAGAAGTAACCAGGGGAGCCGGGCGCGGTGGCTCACGTCTGTAATCCCAGCACTTTGGGAGGCCAAGGCGGGCGGATCACAAGGTCAGGGGTTCGAGACCAGCCTGGCCAATATGGTGAAACCCTGTCTCTAATAAAAATACAAAAATTAGCCAGGGTTGGTGACGGGTACCTGTAGTCCCAGCTACTCAGGAGGCTGAGGCAGGAGAATTGCTTGAACCCAGGAGGCAGAAGTTGCAGTGAGCCAAGATCGTGCCACTGCACTCCAGCTGGGTGACAGAGCAAGAGTCCCTCTAAAAAAAAAAAAAAAGGAAAAGAAAAAAGAAGTAACCAGGGGATGCTGTGTTCCAAAGCAAAAGGAAAAAGTTATCTCAAAAAGATCTGTAGGTAAAACTCTATCAATAAAGAAAAGGGCCAAGGACTAAACATCTTATTTACATGTAAAGAAAGAGTGCTAATCATTACACAGTTCTGAACTACTGTAGGATTGCAGTAGAAATTCAAAACTCCAAAAAGTAGAGAAACACCTAAAACCCTATAATAATTCCCTATTTATTTCAAATTGGAATTAGTAGGAGGAAGAAAAAAAAAGTGCCCCTTTTAGAGATGTTGTTCTTCAGACCAAAGCATGTGTAGAATCCTAGAATCTAAATGTAAGAACTGGGAAAGAGAGAGCTTAGTGATAATCTAACAGCCCTATTTTATACATTAAAAATGTTAAGATTCAAGAGATACAATGAGTTCATGGCATAGCTGTTTCAGAGACCCAGATCTCCTGATTTCTCCTTCAGATGAATTTCTTCAACACCATGAGCCACCTTCGCCTATAGATTTCTATACTTTTCTCCCAAATCAAAATATTGACAAGTTTTCTTGCTGACATAAGGATGGACTGAAGCACATGGCTCATCATTTTCCATTATGAATCTATTTAGGGTTTCAGTCACCCATGTGTAGCATCCTATACATATATCATTAGAATTTCTTTATTCCTGACCATTTCTTCCATCTTCGTAAAAGCCAATCCTTTAATCTGGGCATGTTTCTGGCACTGTTAGACAAAAGTTTATAGCAAGCAATGATAGACATTTCCAGGATTGTTGATAAAGTTTTAATTTGGAAGGAAGGATTTGGCATGTCGATGGGGAAAATAGAGAACAAATTGAATCTTGGTTTCAGGAACGTCTCTGATCTTGTGCTCCCAAGGCTGGGACCCAGGAGAGACCTAGATGCGGAGGCCTGGTGCTGGGAGAGATTGAGTCAGAGACAACACCAGTCTCACTTACGTTGACATTAAAAATTCAAAGGAGGACACTGGAATTTGGGAGAGGGTAACCAAGGGAATGACATCTACCATATAAGCAAAAGACTACAAAACAATGGCAGAATATGACAGGCTTGTGTCTTTTGCTCAACTAGTACAACTAAAAAGGACTCAAATACCAGTGGCTCACTGGGGCTGTATGTTTTATCATCAGATGTCTCTGTCCTAGATTTTGCCCAGCAATGAACTCAAAATAGCTGAATCCCATTGGGCAAACTCTTCCAAATGAAAGACAGAAAGAATATTGTAAAATGATCAGCCATTTCTTTTACCACTGCTAGAAAAATCTTATATCCCTTCTCATATAAAGACCTCTTGAAGTATTGCAAGCCAATTCAACAGTGCACCCTCTTCTAATTTCACTACATTCTGTTTTGTTATTGCTTCCCATTTTAATTCCCCTAGCATTGCTAGGCAACTCCATGTCATGTGGATAGCGTTTTTGATTACATTCTCTACCTCCGTGTAGAAATCTCCTCCTCTCTACTTCCTTAAAAAAAAAAGAAAGCCAATAAAAGACATATTTCAAAGAAGCTAAGCAAAACAAAAAATTCATAAATGACCAAATCTGAGGATATTATATACCGATTTTTAAAAATATGCTGTTGAGAAAGGATTTAAATTTTAGCAGTTACCTTTTTGTAAAGAACTTAATAAGCACAACTTTTTCTTCCAAGTCATTTTGATTGAATCAATGTGAAAGAAATGTCTCTCCCTAAACAGTTTTCTTCTGTGTAGTTAATGAAAATCACTATCCGCCACACACTGCAATTATGTTTCCTAAGCTCTGTATTAATAGTAGAATTGTGGAAACAAGAACAAGATGACTGGAGATATTATACCCGAAAACAATACCTAAATGCAATTTAAGTTGTAAACAAAATGGCCTCGGGTATTGAAAAATAGATGCATTACCTCCTTGGGTTCTCCAAGGCACAGCTGGGAAATAGGACTTGACTACCTTTACAGACTTAATGGCTTTTGACTGGATTCGTAAAATAATGCCTGCCAGTCTAATAGGAGTGAATGACACTGAGAAGCCAAGGATGGTGGGACCACATTTGACCAGAGAGACTGAGGGAACTGTCCCTGTTTTTTTAAGTCCTGTCTAAAGTAACTCCTTACATCTCTTTGGACAATGTATTCTCCATTTCTGAAATTCTAGAGAAATTTGATAATTCTTTTTACTTATAGGCATTCTGTCTTCACAGAACTAATGGGAAATGCACAGGACCTGGGAGTGTTTGGAGGAGACGCAGAATCTTTTGTGTTCCTAAATTGGAAGCAATAAGTCCTTTCAGTTGTTAAAGGCTGCAAACTGCCTTTGGTCTTTCTGGTAATATGGCCCTGTCATCTAACAGTTCAAATAAGAAGAAAAAAGATTGTGTGTTTTCATGCAATTTAGCTTGGAAAACCCAGAACTAGAGTTCTTTCCTGCAAAAAGTACAATTTATGTGACATGAGTTACTGTGTTTGCACAGACAAGGCTATACCTCTTAGTAATGTACACTTGCAGTTCTCTGCACTAGCCAAGGGATCCTCTTTCATTTGTTCTGCCTCATTTCATTTGGAAATATGGGAACTCGTCTTCCTTGTGTTGTTCTTCTGTTAACATCTGGAAGCTCAGAGTTGAGAAGTAATCTCAATCCAGGAATTGTGCCCCTGTGAAAAGGATGGCGTATGCAGTATCGCAGAAATTAAGAGTTTTAATCTAACAGGGAGACACACGTATATCATACACACAATAGTAAACAACCACAAACCAAATGTATCTTGGCAATCAAGGTTATGTGGCCTGTGGGGAGCTGGAGTTATCGATAAGCTAAACCACTTCTTTATTGCTCAATAAAAATAGGAATTCTCTTAACAACACGCCGTGGCTCTTCTCTTATCCACCTCAGAGATATTGAATTCTAATGAGTGAAATAATGTGTATTCCAGTGTGTTATGGGAAAGTCTCAATTCCAGTAAACCAATATTTTTCTTTTTAAAGAATTTCATTTCAGGGACCTCATTGTGTGTGATTTCCTTTTTAAACAACTGGAGTCACTCTCTGGGGATAAAAGATTAATGGATTATGTTAAGAAAAGGGTGAAGAATAGAAATAAAAATGTATTAAATCTTAAAAGTTTATATCTTAGAATGTTGCTATGCTGGTGATGGGGATTTGAATATAGTATCTTCCAGAAAACCATTAATTTGAAAGTATCTTCAATGATTCACAAATCATTAAAGTACATTTGGGAAGCATATATTTTAGGCCACATAACACAGAAATAATCTCTCAAGTGTTTTATTGACAGTTTGTGGGTTTCAAACTCACTTTTATGGAAGCCTTCTCCCTCCCCACCTTAGATTTCATCTGGTTCATCACTGTACTTCTCAGAGAAGACTGACATATTCTTAAAAGGTTTTCAGGAAAATGTTATGAATTCCCTACATAAACTGGTAGAGTATGAAGGCCTTGTTTCCTATAGCTAATTTAACTTTTCCTACGAAAGGGAAATAAGAAGATTGTTTACTCTCATCCATCCTTAGCAGTGATAGAAATCAGCTAATCACATTATATAATTTAATAATGTCTGATATCGACCATACATCTGTCTCAAGGCCTAAATTCTTGACCAGTCTCTTCAGTTCACACATTAAGAAGTGTGCACATTGATTTAAAATACGAATTATAGGCTGGGCACGGTTGCTCATGCCTGTAATCCCAGCACTTTGGGAGGCCAAGGCAGGCGGATCACAAGGTCAAGAGTTCAAGACCAGCCTGGCCAACATGGTGAAACCCTGTCTCTACTAAAAATACAAAAATTAGCTGGCTGTGGTGGCACGCACCTGTAGTCCCAGCTACTTGGGAGGCTGAGGCAGGAGAATCACTTGAATCCGAAAGGTAGAGGTTGCAGTGAGCTGAGATCGCACCACTTGCACTCCAGCCTGCCAACAGAGCAAGACTCCGTCTCAAAAAAATACAAAATAACCAAATAATTGTAAAGATCTCTAAAAAACAACACACACACACACACAGAGAGAGAGAGAGAGAGAGAGAGAGAAACCTGAGGTTAGCCTAATGGTTAAGAACATGGGTTTTGGTGTAGAGGAAGCAATGTTTGAAATCAGGCTCTCCATTTACCTACTTTTTCAGGTGGATGTGGAATTGAGCTTCCTTTCTCCTTGGTTCCTCCGTGTGTAAAATGGCAGTGATAATTGTATCCACCATCACATAGCACCTAATACATGTGACATGCTTAGCCCAGGGGCTAGCGTACAGCAAATGCTCAGTCAAGACTATCCCTCAAAATGATGAATAATAAAATAGCTATTTTATTCTTCTTTTTGAATGAGAAGTGTCTGGTGGTTATGATTCAAAAAACAAATATATAATCACAGAGTTTTGCATTCTGAGAACATAACAGGGCTAATATTGACAGGTAAATATTTGCCCTTTCTAGAGTAACATTGCCTTACTTGCATGTGATTCAATCATTCAGGTCGCATTGTGTGTCTATGTTACCCTGAGTCCATGGCAGTGTTACAGAAAAGGGCTCCTGATCCAGACCCCAAGAGAGGGTTCTTGGATCTTGCTCAAGAAAGAATTCAGGGAAAGTCTGCAGTGCAAAGTAAAAGCAAGTTTATTAAGAAAGTAAAGTGCTGAAAGTACAGCTACTCCACAGACAGAATAGGATGTTCCTGAAAGTAAGAGGAGGAACACATCCGCTCTAGGTACAAAGCTTGTATATGTGGGGAGATGTGCTCTGCTACAAGGGTTTGTGATAAAGGATTAATTTTCTTAATTACTATATTTTGCAAGAATCGATATTATCTTTAAAGCAAAATTAGGAATGCCTTTGTTCTCCAGATATCAGGATATCTGGAGACTCCCAAGTCTGGGTTTGTTTAGTAAACATTATTAATTTGTTCCCCTAACCATCAACATCTAGAGACTAGGAATGTGTAACTTTGTGGGAACACAGCCCTGCAAGTTCCAGCCTCATTTTCCTAGCCCTCACTCACAATGGAGTTGCTCTGGTTCGAACACCTCTGATAGTAGCACTGTGGGTGATACAAGTGGTACAATGTATGTCCTGACCTCAGGCCATAAGCTACTAGCAGGAGATGATTTCAGTGACTGCAGGAATGGAAAGTCATTGATTGAAGCAACAGGATTGGAAATCATGACCGTGTTGCCCACCATGTTGTGAGTATGACACGGGAGTGAGTCATTCATGGGATGCGTTTTCTAAACAACCCTTCCATGTCCACTTCCGCCTCTTAACTTTCTCTTCTTGCTGTTGTCAGACAACACTATCAACTTAATTTGCTTTCCTTTACCAGACATCTCTGAGCTGATTAATTCTAATCTCTTGTGTGGAAGAAACTGGAGAGCTTGGGTGTATTCTTTGTTTCTGTACTTAAGACTGAACTCGTGGTGCTTCTGAGGAATACGTGGAGTGCTTATTATCCTGGGAGAACAAAAGACTATTAGGCATAGCGCACATGCACATTCAAAGGATAACTATTTTATTTTTGGTCAAGATACATTTTTATCTTGTTGCTAGGATGAAGTGATAAAAGACATTTAGCCCTAATTAATTATCTGCCAGTAAAGTGAAACATTGTTCTGCCTTTTCATTTCTGTATTGAATTTACTACTTCCAGTACGATGTTGGCCTAAAGACATCTAAGCTCTCTCAAGATATGCAGGTACAGTTGCATGACATTTCTTCCCTATCTGTCAGTTTTGAAACTTCAAATGTGTGTGAGATACATGTGTCCTTAAAAGAGTCCCCAGAGCTGTGGTCTAGAAGGAAGGCTGTATATTTAATAAGGACACAGCTTTCAAGTCGTAGGTAGAATGGCACCCAGCCTCCTGTGTGATCTCATAGCAGCTTGTGCTTCTGGTGTCATGGCTGTTGTCACATTGAGCATTGTTGGAGCATGTTAAAATGTCTCCCCCTCCAGGGCTGGGCACGGTGGCTCACGCCTGTAATCCCAGCACTTTGGGAGGCCGAGGCGGGTGGATCACCTGAGGTCAGAAGTTCAAGACCAGCCTGGTCAACAAGGTGAAACCCCGTCTCTACCAAATATACAAAAAGTAGCCGGGTGTGGTGGTGGGCACCTATAATCCCTCGTGAGGCTGAGGCAGGAGAATCGCTTGAACCCGGGAGGTGGAGGTTGCAATGAGCCGAGATCGTGCTACTGCACTCCAGCCTGGGTGACAAGAGTGAAACTTCGTCTCAAACAAACAAACAAAAGTCTCCCCCTCCAACCCAGAAGCTCCTTGAGTGTAGGGATCTTGATGTTTTGCTTGTCAATGTATCCTCAGCACCTAACACAGTGACAGACACATACAGGGTGCTCAATAATTGTCCTTCCAGCAAAACGTGTCATAAACCTTATGACATCTTTGATCTATTGCTTATGGTAGGGGACCTGTGGCAAAATAATAATACTAAAAACTAGAAATAATAGTAACATGATGTTAAGATAAAAAACCAAAATGCCTGTGATGGTATTAATAAAAATAAAGGGCCATGCAAATACTATATAACTAATAATGATGATAACAATGTGTTATTCAAAATATGAGGGAGTATCTCATTGTTGAAGTGTAGTTTTCGATGCTCTGATCCTGAAGCAGTAAGAGACAAGTGGAAAACATTCCCTTATGTAAGTGGAATACTCACTTTTTCCGCTGAAAGGGCTTTTGTCTGCTCAGGAGACATCAGAGTAAGAGAGGATACCTCAGCCAAATCCAGGCATCAGAGGGGCTGAGAAACCTTGGGAGTTCATGGTTCTTTCAAGAAAACTCTTGAATATAAGAGAATATTGCTTTTCAGGCTGGGCGCAGTGGCTCAGGCCTGTAATCCAAGCACTTTGGGAGGCCGAGGTGGGCAGGTCACTTGAGGCCTGGAGTTCCAGACCAGCCTGGCCAACGAGGCAAAACCTCATCTCTACTAAAAACACAAAAATTAGGTGGGCGTGATGGCGCATTCCTGTAATCCCAGCTACTCGGGAGGCTGAGGCACAAGTATTGCTTGAACTGAAAAGTGGAGGTTGCAGTGAGCCAAGATCGCAGCACTGTACTCCAGCTTGGGCAACAGAACAAGACTCTGTCTCCAGGGAAAAAAAAAAAAAAAAAAAATCTATTGCCTTTCAAGAGAATTTGATTGCTTTGTTTCTCTCCCAGAGAACTGAGCAAGGCCCAGCATTACTCATGAAGTTGTATTGGAATAATTCTTTGGGACTTTGTCTACAAAAAATGGAATACTCATTTTCCCAGCCCCAACCATGAAGCGCTACAATGTGAACAATGAGGTACAAAGAAAGTGAAACATTGAACTGAAAAAGTCCCGGAAAACAGGCACCAAGACTGGGATGAGAAAACCATTCTACTAAAACCTAGTTAGCTGGTCATTTACGGCTTCTGTATGGTTGGGGAGATGAGAACCATCTTAGAGGGGAGGGATTCTCACTTCCTTCTTGAATCTATTGGTTCCGGTTGGTAAGCCGAGCATCCTACTACTTCCAAATAATTGAAGCAGTAAGGCTGAGTGGGGAGGCAAGCATTTGAGAACTGTGTCAAATTCCTCCCGAAGTGCCCATCACCAGGTGTGTTTGAGAACTGGCTGGAAACAGTAACCACAGCAGGATGCTGCTGACGGCTTTGTCAGTGCGATAATGAGCGGTGGATAAAAAGCTCAGGGCCAGGTGTTGGTAGGCACTGGGCTGGGGTTGGCATGGTACTGAATGTTAAATACTATTCCAGAATTCTCTATTTTGTCCAGAACAAGTTAGGATCTTAGACTATGACCGTCACCCTTTTATTAAAAGTTGACCAGAAATAAAGCGTTTTATTTATTTTTCCTTCTCCATTTCTTCCCTCCTCTTACGTTTCTCTTCCTTGCACAGTGAAGCATATACCTTCAATTAGTCTGGAAATCCTCTAACTTTTAGTCTCCCAACAGGATTAGACCTGCTAAGAGTAACTAGTGTTTTCTATCTGATAAATACAGGGATTATAGCAATAACTGCTGTCAGCATTTTTCTCATTTAAACAAATAAAGCTGACAAATGATGAAGTTCTGTGCTGCTCCGTTATGTTTAGTACATGCAGAGCAATTATTCATCTGCTGCCAACATTATCTACAACTAAACCACCCAACGGCCTAGAAAGCTTATTAGCATATCAGTACCATAGTCATATTTGTATATTCTCTAAGACTCTACTCCATAACAAAGGCTGATGGTTATAATTTGCACAATAATTTAAAGGGTTGGACTTTTCTATGCTTATTAGAGTTATGCCAGTTATCAGGTACAATTCTACTTTTATTTATGACGTGCCATTTTTTATTTGCCTGGAACTTCTGGTCCCCTATAGCATTTTCTATGAACAAGTTAGCTGCTATCTCTGGAGATATTGAAGTAGATAGCTGTTTCTGCAGGAACACTGTTAGATGAAATTCAGTGCAGGAAGAGATAGGGAAGAGCAATTTTCTTAAAGCCGCATTCCTTGGATATTTCTCATTTGTGAATGTATCATGTATATGTATGCATATATGTGTATACACTCATGTACTATTACATATGTGTGTATGGGTATGTATGTATACTGCCTATGTAAATGTGTATTTGTATGTATATCATTTGATCAGTGAGGATTTGAGAATGTATTTAAAAAATTATCCTATTCAACAGTTACTTCTTGTTATGGTGGAGGAAAATATCATACAAAGAATTCATGATTTGCTAAGGCTTCTTTTAGAGGGGATGGTTTGATAAAACTGAAGACCTCATGTTAGAAGAAGGCCTAATCTAGAGAGATAATATACCTTCTGTGGGATGGTAATGTCACCTGTGGCCTTTTAAAGAAGCCTGCCACTCTGATGCCACGGGTTGGGAAAATACTGTGTTTGGGAGCAGTTGTTTTATATGCACTTTGCTCTGCTGATCACATGGGGAGCCTCTGCTGGTAACTGAGCCATCCTAATGTTGAAATCTTGACTTCAGCATTTTCCTCCCAACTGTGGTTAGCCTGAATGAGGGGTTGCAAAACCTCCTGACAAGAATGGGGTAAGACGAGATATAATCTTCATAGTGGGGTGCCCTGGTCCCTTGTTTATGCTTTCCAAAGCACAATATGCAGCTCTTTGTCTATGTGACCACATTTTCTAGTTGGGGCCTTGCTGACCCTGTAGGGACTGCTCTGCCCAGGGCTGGCTAATTTTTAGAGAGATCAAACAACTTGCCTGTGAGTTTGCCTTTCATATGCAAACCAAGCGATTCAGAGGCCACACCCCTAACCACCATTTCTATGGAGCTCTTACACTCCAGATCACGGTTCCCCTGCCCTAACCCCAGGACTAGGTACCAGACAACTTGGGTACCAACAACGCCACAGAGCCCACTGACATTATGCAAGCTAGCCAATCCCAGCATATTGTTTCTTCCCATGCAAACCACAATGGAATGGCCCTTGGCCACATGTTCCCCTACCACTTCTGCCTCCTGAAAGACCCCCATGCTTCCCCATGTGGCTCTTCGTGGCTTGCTGTGTCTCCTGTCTCTCAGGACCTGTGAGTGTCAACTTCTTCCTTCATAAAAGTCACTTCCATGTCTAAATCTCTTAAAATACTTTATTGAAAAAAAATTCCTGGGTATTCTTAAAATACCATGGTGCCAAGATTAAATCATAGCAAGTTTTGTGTTTTGGATTTGGACATTCACTACTTTATAAACATGATAACCCTGAACCATTTTGAGATGGTGCTTGTCTTCATTTCCAAGCTGAAAAAAATCAATAGCTTAGATATTCTTATAAGATGAGGAAAGTGAAAAAAAAGTGCTTCCCATTAGCTTGAACCTATTCCTTTTATTTAATTGATACATAATTTACATATTTTGGGGCACATGTGATATTTTGATACATTCATAAAATGGCTAATAATCAAATCAGGATAATAGGAACATCCATCACGTCAAACACTTATGTGTAAATTCCTCTTTTCTAGCTATTTTGAAATATGCAATAGATTATCGTTAACTATATTCACTCTACTGAACTGTCAAACTCTGGATTTTAGTCCTTCTACTTAACTGTATTTTATTACCCATTCTTCAACCTGTCTTCTCTCCTCATCCCCCTTCTTGGCCTCTAGTAACCACCAGTCTACTCTCTATTTTCATGAGATCTACTTTTTCAGTTCCCACATATGAGTAAGAATGTGTGATATTTGTCTCTGTACTTGGCTTATTGCACTTAACATATGACCTCCAGTTTCATTCATGTTGCTGTTACAAATGACAAGATTTTATTCCTTTATATGGTTGAATAATATTTCATGGTGTATACATATATATATACACACCACATTTTCTTCATCAGTTCCTTTACTGATGGATACTTAGGTTGATTCATGGGGTTGCAGATATCTCTTTGATATATTGATTTCCTTTTTAGGAGGATATATGTGCCTAGTAGTGGGACTGTTGAATCATATGGAAGATATATTTTTAGTTTTTCAAGAAACCTTTATACTGTCTTCTATAATGACTGTATTAATTTATATCCCCAAAAATGGTGTATGAGGGTTTCTGTCTCCATATTCTCTCTAGCACCTACCTTTTTTTGTCTTTTTGACACAAAACATTTTAACTGGGGTGAGATGTGGTTTTGATTTGCATTTCCCTGATGATTAGTGATGTTTGGCTATTTTAAAATATATTTTTTGGCCTTTTGATAAATGTCTTCCCAGGTCTTGATCTTTTGCCCATTTTTAAATCTTTTGTTCTGTTTTTTGCTATTGAGTGGTTTGAACTCCTCATATATTCTGGTTATTAATCCCTTGTCAGATAGATAGTTTGCAAATATTTTCTCATTTTCTGTGGGTTGTCTTTTAGTTGTTTATTTCCTTTGCAGTTCAGAAGCTTTTTAGCTTGACGTAATCCTATTTGTCTATTTTTACATTGGTTACCAGTGTTTTTAAGGACTTATTAAATAAATTTTTGCCTCAACCAGTGTCCTGGAGAGTTTCTTCAATGTTGTCTTTGAGTGATTTCATAGTTTCCTATCTTAGATTTGTTTTTATTTTGATCTGACTTTTGTATATCGTGAGAGATAAGGGTCTAATTTCATTTTTCTATATATGGATATCCAGTTTTCCCAGAACCATTTATTGAAGATACTATCCTTTCCTCAGAGTTCTTGGTGCCATTCAGAGTTTTTTATGGGTCCATACAAATTTTAGGATTGCTTTTTCTATGTTTGAGAAAGATGTCATTGGTATTTTAATAGGGAGTGTCTTGAATCTGTACATTGCTTTGTGTAGTATTGACATTTTAATAACATTAATTCTTGCAATCCATGAACATGGAATATCTTTACTTTTGTGTATGTCCTCTTCAATTTCTTTCACCAGAGTTTTATCATTTTCTTTGTAGAGATCTTCCATGTCTTTGGTTAAGTTCATTCCCAGGTATTTTTTGTGGGGGGTTGTGGGGTGGGGAGAGCTATTATAAATGAGATTGCTTTCTTGATTTCTTTTTCAGATTATTCACCACTAACATATTTAATTGCTACTGATACTTGTACATTGATTTCGTATTCTGCAACTATACAGAATTCGGTTGTCAGTTCCAATGTTTCTTGGTGGACTCTTTACATTTTTCTAAATATAAGATCAAGTCATCTACAAACAAGGCTAATTTGACTTTTTCCTCTCCAAATGGATGCCTTTTATTTGTTTCTCTTGCCTGATTGCCCTGGCTAGGACTTCCAGTACTATGTTGAATGAAAATATAAAAGTGGACATCCTTGTTGTGTTTCAGATTAAGGGGAAAGGCTTTCAGTGTTTCTCTGTTCAGTAGGTTGTTAGCTGTAGGTTTGTCATATATGGCCTTTATTGTTTGAAGTATGTTCTTTCTATGTATAATTTTTTGAGGTTTTTATTATGAAGGGATGTTGAAATTTGTCAAATGCTTTTTCAGCATCTATTTAAATGATCTTTTTTTCTTATTTTTGGTTCTGTTAATATGATGTGTCATGTTTATTGATTTGCATATGTTGAAGTGTCCTCACCTCTCTGAGATCAATCCTCCTTGATTATGGTGAATGATCCCTTAATGTGTCATTGAATTTGGCTTGCTAGTATTTCACTGAGGATCTGTGTTCATCACGTATATTGACATGTAGTTTTGTTGTTGTTGTGTCTTTGTCTGGTTTTGGTATCAGGGTAATGCTACCCTCAAGGAACGAGTTTGGAAGTATTCTCTCCTCTTCAATTTTCTTTTTGAATTTTTTGACACTTGTTTTGTGGACTACCCTATGGTCCATTCTGGAGAATATGTTATGTGCTGAAGAGATGAATGCGTCTCCTTGTAGCAGCTGGGTAAAATGCTTAAACACATTTCTTACCTTAAAGGTTATTGAATGCTTCTTTGGTGAGACTCCACTTCTCAAAGTGTGGGTGTATTCTGCTTTAATAGGTCTCCCTGTTCTGCAATATAGAAGCTCTGGAATATTAAAGTCACTTTACCTCCTCCTACCTTTACGCATTGATGGATGTTCTCTCTCCCGCCTTTTACTCTTTAAAGGAGCTCATCGACCATTTGCCCAGAGAAGAAAACATAAAGCAAGCCCTGTTCTCCAGAGCCTAGTGCCTCCATTTTACCTGCTCAACTTTACTTTCTAATATGCATGTTCCACTCCAGCTTGCTTTCTGTCCTAACAAACAAAAAAATTAATGACATTAGAGGTACGAGTGGTTTTTGGTTACACGGATGAATTGTATAGTGGTGAAGTCTGGGCTTTTAATGTACCTGTCACCTACATAGTGTACATTGTACCCCATAGGTAGTTTTATATCCCTCATCCTGTCCAATCCTCCCCACTTCTGAGAATCCAGTGTCCATTATACCATCCTGTATGCCCCTGCATACCCATGGCTTGGCTCCCAATTATATGTGAAAACGCAGTATTTGGTTTCCCATTCCTGAGCTACTTCATTTATGAAAATGGTCTCCAGTTCCATCCAAGTTACTGCAAAATACATGATTTCATTCTTTTTTTATGGCTGAGTGGTGCTCCATGATATAATACATTTTCTTTGTCCATTTATTGGTTGACAGGCCCTTAGCTTGATTCCCTATCTTTGCAGTTATGAATTGTGGTGCAATAAACATACAAATTCAGGTATCTTCTTGATATAATGACTTTGTTTTCTTTGGGTAGATACCCAGTAGTGGGATTACTGGATCAAGTGGTAGATCTACTTTTAGTCTTTTGAGAAATCTCCATACTGCTTTCAACAGAGGTTTTACTGATTTACGCTTACAATCGTGTGTAAGTATTCCCTCTTCACCACATCCATGCCAACATCTATTATTTTTTGACTTTTTAATAATGGTCATTTTGATTGGGGTAAGGTAGTAGCTTATGGTGGTTTTAATTTGCATTTCCTTATAATTAGTAATGTTGAGCATTTTTTTCTATCTTTGTTGGATACTTATGTATCTTCTTTTGAAAAAAATCTGTGTTGTCTGTCTACTTTTTAGTGGGATTATTTGTCTTTTCTTGCTGACTTGCTTGAGTCCCTTGTAGATTCTGGATATTATTTCTTTGTGAGATGTATAGTTTGCAAATATTTTCTCCTATTCTGTAGGTTGGCTATTTACTCTGTTATGTCTTTTGTTGTGGAAAAGCTTTTCAGTTTAAGTCTCATTTATTTTTGTTTTTATTGCATTTGCTTTTGGTTCTTAGTCATAAATTCTTTGCTTAGGCCAATGTCTAGAATAATTTTTCTAGGTTTTCTTCTAAAATTTTTACAGCTTATGGTCCTACATTCAAGTCTTTAATCCAATTTGAGTTAATTATTGTACATGGTGAGAGGGATCTGGTTTCATTCTTCTGCATTTGGTGATCCAGTTTACCCAGCACCATTTATTGAATTAGGGTGTCCTTTCCCCAGTATATGTTTTTATCTGCTTCTAAGAAACTTTTTAGAAACCTTCCTTTATTTCCACTTTCTGTGACATTCTTCCCTCTTGCCTTTGCCTGCCAACTCTGCCTTCTCCTAGCCTTTGTCCGCCCATTCATATTTCTTCTTTTATTAAAGTGTAAAGAAAGAAAAAACAAAGCAGCAGGAACAACATCATCATCACCTGTAAGGCTTCTTTTCTCTTATTTGATTTAGGAGTCGGCTTTCTGGACTCATAGTCTCTGACAGGGAAAACACAGTGCTTTGTACTTTCACAAACAGGGGAAACGTGAGTTACCAACTGTCATCAAGATGATTTTCTGTTATGTGGGTTCCTCCTACAAATTTAGAAAGTATACCTCAAACTGCACATGGTGACTTATGTGGCCATGACCATCTCTCATCACACACTATAAATAACACGTTATTGATTGGGTAGAAGGGAATGTTTCCCCAGCCTGACTAATCCTACACCTCCATTTTTGTTTTTTAAATCCTGAAACTAAGATATAATCATGATCCACCTCCTCCATCGAGAGTTCTGGACTCATTTTCATTATAGTGATGCTTCTATCCCCTGAATTTCTTTTGGACTTAAAGGAAAAAGCATAGTTAGGTACTTAATTTAAAAAAAAAATAGTTCCATGTATTAATCTTATTGCCACAATTAAGTGTAAGTACTAAAAGAAACAGAATTGAATTGTTAAGAGGCACATGAACATATAGTGCTGGTTTTGGTGTGAGACCACCAGGCCCACACACTGGACCCTTCATTTACAAACTCTGTGACTGTGGACAAATGACGTAGCCTCTCTGAGTCCTAGTTCTTTCCTCTGCAAAGTAGGGACACAATAACATGCACTGCCACAAAGTACTGTGGAAAGGTAAAGAGCGCATAGGTTCAAGGCTTATCATGACATGCGGCAGTTAGGTGGAGTTCAATAAGCATCGCCTCTTTTTCTCCCAACCTGCCTATCCTAGAGCAAGGCACAACCTCAGAGAATGTGTGCTGGATGGAGAGGTCGTGCTGGCTGTGAAGGCTGCTTCCCTGTTTGTGATGAGTTAACTGGTGAGGCAAGTGAGGTGCCCCTTCCATCCTTGGTACAGAACGACTGTTCATCCCAAAGAAAGGTTGATAGTCCTTGGTCAAAGGTGGAGAAGAAGCTCACTCTCTCCAGTTAGAAGCACCAGACAATTTGTTTAATTTTAGAAGGAGGAAGTAAAGCAACAAAAAAAAACCATTAAAAGGTTATAGTCTTAATAGCTGCATCTCAGTTCACTGCTGTGCCCTTAACCACTCTTTCTATAAAAACCTCCCTTTCTTTACCTCCTCATACCATTGCTGTGGGGACCTCCCCGGGTTCTCTTCTCAGGGCTTTAAGACTAACTTGGTTTATGTGTACTGCTATGATATATCAATGAAAAAATACAGAAAAGCAAAAAATATTTTAAGTGATGGATATCCCAGTTACTCTGATTTGATCAGTACATATTGTATACATGTATCAAAATATCACATGTGGCTGGGCACAGTGGCTCATACCTATAATCCCAGCATATGGGGACGCCAATATGGAAGGATTACTTGAGGCCAGAAATTCCAGACCAGCCTGTTCAACATAGTGAGATCCCCATCGCTTAAAAAAAAAAAAAAATACTTATTTCAACTTGTCTCCTCTTTGCGCTCATTCCTTCTTTTGGTCCCATTGGCTTTGTTGTCCTGAGCCTTTGAATGCTGATGCCTTGGTCCTTCCTCAGATTTTCAGCCTGGTCACCCCATCTGCAAATGTTCACTGACTCCTCTTTCTTCTAAGCCAGACTGTTACAATGACCCACCCCAGCTGCCAAACCCAGATGTAGGGGCGCTTAGAACAACTTGGAACTGTGTCCCTGGCATTGATTTGTGGGGGCCTCTTTGGCTCGGAGAATCCTAGCAATTAACATTGTGTAAAATCTATGAGGAATGTAGTACCAAAGAAAGACAAACAGCACTAAGTCAAGGTACTGTGAGAACTATTCTATTGCCTGGGAGCCGCAATTGGTTGATAATACTTTACACGTGTGCTTTCCAGCCTACTCAGCTGTTGAAATTTAATTAGCAGTAATATATTATTGTCAAAGTAATTAAAACCTTGCCTTGATTAAAAACAGGATTGTTTAATTAAAAAGAAAAGGTTTGGCTAACCTTAACTTTCTGTTTGAGAAATATAACAGCCTCAGCTGATTTGTCTCTTATCTCTCCCGCCATCAGGTTTGAAGGTCCGCGAAGTGTTCATCAACGTTACCAGGCAACAGGTGGAGGACTTCCACGGGCCCGAGGACTATTGGTGCCAGTGTGTGGCGTGGAGCCACCTGGGTACCTCCAAGAGCAGGAAGGCCTCTGTGCGCATCGCCTGTAAGTACATTCTGGGTGACCTTGTCTTGTAGGACCACAAATGAGAGTTAAATAGAGCTGAAGAGAGGCTTTACAGATGTCAGATGCTTCTACAGAATGTAAATGAGAGGACTTAAATTTACTCTTCTAAAATGGTATTTTAAAATGTTTGATAATTTCTGGCCAGGCGTGGCACAGTGGCTCACACCTGTAATCCCAGCACTTTGGGAGGCCAAGGTGGGAGGATCACTTGAGATTAGGAGTTGGAGACAAGCCTGGCCAACATGGCAAAACCCCGTCTCTACTAATAATACAAAAATTAGGCAGGCGTGGTGGTGTGCGTCTGTCGTCCCAGCTACTTGAGAGGCTGAGGCAGGAGAATCGCTTGAACCCAGGAGGTGGAGGTTGCAGGGAACTGAGATCGTGCCACTGCACTCCCACCTGGGTGACAGAATGACAGAGACTCCATCTCAAAAAATAAATAAGTTTGATAATTTCCTCCAGAGTACATTCAGCAAATCAGTTTGGCTAGGAGATTCTGCCTAGATGGTCAGAGTGCAGGTGTCTCAACAATGCCAGGGAAAACCTGTTCCTGAGAGAATGAAATTCACGCAAATGGGTTCTGCTGTTCACCATCAATGACAAAGTTCAAGGGGCACTTATGGGAAAAGTTGAGCAATGACTGTTTACTTTCCAGCAAATCTGCAAAAATACTACATTAAAGACATTAAGGGATTTTTATAACCTACTGTTCAATCTCTTCTCTCTGAATCTTAAAACATGGAAATGGGTTTTAAAACTGCCTTAGTTTGACCCAAGTAGGACTAAAAAAAAAATACACACTTGGAAAAAAGTGTGAAAGAAAGAAAATTGCTTTTCAGAAGGGTCCAAGATTTCTTTATCATATTTCAGCATCAGTGTTTTTATAATTTTAAAAAAGTTTCATAAATACACAAACTTTTTTTTCTCCTCCTTGAAAATGTCTTCAGCCCTCCCACTTCCATTATTCCACCTCCGTGGATCCCCATAAAACCTCTTTTGTGTGCCTGGGACTGTAAAATCACCTCCAGAAAGAAATTGGGAGATAGGGGAAGAAATGGTTATTGTTGTTTTATTCAAATACCACCTTTTGAGAGTGTCATGAAGAATACAGGATGAGGGAGATTTATTTGAGGACTCAAGTAATTCTTTTTTTTTTTTTTGAGACAGAGTCTGGCTCTGTCCCCCAGGCTGGAGTACAGTGGCACCATCTCGGCTCACTGCAAGCTCCGCCTCCCGGGTTCACGCCATTCTGCTGCCTCAGCCTCCCGAGTAGCTGGGACTACAGGTGCCCGCCACCACACCCTGTTAATTTTTTTGTATTTTTAGTAGAGACGGTTTCACTATATGTTGGCCAGGATGGTCTCGAACTCCTGACCTCGTGATCCGCCCACCTCGGCCTCCCAAAGTGCTAGGATTACAGGCTTGAGCCACCGCGCCCAGCCGGACTCAAGTAATTCTTCATAGCAGATGTTAATGGTTTAGGGATTAAGAATAGGAGTGAACTGCTATTTGCAGAGACATTTATGTTTCCTGGGGAATGAAATCTTCCTCTTAAAATATACATGTCACCTTCATTCTACTGGCGATCTGGGGAGGCCTTCTCCTGGGTATTGCCTGAGTTCTGATAGGCCAGGGAGAAGAGGTCACCTCACAAGCCAGGCTCTTGATGTGAGAGCCAAGGGAAATATTTTCCTATAGTTTTTAGTTAATTAATTTTAGCCAACAATTATTTTATGACTTTAAAGTAGCAGGCCAGCTGAGAGAGAGAATATGTTTGCATTTAATCTCCTCTTAAGTTAATGTCTGTACTCCCAGCGTGGTCTCAATCAGGCCAGCCAGGGCATCTGACTTGAGTCAAGATAAAATAGGTAATTTCAAGGCTCTATCTGCAAAACAGCAGAAAGGATTTCAATATAGGGCCCCTCAGTTTTTTTCTGCTCGCCCTCACTTTTTCCTTTCCTGTTCTTCACTTCTCTGAGGCCCACATGACCTATACTCCAAACTACTGTAAATAGCTTCTCCCTGATCTCTGCACATGCCCGTCCTTCCCATCTCCATCCTTCTTGCTCACTAAATTCTTCATTGGGACTTGCCTGCTGGAAACTTCCAGGGGTTTTGTCCAGGGAAAAACCTTGGTTTTGCTTACAAATGTTGCAAAGAATGGCTCAAATACACCTTTGTTAGTTTCCCGTTGCCATTCGTGGTGTACAGTATTCTCTGTCCTTCTAAACACTTTGCTTTTTTGCGTGTCACCCTCGCATGTCTGACGTGTGCCTTCACTCCTGCAGTTTCTACTTTCACACATGCATCGCATGGGGAGGAACCCAGACTCCAGAGTCCTATTGGTTTCCAACTTCAGTTCTACTACTTGGTTTTGTGATGGTAGAAAATTTATTTCATCTCTGTGTCTTAATGTTTTCGTTGATAAAAGGGTGCCTAGTTCATAGAATTATTTTAATAGTTAAACTATATCTAAAACTGTGCCTTGCACATATGAGCATTTATCAATCATCAGCTATTATTTTATGATATATTTGATTCTCTACCACCATCTTTCATTTGCAGGTGTGTTAATCCTTATTGAAACAAATTGAATTAAAATTTTAGTAACCTAGTAATTTTTCTATAGATTATTGATTCTATAAAAATTTATTCTGGGTCAGCCCTAGGTCCCCAACTCTCCCAGACATGACAGAATAAACAATGTGAAAAATAGAAAACACTTACGCTGGGCTCAGTGGCTCACTCCTGTAATCCCAGCACTTTGGGAGGCCAAGGTGGGTGGATCACCTGAGGTCGGGAGTTCAAGACCAGCCTGACCAACATGGAGAAACCCGTCTCTACTAAAAAAAAAAAAAAAAAAAAGAAAAAAAGCCAGGCGTGGTGGCATATGCCTGTAATCCCAGCTACTCGGGAGGCTGAGGTAGGAGAGTTGCTTGAACCCAGGAGGCAGAGGTTGCAGTGCGCTGAGATCACGCCATTGCACTCCAGCCTGGGCAACAAGAGCAAAACTCCATCAAGAAAGAATGAAAGAGAGAGAGAGAAAGAACTTAAAATATATATAGAATATATATATATATATATATATATATATATATATATATATATGCATACATAGAGAGAGAGAGATGGGGTTTGCTATGTTGCCCAGGCTGCTTGAATTCCTGGCCTCAAGCAGTTTTTTCTCCTCAGCCTCCCAAAGTGCTGGGATTACAGGCATGAACCACTGAGCCTGGCCCCAGAGAACACTGTTCTATCACTTCCCACCTTTTTAGAATCATAAAATATTTTTGTAGTAATAAGCTCCCAAGTTGTTTTAGAGATTTAAAAACTATTTTGTCACTCTTCTATATCTGTATCAAAGATGTGATAAAGATGTGATTTCTAAATAAAAATATGTCTGAATATTATTAAAGCCTATATTATCCAATGTACTTAATATAATCTCTAATATTTGCAACACATATTTAGTTTCTTCTCATGTAGCAAGTGAGAGGTTTTTTAATTTATTTAAAATTATTTATGCAAGTCAAGGCATGATTTGTCATTAAATATTGCATTTGACTTGGGGACCAGTGTACATTAAAATGTAAATTGAAATTTAACTAGTGTAATGGCATCAAAAGTCAGGGGGGTGGGGGAATTGCCTTTAGGACCTTGCTTAGAATTCTTTTGATTTGCTTGCAGGGAAAAGAAAAAATCCACTTTAGAAAAAAATGTCTTTCATGTTATATGGGGATGAGAGAAATTTCTGGCTGCTATTTGTAAGCACTTTCCTGCAAGTGACACACTGTGTGTGAGGATCGTCTTTATTCCCAATACATGAAAAGCTAAATTGGATATAATTCACTATGTTTCTTCTTTTAAAGATTGGTTTTTGAAATACTAGAGACATCTTAATGTGCTAAATGAGGATTTTGATAGATGAATGTAGCTTATGAATCTGATGACAGTCATCTTGAGGGGGCTTTGCAAAATTAGTATCATTTTAATATTGTTCATTAAATTGTTGGAGTTCACCATCAGAGCTCCTTCTGTTTCCTGCATTTAACCAATTATCCAGCAAGAATTACCAATTTTAAAACTGCCATGGGCCAGGTGCAGTGGCTCACGCCTGTAATCCCAACACTTTGGGAGGCTGAGGCAGGCGGAATGCTCAAGCCTAGGAGTTTGAGACCAGCTTGGCCAACATGTCGAAACCCCATCTTTACAAAAAATTACAAAAATTAGGCAGGCACAGTGGCATGTGCCTGTGGTCCCAGCTACTTGGGAGGCTGAGGTGGGAGGATCGTTTGAGCCCAGGAGGTAGAAGTTGTAGTGAGCTGAGATCATGCCATTGCACGCCAGCCTGAGCGAGACTGTCAAAAAAAACAAAAACAAAAACAAAAAAAAAACCCCACACAAAACAAACAAAAAACTGAAAAAAACTGCATGGGCGTAACCTCTATGGCATCTGGGACAATTCAGCTGAGGGATCCATTGACACGCAGGGTCTTGACATGATCACCTTAGCCAATGTTTGCAAAAACACCAGGAAGCTCATTGGAATTATACCGCTTTGAGATCATTTGATTTTAAAGGGAAATAATATAAACAAAAAAATTTATATAATGCATGTATCACTGAAGTGGATTTCCGTGGGGTATTAAGTTAAATATTCAGAGTCCTAGCTTTCACCCCAGGCTTTCAGATTGAGACTGGAGAAAGGACCTAGAAAGGCATATTTGTATCAAGTTGGATCCAGGTGATTCTATGATCACCTTTGAGCTGTCTTGCCCAGAAGCAGTGTTTCTCAAATTTTAACGTGCAGGCAAATCAACCAGGATGCTATTAAAATGCTGGTGATTCAGTTAAAATGATTCAGTATGGCTGGTATGAAGCCTGAAATTTTATATTTCTTTTTTTTTTTCTTTTTTTTTTTTTTTTGTTTTTGAGACGGAGTCTCACTCTGTCGCCCAGGCTGGAGTGCAGTGGTGCAATTTGGGCTCACTGCAAGCTCTGCCTCCCGGGTTCACGCCATTCTCCTCCCTCAGCCTCCCACGTAGCTGGGACTACAGGCGCCCGCCACCAAGCCTGGCTAATTTTTTGTATTTTTAGTAGAGACGAGGTTTCACCATGTTAGCCAGGATGGTCTCGATCTCCTGACCTCGTGATCCGCCTGCATTAGCCTCCCAAAGTGCTGGGATTACAGGCATGAGCCACCACGCCCAGCGCAATTTTATATTTCTGATGAACTCCCTGGATACCTACAGATGCTTCCAGTGGGTCTGTGGACCATACTTTTAGTAACAAGACCCTAAAATATGTTTCTGAAGCGCTATTTAGAAAATGTTGATTTAACCATTCATCCAAATTCCTCATTTAACAGCTGGGAAAGTGATGTTTCAAAAGGCAAAAGGTTAGGTGAGCTGGATATGTTGGTGTGTGCCTGTAGTCATGGCTACTCAGGAGGCTGAGGCAGGAGGATCACTTGAACCCAGAAGTTTTGGGGCTGTTGGGTGCCATGATTGCGCCTGTGAATAGCCACTGCACTCCAGCCTGGGGCACTCAGCAAGAACCCATCTCTTAGGAAAGAAAAAGAAAAGAAAAAAAAGTTAGGTGACCAAAGGTCACCCAGCTGATACCAACATGGAACCAGGTCCTGAATCTTTCAAACTCTCACCCTGAGTGCTGTTGGCACTAAGGTATGTTGATCCTTTTCTGTTACATGGGAGTTTAAAAACCATAATAGAAAAAAGTTCATGTACATTTGAGTGTTTCCTTGAAGGAAGCTGTAATAGCTTTCCTTTCTAATTCTGTTTAAGAGTAAATTGTATTCCTTCTCATGGTCCAGTTTGTGTATGTGTGTGTGTGTGTACACATGCACACGCACACACACATTTTGTTTTAGGAGTCAAAGTGTCTGTTATCTTAAACTGTTGTTTTTTTCCTTAATAATTCCACACTGTGTCAGGAAGATGTTGGCTGCTGTCCAATTGCCTGGGGCTGGAAATTGCAGAGGCCTAGTTTCAAAAGTGATTTTATAAAGGTAAAAATAAATAAATAAAGCCAACCTACATTTACCCCACAACATTGGCAGAAGTCTATCTCTAGGGAACAACTCCCACGGGCCTCCTCTCATTTGTCTGGTTCAATAGAGCCAGAGATAGATGGGCACGCCATGGCATCTGTTACTTCTGCTGCTGGACGGTTGTCAAAACTAGGAATATTCAATTATTTGTAGTTGTTTATTTTCATGTGTGAACATTTGGCTGCCTAGCCCTTTATTTTCTTCCCTGTTTTTCTCCTTCTTGTTCATCTGCTTATAAAATGTTGGGCCTGTACCACTAACCCTTGGCCGGGCAAACTTTTCTTAACACTTGGGCCTTTTCTCCCATATGATTTTTGGGATTGGAGAAGAAAGGGAATGTTTGCCTGTTTTAGTCAAGCCTGTTATAGCAAGTTAGCCACTTGAAAGAAAACACAGCAGAAAACCACTATTTTGTTTGTTTGTTTTTTAATGTATAAAATGTGATACATCCTGAATATAATTTAAATATGCTGCTGATTTAAGACACCCCTAAAATATCTATGCAATTGTGCCAAGAAGGAGTAAAGAAATTAAAAGAGAATTTCATTCAAAAGCTTTGAAACTCCCATAGTCAAAGCAGTATTATTTTCATTTGCTTTATTTTTCATAAAAATTTTTTGAAAATGATGGAAGAGAGACATCAAATGAAACCTCAATTATGGATCTTGGCTTCATGGCTTTGATAAATAATTTCTTACTAAAAACTGTTAATGGCCCTCCGCTACCCACAAATTTGAATATGTAAATAAATACATCTAGGCACATCTTCCTGGCTTACAGATGCAGCCTTCCTGTACGTCGCCATTCTTATCTCCAATGATATCCCTACAAGTGTTCTTTGTCCACTTGAGTGGCATGACCTAGATGCTTAGAGTCTGGGATGTGGGACTCGCTTTTCCCCTCCTTGACTTGCTTATCTATTCTTTTCTCCTTGGAACATATTCTGTGGCCCATCTCACACTCCTATCTCTCCCTAAAGCCATGGGCCATCTTGCATGCTGTTTCCTTCACAAAACCTAGTTTAGCAAATCCCCTATCATTTGTTGATCTCAGCAGCCTCACATACCGACTAAGTCATTGAAAGGCATGCTCTGTGGCACCCCCAGCTTCAAAATTTCATAAATTCGAAGTGTCTGAGTTTTCAAAGCATCGATTTAGTACTTCTACCACACTACTTAAAATACCCCGAATGATAGTTATGTTGAAGGTATTTGTGGATTTATGTCCCTAGTTAGATCGTAAACTGCTTGAGGATTCAACCTGCATTACCCTCTTTTTCTTGACTCCTTAGCCTAGTACACAATCTTATATATTACCTTTATTTTATAAATGTGTTTGGCTTGAAAAACAACCCTACCAGTGTAGGATACGGCTCTAGGAAAAGACCTTTGTTAGCTGTAGGTCATGATTGCACCATGGATCTAACATGGCATCTGGCTTCTTAGTGAATTGATAGCTTGCATTGACAGATAAGGGCCATCTTTGTCCTTTCTTGTTTGTGCACTCCTAACAGTACTACAATGAAGCCATTCCAAAATGGGAACGGAAGTTAGGAAGCATGAGAATCACTAACTCTCTGTTGTTCAGTGTACAGCTCTGGAAGAACCTAAACTGCCAATAATACCTCCACTGCTCCCTTCCTATCTGTTCAGAATGTGGATGTATTCCCATGGCATGGAACATAATATTAAGACCGATGCTCAACACTTGGTATAAATCATACAAAAGCTTGAAACTCTCCTTCCTCTCCCATGGAAAAAAAAAGTGTCTGAAGCCAAGAGACAATATTATTCTACTCTGTAAATGCTCAGTCCTTTTCCACAGACTGAAATTAATATAGGTATACTATTGCAGGGTTTGAAAGTCTGGACCTCTAAATAAAGTTGTGCATCTAGCCAAGTAATAGCATCTAACCAGGTAAAAAAAAATGAGTGTTGAAATACAGCTCCTCTCACATTCTGGAGTGTGCATTCACTAGCCAAGATGCACACTCTAGAATATGATTTCATCCACCTGAAGGAAGAGGAGGCTAGTTTTCCCGGGCACATAGGTACTGTTTTCTCACCAGGCCTTATGCCTATGGGTGTCCAGTTTACACAAAGGTACCACATAGACTTTTTGCAGCAGTACTGTGTACATAATTTGCAGGACCCAGTGCAAAATGAAAATATGGAGCCCTTTGTTCAAACATTATTAAGAGTTTTCAGCAATCAACAGCAAGTGCATTAAATCAAGCATGGAACTCTGTGTAACTGCATGGGTCACACACCCATGAAGTTGGCTCTGAGTGGCAGTAATGGTGATGGTTCTAGAAATCATTTCAAATATGCATTCGTTACATGAAAAGCAAATAATAGGCCTAGAAAAGGTAGGCATGAATTCAAACTGTCTAATGTAGAATTGGGACAGGATTATTCTGTTTTGATAGAACGCCAGAGGTAGCATCACATGAGCTTAGTTTTAAGGTGGCATATTTGGGGTTGAGCTAAAACTAGAAATGCCCATTGATGAGACAGTCTTCTTATGGCCATAACTCCCTATAAACTGTACATAGATAGGCAAGGAATACATGTCTGGCAGTGATACTGGAGAAGGAATCCTGCATTCAATAAGTAGGTGAGGTATAGACTAACAGAGTTGTTTGTTTGTTTGTTTTGAGACAGAGTCTTGTTCTGTCACCCAGGCTGGAGTGCAGTGGCACAATCTCGGCTCACTGCAAGCTCCACCTCCTAGGTTCATGCCATTCTCCTGCCTCAGCCTCCCGAGTAGCTGGGACTACAGGTGCCCGCCACCACTCCCGGCTAATTTTTTTGTATTTTTAGTAGAGATGTGGTTTCACTGTGTTAGGATGGTCTCAATCTCCTGACCTCCTGATCCACCCACCTTGGCCTCCCAAAGTGCTGGGATTACAGGCGTGAGCCGCCGCGCCTGGTGACTAACAGAGTTTTAAAACGTTTGACATAATTTCAGACTTTCAGAAAAGTTGCACTATATACAAAGAATTCCCTTAAGCCGTTTACTGAGAATCTTCAAACGTTAACATTTTACTACGTTAGCATGATCTCTTTCTGTGTTTATCTATGTGTTTGTTTATATAGAGAAAATTAAATTTTTTTCAGAACTGTTTTAGATTAAGGTGCAGATATGATACCCGCTTGTTCATAAATACTTTATGGTGTATGTTTTAAAATCAAAGACATTTTCTGACATAACTAGTATCATTATCAATAATTTGACACAATAGTATTATCCATTGCTAGGGGCCTTATTATAGTTTATCAGTTGTGCAATAATGTCCTTTAAGAACAAATTCCTAGATCATGTGTTACATTCAGTTGTGAGGTCAGTTTAGCCTTCTTTAATCTGGATAGGTCCCTGATCTTCCTTTGTCTTTGATGACTTTGCATTTTTGGAGAGTGAAGATCCATTGTTCTATTTACTGCCCCTCAATTTGAACATGGGAAAAGGAAGCGGCACCCCTGAGGGGGCTCCCACTCGCCAAATCTGGGACAACTTGAGCATCAAAATAAATGATAGCAAAGACTATAGCTCATGAAATACGAATCTGTGAATCTACACTGATATTTTAAAAGATGAATGAATGAACATATAAGTAAATGACACAAGGAAGAGCTCTTTCTTATTGTAAAGACATCTGTAAAATATGAATTGATTCACACAAGCATCAGCATGGAGGCTAAAACTAATGGGTGAAAGTTTCAGGAAAACTAGATATTTATATAATCTGGATGTATCACTTCACAAGATACTTATTAATTATAAAGGGGTAACTAGATAATAGCATTGCAAAGGAAAATCCTGTAGTACACTACTTTGATCAACTAATCAATGTTAATGTCACCAAAAATGGGTCAAATCAATAGCATGTGTCTCCTGATGTGAGAGGCCCAGGAGACTATATCACTTCAATGATATCCTTAGAAAAATGTGACCTGGTGCAGTAGATCATGCCTGTAATCCTAGCACTTTGGAAGACCAAGGCGGACGGTTCACTTGAGGTCAGGAGTTGGAGACCAGCTTGGCCAACATGGTGAAACCTCATCTCTGTTAAACATACAAAAATTAGCCAGGTGTGGTGGTGCCTGCCTGTAATCCCAGCTACTCAGGAGGCTGAGAGAGGAGAATCGCTTGAACCCAGGAGGCTCAGGTTGCAGTGAGCAGAAATCGGGTCATTGCACTCCAGCCTGTGGGACAAGAGCGAAACTCTGTCTCAAAAAAAAAAAAAAGAAAAAAAATGTTTAATCTGTGTTTAACTGTAGAAAGGCATTACACAAACCTGTGTTGAGGAACTTTTTAAGTAATGGTTCATTTAACTGTGTTTCTCAAAATGCTGTCTACATGTGGGATACTGCTTGGTGCTCCGGGAATATAAGAAGCCACCAGATAGACATGGTGCATCTTTCTGAAGCATCAATTATATTCCCCTTTAGATCTGCGAAAATAAAACATGGATACAGTATGGAGTGAAATGTAAAAACTTGCATAAATTTTGAAGATTTAATGTGAAACTTCAAAGTTACTTTGTGCCTGCTACATCTTTTTAGTTTCCATCCATAGATGGCATGGGGTTAATCAATTTTTCTCCTTTTTTAGTAGAAGCATTTTAATAGACAGTGTGAGCAACACTGAACTGTAAGAGACTCTGGTTCTAGGAACAGAGAATGACTCGTATATAATTGATATAAGTTGTGCTACTTTTGCTTAATTAACACATGCACAGTGAAGAACACCAAGATGGGAACCACTAAGGCAGAAGCGTATTCCACCACATCTTACTGTGGATGGTGAAAAAGACAATTTCCCCAAATAGTATTCCTTCATACTATTTATTGCCAACCATTATTTTACCAAGAAGAATGTGCAGAAATGTAGCTGCCACCTTTGAAGGAAATCACAGCTTAATTCAGTTTGCCATTCTTATGGTGAAATTCACCTTAAAAGTTCCTGGAAGATGGCCATTTCCATAAAAACCTCAGTAAAAGTTTATCAGGGGAGAGGATATAGATTTTATTTCAATTCAACTCTCATTTTCTCCACTAAAGGAAACTTTTGACAGATAATACAAATAGCCGATAAGCAAAACAAATAAAAATCTTACCTTAGTTAATCTTTGGGGATTCTTTGAGCCTAGGAATGTCATCTTAGATTATTTCACATCCTTCCACCAGCTAAGTAAAGATGAGAAGGTGCATTCCAGAAATTTGCCAAGTGGTAAAAGAATACTAATTAAGGTGTAACAGTATCAGGCATCCATGAATAATTATCTAGCATGTTCTAGGCAGCATGATAATTAATAAAATATTGTCCATTTCTTTGAAGAGTTTATAATAAGGGAGATATAAACAAGTGTTTTCACAGAATCTGGTTTGTGGTAGGCATAATATATTTTAGGAGCCACCAAGAGTGATAATTTACTGATCCTTGAGGCCTAAGATACACTTCCTGAGTCAATGTCTGAGCTAAATCCTTAGGAAGAAGGAGGAGTAACAATTTAGAGTGTGCATTCCAAGTAAAGAAAAGTGAGTCCATCCATCCAGGATGGAACATCACGTGACCTATGTGGGAACGCAAGCAACACAGTACTTGTAGTGAATGAATCACAAGATGGCAGAAGATGGGGCTACCAAAGAGAACTGAACAGGCCAAATTATGGAGGGTGTTCAAATTCTCTGCTAAGTGTTTAGATTTGTCCAGAATGTAGTTTGGGTGCACTGAAATGTCATAGGCAAGGCTGTGATGCGATCATACTTTCCAAACTCCCAACCCTCCCATTCACTGCTGTCAGAGATTTAAGGGGAACAAGAGTCAACTCAAGGAAGCTTTGCACCAATCTTTGAGAGTGTTGATACGGCCTGAACTTCTGCAGGCATAGCATAGGTTGAAGACGAAGGTACAAATGTGAGGATTCAGGAATGTAAAATTAGCTAGAGTTTATGGCTGCTTAGATATAGAACTAAGGGGAAGTAAGAGAGGAGTTTGGGGACTCCTCCAAGTTTTGGGCTTGCTAGGTTTCTGGCTCAAATGATTCCATTAAGTAGGTTATGAATAGAGTAAAATAAACCAGTTTGAAGAATAAGATACTGGTTTTAGTTTTTGATCATGTCATGTGTGAACTACCCGTGGAATATTCAATGGACTGTTTTCATCATGCTGTTGTATTTATGAGCCTGAACCTCAAGGATATGAGAGCAGAATCAAAAATACAGAATTGAGAGTCACTGGCAAGTAGATGGTAGTTAGGTGAGTAGACGTCTGTCAGGAAGATAGAAGGAGCAGACTGTTATGAGAACTAGCTACATTTTTTTCTGTACTACACAATCTCTACATTAGTCCTCAGCTCTCAAATTGCTGATGAGGAAAAAAACCAAAAAAACAACCAGCAAAACATGAGTGAAAATCTGTAAATGGTCAAAGGGTGAACACAGGAGAAGAATCCCATGAATAAGACTGAGAGAAAACAAAAAAAAGTAGAACAGGCACTAGGAGACCCATGAGGGAGAAGGAAAAGATTTATGAAGGAAGAAATGGTCAGTGATGTCAATGTGATCTGACAATTGGAGTAAGAAGTTAGAAGTTTTGTTACATTTGACGTGAAGGGCTCCATTGACTTGGACAAAACAATGTAATGAGCCAGGGTGATAGGAGATTAGTGTGGATGTAGGAATCTATAGGAAAGGAGAAAGCAGAGATGATGTAGACAACTCATTCCCAAAGTCTGACTAAAGAGAGAACAGTTGGAGCAATAGCTAGAGTTAATGATTTGAGGAATAGATGGGAATTTAATATCAGCATGAAGATGAAATGGCTTGTATTTTTAAAAAGTGTAGAGAGGGAATAGGAGTTACAGAGTGAGGAAGTAGAGGTCAGAAGAGCTGGGTTCACGTTCTGGGACCAACTATTCAGTTTTGTGCACTTTCAGAGTGACTCCTGATACTGGCCACTCATGAGAATCACATGGGGAACTTCTAAAAATTAAGATTCCTGGGTCTCACTCAGGACCTTTAGATTCCTCATCTCTGGAAGGAGGGCTTGATTTTACTGTCTTCTGGTTTTCCTTCTCATTGACCACAGTTGAATTTTCTGTCTAGATTCCTTCCTTCTCTTCCCACCTGTAAATATTGTAGTATTCTAGATCTCCATCTTGAGGCCTCTTCCCTCCATAATCCACAGTCTCTCTTTCGATGAAGTCTTTCACTCCAGGGCTTTGTTCGCTGTCTGTATTCTGATCATGCTCAGCCTTAACGTGGCACCTTGTCTCCCAAATTCTTCATCTACTGCCTACCTGACACATCCACTTGGATATCTAGTAGGTGTCTCAAACTGGCTATGTCCCAAAAAGTACTTTTTTGGTTTTCACTCCATCAATACTGCTGCAGGGTGATGGTGGAGGAAGTGGGGATAGTTAATGGGTATAAAAATGTATTAAAGAATGAATAAGATTTAGTATTCGATAGCATAACAATGTGAACTATGGTGAACACTACTTTATTGTATATTTTAAAATAACGAAAAGAATGGAATTGGAATGTTCTTAACACAAAGAAATAATAAATGCTTGAGGTGATGGGTATCCCAATAAGCTGATGGGATCATTACACATTGTAAGCATGTATCAAAACATCACATGTACTCCATAAATGTATGTACCTCTTATGTACCCATAATAATTAAAAACAAAAAAATTAAAAGAAAAAAATCATTGCTGTAAATTTGTATTTCCCAGTGTTTCCTGTTTCAGTGAAGGGACCACAGGGGCTCCTGACAAGACCCAGGGGTCATCCTGGACTTTTCTTTCCTTCAGTCACATCCTGTTCACCTACAAGTCCAGCCACCTCTGCCTCCAAACTATATCCTGAATTTGTCCTCTTCTCTCCACCTGATACAAACATTATTTATCTCCTATGATAATCTCTTTGCTGCTTCTGCTCTTGCTGCCTTGAAATGCATTCTCTACACAGCAACAAGAATGATTACTCTTGAAGAAAAATGCAAACTAGATCATGCTATTCCTATGGTTGAACACCATGACTTCCCAAACTTTGAACTTTTGGCCCCATAGGCATGAACCCCCATGTCTCTCTTCCCTTCCCTGACTATACAGTGCTTCCAGTCACCAGTCACTGTGGCTGTTGCAGCCACAATGATTTCTTTCCTTTCTCAGATCCCCATGATAGCTCCTATTTCACCGCCGTTAATCATTCACTTTTCCTGGAAAGCATCCTCCTGATGCAGTGGTTACCTCTTTCTTGTCAGTTCTGCATAGTTTCATCTGCATTCTGCTGGGTCATCTTATTAAAAAAAATTACAGATTTGGCTACCCAAAAGATGAACAACTTTGAGCCAAAGTGTTTCCTTAGATCTTCCCGGTTCTGGCAAGATTGGCTTAAGGAAAGCAAAATGCAGCCTTCTTCCTTCCACTCAGTTGTTCTGTGGGGCCGTGCTGGAGGCAGGAGATGCTAGATATTTGGTGGCATATCCAATGTTTACATGCTCGTGACACTGGCTGCATCTTGTCCTGATTGACCTTTCTGGCCTCGTGGAGATGTGGGATGAGGGAAGAACCAAAAAACTAATAATGTGGTTAAATTGTTTTTTCTTGCTGCTGGGCTGGCTTTTCTTTTTGACTCTTTTCTATCCCTTTGTTTTCCTTTCATCCCTCTCCAGGAGTGGTACTGAATTACAATGAGGTGGTGAGTATTGAAAGCTTAAGGTTATTTTTAGGTCATTTCTTCTTAAACTTGTTGCTAGTTCACATCCCTCTAATTTCCTGTAGAAGACTCAGAGGTCACTCAGGAAAGTCAGGGATGATTCTCCACATCCATGTGGTTTTTAAAACTTTGTCCCTTCAGCCATGGGGTTCATTTTGCGTTCGAGTGCCCAGCTGGATGCTGAGCTGCAGATAAGCTCTATTACTGCTTGTAGGAGATGTAGAAATTAAGCTGTCTCAGAAAAGGGATACTTGACAACAGGATGAACAGCACAGGCTGGGTGCAGTGGCTCACGCCTATAATCTCACCACTTTGGGAGGCTAAGGCAGGAAGATCACTTGAGGTCAGGAGTTGGAGACCAGCCTGGGCAACATAGTGAGACCCCATCTCTACAAAAAAATTTCACAATTAGCCAGGCTTGATGGCATGTGCCTATAGTTCTAGCTACTTGGGAGGCCAAGGCAGTAGTATTGCTTGAGCTCAGGAGTTTTAAGCTGTAGTTAGCTATGATCGCACCACTGAACTCAAACCTGGGTGACAGAGCAAGACCCAGTCTCTAAAGTGTGTGTGTGTGTGACCAGCGTAGTCTTTTCATATCCTGTTTGGGAACTGAGCAGCCTAGGTGCAGTCAGTGCTTCCAGGCACTGATCTTTTTGTTTTTGTTTTCTATCAAAAACACTTTGATTTGGTGGCTATTTCTGCACTCACCTAGGACTCAATTTTCTCATTAGCACAGCAAGTAGAAAAATAGTACTCTCAAATGTACAGAATGTGGAACTTGTGGATATTTTGTCCTTATAGCTTTTGGTGGAACATGATGTAAAGATACAAAATGTGAGTTATCAGCGTATTTTCCCTTGGTTTAATGCCTTAAAAACAAGGCAGCAGAGAATTTCTATATTTTCAGTTAATGGCTTTTCCTGTTGGAGATTGTTAATATCTCCTATTTAGGTTAAACTTCACCTGTCCTTTATGTAGTGACACAACCAAATCAATGCAGTCAATATGCAGAAAGTGCCTTCTATGGAACCTAGAGACAAAGCAAGCAGCAATCCTTCTTTCTACAGGCATGGTTTCCTTATGTGAGGTTCCTACCCCTTATTTTCTTGCCAAGAGAAGTAGTGCCGAGTGGCTT
This sequence comes from Symphalangus syndactylus, assembly GCF_028878055.3. Lineage (NCBI taxonomy): Eukaryota > Metazoa > Chordata > Mammalia > Primates > Hylobatidae > Symphalangus > Symphalangus syndactylus. The sequence continues at coordinate 128,642,198 of NC_072432.2, forward strand.
CACAGGCAGGGGAGATCATTCTGGTGCCACATGTGCCCACTGTTGTGTCCTTGGGGCCAAGAATCTACCCCTGGGCAAGATAGAGACATGAATTGACTCAGTATGATAGATTCACTTGAGAAGAATTTAAGTAATTATTTTCCTGTAGATTTTTGCTCTTCTGAGTATAACCTCATCCTGAAAGAGAATCAGCAGTTGGTAGTGACAACTGAAGGTAGAAGGCACAAAAAAAGAAGCAGGTGGCAGTGGCCCTGAGACACCAGCACCCATGAGTGAATGCAATCAACAAAAAAGACCATTAAGGCCATAGCGAGAGGGGATTGGTTAGGAAGGGCAGAAGCGACATGGCCGTGTGTGTGCTAAGAGGATCATGAAATAACTCAGAGGAAAGAATTATACTGGGCCTGTTTTTTGTTTGTTTGTTTTGTTTTGTTTGTTTTGTTTTATAGAGACAGAATCTCACTCCATCTGTCAGACTGGAGTGAAGTGGCGTGATTATAGCTCACTGTGGCTTCCAACTCCTGGGCCCAAGCGATTCTCCTGCCTCAGCCTCCCAAGTAGCTGGGACTACAGGCATGCGCCACCAAGCCTATTTTGTTGTTGTTGTTGTTGTTGTTTTCCTGTTTTTTTGTTTTGTTTTTTGTTTTTTGTTTTTGAGAGATGAGGATCTCACTGTGTTGCCCAAGCTGGTATCAAACTCCTGGCCTGAAGAGATCCTCCCACTTTGGCCTCCCCAAATCCTGGAATTACAAGCAAGAGACACCGTGCGTGACCCTAACTGGATCTCTTTGTCTCCTTGTTTGGCTATGTTATAGCCTCTTTAAGACACAGTTGTATTGTGTTTCTTATTCTTCAAGCCTGGTCTGTCTTGGTTGCCAGTCAGTCCTAAACTCATCGTTAAGATTTTTATCTTCCTAATTTTCAAAAAATTCTCAATTTCTTGTTGGAATATGAATGATTTTTGTTTTTATAAACAAAAAAGGCGGAACGCGATAGATCTTGTTGTGTTGGGAGTAGCTCAATAGAGAATAGGTTAAATTAGTTCTTGAAGCATTTTGGAAAACTACAACTGTCTCTACTCAGCATAATATGTCCCTAATGCAGGCACAACTATATCTATCCCCTTGGCAACCCCACTGTTACCTGACAAGCTACGCTACTTGTGAACACAGGATAATGATACACAGTGCTAGTTATAAAATGCTTTATTGATAACAGCAATTTACCAGCAGAGGGATTACAGAACACAAGGGATCTCACAAAGGCCCAAAGTTATTTTATGGTCCTAGAAACAGCCTTGAGGAGCGTCAGCATGACAGGACCTTTTGCATCAGCCAAACACGCTGCTGTCCCAGTAAGCAGAGAATGCTCAGTGCCTGGCATCAAGAGAAGAGAGTGCATGGAGAGTTGTAGGGTGATTCAGTGGTGTCTGTCCAAAGGTGGCCCTTCTTCATTATTGCTGTAAGATTTACTGAACAGGAGTTATGGTTGCAATATTCAGGAATTTCAGGAAGATGTCATATATATAATATATTATTGCAACCATAATATGTATGTGTGTGTGTATATATATATACATATATATATTCATTCCAGAAATATGGCAATAAACAGAACCAATGAAAAGTTTTGTGCTATGTGCAGATTCCTATGACTAAAATACAATTAAAGAAGAATATTTTAGAATTTGTAATTCACTAAACTTTGAAGGATATGATCTTTGTTGCTTCCTTCTTTGATGGACATTGTAGCAGTGCAACTCAGTACAATAAAGTGAATATAATAGATAATGTTAAGGGGAATATATATATTATATTCATATATATATATATATATACATATATATATATATATATATATGTTCCTGATGTATAGGAATCTACATGTGGCATTCTCCTTTAATGCCAGTTATCACTCAAGGAGACACAGCTGAAATAAGAACTGGAAGATCTAACACAAAGACATGAAATGAAAGGTGGGGACAGCCTAATATCAATATGGGTCTGCCGGTCAAGAAATGTGCAGAATCAGCTGGGCACAGTGGCTCACACCTGTAATCCCAGCACTTTGGGAGGCCGAGGCGGGTGGATCACTTGAGGTCAGGAGTTCGAGACCACCCTGGCCAACATGGAGAAACCCCCGTCTCTACTAAAAATACAAAAATTAGCCGGGCGTGGCGGCACATGCCTGTAATCCCAGCTACTCCAGAGGCTGAGACAGGGCAATCACTTGAACCCAGGAAACGGAGGTTACAGTGAGCCAAGATTGCACCACTGCACTCCAGCCTAGGTGACAAAGTGAGACTCAAGAAAAGAAAAGAAATGTGCATAATACATAGATCTAAGCAAGGTAGAGGGTTTAAGCCAGGCTTGTGGGAGGAGCGCAGATAATGTGCCAAACCCAAAAAAGTATCACAATAAGGAAAAAATTGACCTAATAGAAAGCTTTTTACGTGCCTTCCCTCGAGAACTGGAGTCAGTAACTGACTTCTTAGGTCATAACAACTCAGGGCTGGAGGATTGAGGCGGAACCACATGGAAGCACCAGGCCTCGACTTCCGGTTTGCTGGCATGTACTTGTCCTGCATGTGAACCAGCACTTTTATTACAATAAATGATCTGTATTTGGGTAAGTTACAGTTTTCTTTTATGTGTGACAAATAGGGTTTGTTGTTCCTTCGGAGAAATATGGGTGGGAAAGATTCAAAGCCTATTTGAATACCAGTGTAGTTGGACAACTAATGGGACATCAGACCATCCTCCTGGAATCTTAACAAATGGCTTTGACTATGACTATTAAAAAAATGACTATGATTTTTCACTGGCTGATTTGGTTTGAATGAGTAAATTATTTTTATTTCATTGCATTAACTGCCAGAACATTGAATGAGCCGATAACTCCCTGGTGTTGCTGAGCTGCAAAGAACTATTATTTGGAATTGAATTTTTATTGATTTTCTTGTGCTACAATGACTTTTCTAACATAGTAGCATGAAAGGAAAATGAAAAAAAGGCCAAATAGGGCATGGGGTGAGGAAGGGGAGGCTGCTGCTTTCCAAGATCTAGCCCCAGATGTACTACTTATTGGCAGGTACTGCTGAGTCTGGATGATCCTGTTGCTGGCTATATGATTTACAGGTTAGCCAAGTACCTGGCTTTGTTACCTCTCCCTCCTCTTCCCTTCTGCTGTCTTTGATTCCAGGCATCGTGGGCTTTGTTGGCATTCTGCTGTGGAACTAAACAGGGTGATGGGGTGAAGAAGGAACAGAACTAGACAGAGTGCTGCTCCAAATTGATCTGTGCTGATGATTGTTCGTACCATTCAAACACACACACACACACACGTGTGTGTGTAAAGATGACACTGAATGAGTGTGTTATTTTAGCATCATTGCAATGCCTATTGCACATATCTGTTCATGGTTTTGCTTTTCCTAGTCATCTTAACTGCCAGAGACTTCGTTGCATATTAGTTCATAGTCATCATTCAGATGAGCTGAAGTGGGAAATTACATTTGCTCATTCATTCATTCATTCATTCATTCAACAAGTATGTATTAAGTCACTATCTTCCAGCTGCCAGAAATATGGCAATAAACAGAACCAATGAAAAGTTTTGCCCTCATGTGCAGATTCCCATGACTAAAATAAAATTAGAGAAGGGTATTTCAGAATTTGCAATTCTGAAAAGTTTGAAGGATATGATCTTCCTTGCTTCCTTCTTTGATAGACATCGTAGGAGTGAAACTTGGTACAATAAAATGAAACAAGATGTACTTCTCTGCTGGCTTCTGATACAGTTTGGTCTAGTACAGAGATGCTTGACAACTCATAGAAGAAAGAGATCTTTTTTTGGACGTGATTTTTGGTGGCTATGAAAGTAATCCATATTCATTACAGAAATTTTGGAAAATGCAGAAACAGATAAAGGAGATAATTAATATACCAAATTTCATCCAGTGGAAAATCTTCAAAATGTTTAGTAATTTCTTTTTAGGGTTTTTCCTATAACTATAATAATATATATATATACTAATCCCACACCAGTTGCTATTTTCAGATGGTAAGGTTTTGTATTTTTAAACCACATTTTAAAATCTGTCTTTATGCATATGTATGCAATTTGGTTCAGTTCCCTTATACAAGAACAATGTGACAATGACTGCTTTTCTTCTCCCCATAGACCATGTGCACATGATTATGAGTGAGATCAGAGGGTGGAAATCTATTTATGCTCCACCCTCTCAATATACATGAATAGAAGACAAGTCTAATAAAAGAGTGTCCTCATGTGATATGAAAACTTAGGAAAGAGAGGTAGCTAGGCAAGCATTTTGCAGAGACTTGCAAGAAAAAAGTGAGAGAGCATATGTATATATGTTTAAAAGGAAAGGAATATGGTGGTTATGCTTTAAGCCAGTACAAGTCAGATTGAGACTATAAATGGCACTTGGTGTGTGTTTTTAGGCCTGTGAGATTCTCTGCCTCAGTTTAGATATTACTCTCTGAGAAACTTTTCTGCAATCACTAGATTTATGTGGGCCCCACTGTGCTACATTTACAGGGTAGTTCCCACTTCTCCGTCTCATCACTCAGATGTATACCTCTTAATTGCTTGTTTAATAGCTAGTCACCCTGCCAGAGCACATGCTGTGGGAAGGCCAGGGCAGTCTGTGGCATGTTCAGTCAGGTATCCCACTGCCTGGGACAGTGTCCAGCCCATGGTCAACAGCGGGAGTGAGTGAAGAAGACTATTGCACTTCTACACAATTTATGAAGGCAAATTAAGGATTACCTACCAGCTGGGTGCAGTGGCTCACGACTGTAATCCCAGCACTTTGGGAGGCCGAGGCAGGTGGCTCACATGAGGTCAGGAGTTCAAGACCAGCATGGCCAATAAGGCAAAACCCCGTCTCTACTAAAAATACAAAAAATTTAGTCAGACGTCGTGGCACACGCTTGTAATCCCATTTACTCAGGAGGTTGAGGCAGGAGAATTGCTTGAATCTAGGAGGCGGAGGTTGCAGTGAGCTGAGATTGGGCCATTGCACTCCAGCCTGGGCAACAAGAGCGAGACTTCATCTCAAAAAAAAAAAAAGGATTACTTGCCTGTTTTGGTTTTTAATGCAGGTATACCTACTTTTATTTGGAAGTAGATGTATTTAATAATAATACAATTACTACATTTGGGAAAGAATGATTTTTATTACTAACATGCATATGATAGATATCATGTGCTCCACTCTATTTTATTTAGCACTTAATCTGAATATTTACCTATAATCTTAAATAGTTTGAGCTTATGATTTTTAATCATAAGGTGGCATAATGTTCCATTGTATGAATGCACCAAAAAATTAACCACCCCTATATTATTATTTAGGTTATTAGCAAATGTTCATCATTATAAATGGTTATTTGAGCAATACCACTATGCATCCATTTTTCTGTGGAGCTCTCATCTTTTTTCTTTTTTTTTTTTTAGAAAACTTTAGAAGTAGAATTATTGAATCATATGAATGAATTCTTTTTAATAATAACTGTACTGAGATATCATCCACATACCATGCAGCTTACCTATTTAAAGTGTACAATTTGGTAGTTTTTAGTATACTCACAGAGTTGTATAACCATCACCAGGGTCAATTATAGAATATTTCTGTCACACCATAAAAAACCCACCAAAACTATTTCTCTTTGCTGTCCTTCCCCATACTCCTTACTCAGCTGCAGCCCTAGGTAACCACTCATCTATTTTCTGTCTCTGTGGATTTACCTCTTCTGTATATTTCATATAAGCGAAACATACAATATGTGGCCTTTTGTGAATGGCTTCTTTTACCTAGCATAGCATTTTTAAGATTCATCTATGTTGTAACATGCATCAATACTTCTTTCCTTTTTATTGCTAAACAGAATGCCATACTGTTCATCTATGAACTTTTGAAATAACACATTACAGCTCACTCTTCATGTATGCCTTTTTCACTTGTAGCAGTGTTTAATATTACTGTTTCTTATATGCTTGCTAACCTTGGGCGTTATTACTTAAACAAAACTAAGCCTCTTGGAAAAGGAAGGAGATATAGTGATGGTTTCAAAATTGACATTTCTTGAATAATTAGTGACTTGGTCCTTTTAGATATTTTTATTAGCCACTTGTATCTCTTCTTGTATAAATTTTGTTTCATGTCCCTTTGCCATTTTATTTGAGGGTATTGTTTTTATTTTGTTTCGTAAGAGCTCTTTATATATTAAGGCTGTTAACCCTCTGCCCTTGATGTTGCTTATAATGTTTTAGATAAAAAAAAAATTTTAATTTTGACGAAACACTGTCTACCAATCAATCCCTTAAGGGGTCTTTAATTTCAAGTCTGGGAAAGCCTTCCTCTTCCTAAGATCCAATGCGTTTTATTTTATTGCACTGTAGTTTTGTGTAAAAATATTTCTTATTAATATGGGATTTATTTTGGTATAAAGACATCAATCTAGTTTTTATTTTTTTCTCCAAAAGGGCAATTAGTCACCTTAATACCTTTTCCCACCTAATTTATGTATCACTTTAATCATATACTGCATTATTCTTTTTATTTGAGTGTCTCTGAAAAATGCACTGGTTTATAGTTAATTTGCCTGATTTATGACAAAGCTACCCCATTTTAATCATCAAGGCTTTAAAATAGGATCTAGTAATTCACATGACTTCTATGAAGCAACCAGTGCTCTTAAATGGACTTTACATATATTAGCATTTAGTCTTAACAAAATGTATGTGAATTATTATCCTCATATCACTGATGAGGAAGCTGAGGCAGGGAGATCGAAGATACTTACTGAGTCAAGGTACGAGTAAGTGGTCCCAAAATTCAAACAAAAACACAAGCTGCAGCCCCCACCTTCCTCACCAGTGACCACTCCTGCCTGGTGGGGTCCTGAGATCTATGATCCAGCAGTTTTAAGTTCATACCATTAATTATGCGTATTTATGATATATTATGCATCTTTATTGCCTGATCCCTTAGATAGTTATGTGAATATTTTTAGTTATATTATAAAATGTATTTCGGTTTAAATCTTTTAAGTGTTTTATTGCCCATTGCCAGGTTTTTAAAAACGACAACTTCCAAATACTGAAATTATTGCATTGAGTTGTTTTTCATTGGTTAGTTTATTTTACAAGGTAATGTTTTCAGGAAGAGTATGTGGCTGCTTACAATCTCATGCTCCTATCATGTCTGACACTACATTGTTGTTAGGTTACTCCTGAATACTAACTTGTTTGCAAATAAAAAATTAGCACCTATGCTTTTTGCAAATAAAAAAGCAAAAAATAAAATAGAATTTGATTAAGTATACTCTGATACACAAAAAAATAGGAAATAAATTCCATATTCTTGTTCCATTATTCTTTTTCTTGTTTTCTGCAAAAATACTTGTAAATTTATTTTTGCATTTTATTAATTTTGTTAAAATGAACAGTTTCAACTAAGATCTATCTAGGGTTGTTTCTTTTTAAAGCTAGTTTGCCTCATATCCAATGAGTCATTTTGCAAACTCAAGTCCTTTTTTAGCTTAGAGAACTATTATTATTAAATTGATTTTTGTTTCTTTTTTTCAGCTTGTTGTATCCTTTTAAAATTCCTATTACATGTAATGTTGTATTCCTCTTTCTCCACTTTGCCATTCATTTCATCCTTCCTCTGACAATCTCATTGTCACTTTATCACTTTCCCCTTACCTCATTTACTCACCAGGTATTTATTAAGAACCTGCCCTGTATAAGACATTACAATAGGCACTGGGAATAGAGGAGTGAAAGTCTAGGACGTAGAACCTGCTTTCATAGAACCGATGATAGAACAAGGAAAACAGATGTAGAACAAGTCACCGTAAGCACCCTAGTAGAGGACGTTTCTTACTCTGTTACCAGCACAGCAGTCTTCCATGTCTATACCAACTGGTCTATCTATAAATTGAGCAGAAAGGTATAGAGCTCCTTTGCCAAGCCCAGGCTCCCTGTAATGTTCCTGCGGTTTCCCCTTTGCCTACTTTTTAAATTTCATTATATTAATATTTTTTGTTAAACCAATCGGTGTACTTGCTGTTTTTCTGATGCATCCTGACTGATGCTGCCTGTCTTCTGGTTCAGTTTTCTGCAATATTCAATATGCTATTTACTGTCTCCATATTTATTTATATATTTCTAAATCAGCAGTTAGTTTCTTTCCTCATAGTGGCGGTTTCTTGATCTCAGATGTTATCCTATTTATAACTCTCTACTCTAGATTCTCAGTTGCTATTTCCTTTTGACTTTAAAGAACTAAAATTAGAAATTATCTAAAAATATGCCTCTTGCTTCATGTCTTTTTAGAGGAAGAAATCTATTTTTGGTTCTATGGTTTGTTTCCTTATCTTGTAGTATAATTCTTGTTATATGGCTAAGGATGTTTTCCTTACTATTAGAAATTGGATCGGTTCCTGTGTGTTTCTTTCAAGCCTTGGAGCTCATATAGGTGATTAAAGTGTTCAGATTGCCTATTCAGAAACAAATTAGACTGGGTGCCCTATGGTGAGAATCATAGCTATACCTCTATGTCTAAAGAGTTAATTTCCATCATGTCTACTATATTTAGTAGCTAACTTGAATTTGTTGGTAAGTTTACCCTCCTTAGGATTCAAAAGTTTGCCCTCCTTAGTAGTCAGTGTCCTGGCACCAGTATCAGGTACAAGCCAGAACTAGGACTCCATGATACTTGTGTGTCTCACTTGGTATAATGATGTCTGATCATTACAGCTCCCTAACAGGTCAGTGGCCTGTTACCACTGTTGGATCCAGATATATATAGTGCCCTAGTTGTTCCCTGCCCCCCAGTCATTGCCTTTAATCTTTGTTCTTTTTATGTACACCTTTGGGAGGGAAATGTGTGTCTTGCTAGGACTCTTCCAGTCATTTCAAATGTCATTTGGAAAGAGCAGCAGGTTGGATTGGCCTTTTCTTCTACCTGATCTTGCCTATGTGAGGTCTATTAGAAGTTCCTAGTTTATGGGTAATACCCTTTCCTAGGTCCCACTGTCAATAGTTTATATATATACACACACACAGACACACACACACAAATATGTAAATTATATAAACGTGTATAAATAGATATGTATGTATTTACTTGCCTATTTTACTGAGAGGCTGGAATGGGGAGAAAAAAAATGACATTTCTCCAGTTGTCTTTTCACCTGATAACTTAGTTAATGTAGTAGTATGTAGATAGCCATAAACTAAGTATTTTTTACCTTTTCTATTTCTGTTGATCAAAGAAAGGACACAAAAGTGGAATGTAAACAGAAATTTGCACTATTGGTTTTCTATACTTTATCTGGCTGCATACAGATTAGTTGGTGTCAAAATTGGGATGACCATTTAGCAGCACGGAACAAAACTTCCTTCAGAAAACAAAGCAATGATGGAAAAGGAAAAAAAAATAGCAAACAAACCAAACAAAAGCTGGACACAGTGGCTCATGCCTGTAATCCAAGCAATTCGGGAGGCCAAGGCAGGAGGATCGCCGGAGGATTTGGAGACCAGACAAAGCAAGAAGTGACACTCTGGCTATTTCTACAGAAAAATTTTTTAAAAATTAGCCATGTGTGATGTCACACACCTGTAGCCCTAGCTACTTGGGAAGCTGAGGTGGGAGGATAGCTTGAGCCTGGGAAGGTCAAGGTTGCAGTGAGCTATGTTCACACCATTGCGCTTCAGCCTGGGCAATGGAGCAAGGCCTTATCTCGAAAACAAAACAAAACAAAAAACAGCTTCTTCATCAGCAAACTGACATCTCATGTTAAAGTCACTCTTGCTCTATGATAGACTAATTTTGATAGAGTTCTGATAAATAACCAAGTCATATGGAGGAAGGATTTTTGACCCAAAGATCTCTTGTGAGACAGCAGAGAATTGTGTGGGAAACATGAGATTTTTCATTCTGGGTTTATTCACAGAACCTTCACAGTTTTGTTGTCAGGTATGTGACCTTCATCATACTTGGAGTCAGAAGTCCTGAATCAAACAGGCTGTGGCAATTTACGGTTCCCGGATAAAGGGAAGCTGGCTTTAAAACTCAGGGGACAGCAGAGAAATGAGAGAATGGATCTTGTCACCCACCTGCAGTTCAAGTTGTTTTAAGATCTTTTGCCTTATATATACTCATGAAGACCTCCGAATATGTAGCACTGCTACTAACAAAAGACATTGGTTGCCTCTGGGAGGGAAAGCATTAAGACTAAAATTCAGAGGAAAGTGAATACATGGCTTGCTGTGCTTGTTATTCATTGAGTGTTTTTGACTTGCTAAAAGCAAGTTTAATGTATTTATACAATTTATAAAGATGTAACTGATTCTGAAGCTCTCCTCTTTACAAAGAACATATTTCACGTTATTGTAAGCACTGAAGAAAATTAAGTCAATAAATTCACAGCCTGTAATTTGAGATACTCAATTTGAAGAAAAATGCATTGTCAGGGAGGGAGGGCAAAATCTTTTACATTGAGGAAGACTTGTAAACAACCTGTCTTTGCCCTACTATCCTATGCTTTCAAGTGGCAGCAAGAATTACCATCGTGCTGCAAGATTATCAAAGAGTTGTCATGACACCTCCAGAGAAATAAAGGCCAACTCCCCACCTTTTTTAATGAATCGTGTGCTCAAGTGGAAAACAATGCAAATGCAACTCTTCTACACTGTCCATCTATGTCCTTTTCCCTGAGAAGGCTTTGCTGGTTAGCACTCAGCCTGGGTGTCAGGACGCTTAGTGCATTGTTGCCCATCACTGGCACTGATGCTCTCTGTGACCACTGGCAAGCCAATTAACCTCTGCAAGTGTCATCCTTCCATGTGTAAAAGGTTAATAGTACAGCTTGTTTGCAAAGTGCCTGGAGCCTTCCATGAAGGGCACTACCCAAATACCCAGCATTGCTGTTTGACTGGAGGGCATTGTGTTTTATAATTATATGTTTGGTTGGATAGGTTATAGATTTTGTTGTGGTTGAATGTTGTCCCTTCTCCCTGGTTACAAATAAAAAGACTAATAGGTAATCTCACTCTATTAGCATCTTCTAGAGCCCCCTAGAGGGTTAAGGGAATGGCAGAGGTTACAGATTAATAATGCACTCTTCAGTTAATAGAAAAAAATCATGTGCATCTCGACTGTATAATAGTTGTGGATGGCAATTTATTAGGCCAAGTGTTTCATCAGATGCTCAGCAGATAATGCTGGCAAAGACTCATGAAACAATGGGGTGTTCTGTGTTTTTTTTTTTTCTACTCTCCTAATTATTTATTTCATCCTTCACATCAATATAGGACATCAGAAACTGTTTTTTCCAGGTTATTTCGCACGCATTTATGAATATTTGGAAAAACGATTCTCTTATTCTAGAATTCCTGGAACAAGTGACTTATTTGTGTGTGTGTGTGTGTGTGTGTGTGTGTCTAGGTTGTGACATTAAGCTCACTTTTTTTTGTACTTGGACCAAATTTGAATAACACTAGACTTGGAGCAAAGTGTCACCTATCTCATGCTTCTTTGCAGATTTACGGAAAAACTTTGAACAAGACCCACAAGGAAGGGAGGTTCCCATTGAAGGTATGATTGTGCTGCACTGCCGCCCGCCGGAGGGAGTCCCTGCTGCCGAGGTAAGACAGGATCCTGGGACCAGTCTCCTGGTTCCTGGGAGGGACCAGTCTCCTGGTTCCTGGGAGGGACCAGTCTCCTGGTTCCTGGGAGGGACCAGTCCTGTTCCCAAGAGGGAGAGCAGGGTCCTGTGTGGCTGGAAGGGAAGTAAAGGAGCCCGTGTCTGGGATTCTTGTCGCCTGGGCTCAGTTGCTAAAGATGAAGAAGAAATTGTCTAGGAAATAAGCTAGAAAGAGCTCGTCTCCCATCTACTTCTGTGTTTGCACAAGGCCCTTGGTAGGCAGGCTGGGTAGGATTTGATCTGTCTTCTTGGTTCTGGGGACCTTGAATCATGCAGATGTCATTTTTTCTGTCCTCAGTCAAGATCTTCTGATATGCATATTGGCTTACAGAGCAAATCTGAGCTGTAACAGGCAAACACGCATGAAAATGCCCATAGGAAAGGTCAGAAGACCCAGTCCCAGTGTCGCTGGTGTTTGTTCGTCCTTCACTTTTTTGTGGAACAAGCATTCATTTATTGAGTGTTTGTTATGTTTTCTGTACTGTGCAGGCGTTAGGGATATAAAACATGAGGAAGCCACAGGTCTCTGATCTGTTATCCTTCCTTCACAGCAAGGTGTCCAGAATGCAGAGTCACAATGTTTTTTGCTTCTTGAATGTTTTCTAGAACTTCTACCTTACTATTCGAATATAATTGTCTCTGGTAATGCACTCTAGTCATAGGAAAGTCTGTCTAAATCTTTTATTCACTATGAAAAGATGACCCCTGATAGACTAGTAATATAGCTATTATTGGAGGAAAAACACTAAGAAGTATAAGGCATGCTTAATATAATGAAAAGTTTATAAATTTAGGCCCGTGAAGCCTGAAAATTTGAGAGAGGTCTTGGTTAATTTAGAAAGTTTATTTTGCCAAGGTTGAGGACACACGCCCATGACACAGCCTCAGGAGGTCCTGAAGACATGTGCCCAGTGTGGTCAGAGCACAGTTTGGTTTTATACATTTTAGGGAGACATGAGACATCCATCAACATATGTAAGATGAACATTGGTTCAGGTCCGGGAAAAGCTGGACAACTGGAAGCAGAGGTGGGATAACTCCCCTGGAAGCAGGGAGGGGGCTTCCGGGTCACAGGTAGATAAGGGACAAATGGTTATATTCTTTTGAGTTTCTGATTAGCCTCTCCAAAGGATGCAATCAGATATGCATTTATCTCAGTGAGCAGAGGGGTGACTTTGAGTTGAATGGGAGGCAGGTTGGCCCTAAGGGGTTCCCAGCTTGACTTTTCCCTTTAGCTTAGTGATTTGGGGGCCCCAAGGTTTATTTTCCTTTCACAGGCCTGAGTTCAGCAGCACATGGTCCAGGTTTGACTCTTATATGGGAAGCTAGGAAACAGTGTTTGGAGCTATTGTTTATTCACGGAGAAGCAGATATACAAAGAAAAAGAAAAAAACCAGGAGCCTTTGCCTCATATTTTAGTAAAATTGGGATTTTATAATTGGAAGGACAAAAAAGGAGATAAAATAAAGGGGAATGAAAAAACACACATACTTGCCTATTTAGAAAGTGTGCTGGGTGGACACTATTCAAAGCTCAAATGGCTCACAGAAATGAAGTAAACGGACTTGAAAATTAAACTGAACACTCCATGCATGATGTAAAATGATTATAAAGGAAAGTGCTTATTTAAAAATTTTTTATTGATTATAGTACAAAAAAGATATTGATCTCCTTTTGCTGCTCTATTGTTTCCTACAAACAGCACACCCTCCTTTCCTGAGCAGGGCGGTTAAGTGAAGTGTCAGGCAAGGGATTGTGTCCCTCTCATTTAGGACATCGCATGTGTTCTAGGAACCTAACAGAGGTATCAGCAGTTCTCTACATTCAGCGCCCATCTTTCAAAAAGTCCCAGTTTACAAATGTTTTATGCATAAAAATGTCTCGGTTCTGCAGTGCCAGCTGTGTGAGTGTCCCCTGGTAGACCCATGTTTCCTTCTGGTTCTGTGTCCGGTCACTACCATTGACTTTGGCAGCAGCAGAGAGAGGTGCTAATGTTTTGATTAGCCATCAGCCTATAGGAACTTAGCATACTCTAGATCTCTATTAATCTATATTTTTTTTTCAGATGGAAGATAACTTACATATTTACCTGGCATAACCTTTGCATTTTAGAAGCAGGAAAACTGATGCTTATATCAGTGACCGACCAAAAGTCTTGCAGCCATTTAAGGGCTCTGTTCAAAATCCTGCAAAGGTACTCCAAAGCACTCCAGGCAAAAGCCTATGTTCTTATAGTGCTTTACAAGATTCGACATAATCTGGCCTGGTGTGACCTTATATATTTTATTTGACTCTGCACTTGACCGTGCTACAGCCACCCTGGCCCCTTCAATCTCTCTCAGATGCACCAGCCATGCTCCTACCTCAGGGCCTTTGCATGTGCTGGCCTCTCTGCTGGAGGGCTCTTCCCCAGCTGTCACACTGCTTTGTCCCACCTTTCTTCAGGGCTTACTCAGATATCACTTGCCCAGTAAGACCTGCTCTGTACACTCTGCAAATGTTGCAAATATTTGCTTCCCCCACTCCACCTTTTCCCTGCTTTATCCCAGCAATTTATCCTACTAGGTATATACTTTCTTTTTACCTGTTATCACAAACATACTGTATTTACTTTGCTTATTTCTGTCTACCCCACTGAAACTTAAGTTCAGTGAGGGAAATTTGTGCTTACTCTTCTTCATTGCTGTATCCTCAGAACATGAAACAGTGCTGCTCATGGCTATTTTCAGAAAGGTGAAAGATTTTTCACAAGTATTGGCAAGGATGCGGAGAAAAGGAAACCACTGCACACTGTTGGTGGGAATGGAAATTGGTATAGCCATTATGGAAAACAGTTTGGACATTCCTCAGAATGTTAAAAGTAGAGCTACCACTTGATCCAGCAATTCTACTACTAGGTATATATCCAAAGCAAATGAAATCAGTATGTAGAAGAGATACCTGCACTCCCATGTTCATTGAAGCACTGTTCACAACAGCTCCATGGGTAAGATAGGGCATCAACCTAAGTGTCCATCAATGGACAAATGAATTTAAAAAATGTGGTATGCATACACAATGGAATACTACTCAGCCTTTAAGAAGGAAATGTTGTCATTTGTGACAACATGGGTGAACCAAGCAGGCAGTATGTCAAGTGCAATAAGCCAGGTACAGTAAGAAGAATACCATGGGATCTCACCTCTATGCAGAACCTAAAAAAGCTGAAGTTGGCCAGGTGCAATGGCTCACGCCTGTAATCCCAGCACTTTGGGAGGCCAAGGCAGGCAGATCGCCTGAGGTCAGGAGTTTGAGAGCAGCCTGCCTAACATGATGAAACCCCATCTCTATTAAAAATGCAAAAATTAGCTGGGTATGGTGGCACACATCTGTAGTCCCAGCTACTTGGGAGGCTGAGGCAGGAGAATGGTTTGAACCCTGGAGGTGGAGGTTGCAGTGAGCCAGGATCATGCCACTGCACTCCAGCCTAGGTGACTGAGCAAGACTCTGTCTCCAAAAAAAAAAAAAAAAAAGCTGAAGTCACAGAACTAGAGTAGAATGGTGGTCACCACATGTTGGGGAGATGGGGAGAGGTTGGGGAGACATTGGTCAAAGTGTACAATATTTTGGTTAGAGAGGAATATGTTTATTGGTCTGTGGTACAATACAGTGACTATAGTTAATAACAATGTACTGTATTCTTTAAAAATGCTAAGAGTAGATTTTAAGTGTTTGCATCACAAAAAGAACAGTAGGTTTGTGATGTAATACATACATTATTTAGCCTTATTTAGCCATTGGACAGTATACACATATTTCAAAACATATTATACATGAAAAATATATACAATTTGTTAGCTTAAAAAATAAATTTAAAAAACATGCTTCTCACATCCAGGTGTTCAATAAATACTTATTGAATATGAAGGGAAATTAATCTGCTAATTATATTGATGAATATTTAAGGTTATCCCAGGATTAGCCCTAGACAAAATGTGTAATACATTAGACAAAATTTTGGCTTTGTTTTGTTTTGTCTTTCTCTCATGATTGGGTACTAACAGGTGAAGAAAACATTCCTACCTGCTTTTTTTTCATATATGCAAATGTAAATTTATTAACTCAATCACTAGTCCTACAACTAAAGAAATAAAATATTTTTTCTTTTATTATTATTATTATTATTATTATACTTTAAGTTTTAGGGTACATGTGCACAACGTGCAGGTGTGTTACATATGTATACATGCGCCATGTTGGTGTGCTGCACCCATTAACTGATCATTTAGCATTAGGTGTATCTCCTAATGCTATCCTTCCCCCATGCCCCCACCCCACAACAGTCCCCAGTGTGTAATGTCCCCCTTCCTGTGTCCATGTGTTCTCATTGTTCAGTTCCCACCTATGAGTGAGAACATGTGGTGTTTGGTTTTTTCTCCTTGCGATAGTTTGCTGAGAATGATGGTTTCCAGCTTCATCCATGTCCCTACAAAGGACATGAACTTGTCATTTTTATGGCTGCATAGTATTCCATGGTGTATATGTGCCACATTTTCTTAATCCAGTCTATCATTGTTGGACATTTGAGTCGGTTCCAAGTCTTTGCTATTGTGAATAGTGCCGCAATAAACATATGTGTGCATGTGTCTTTATAGCAGCATGATTTATAATCCTTTGGGTATATACCCAGTAATGGGATGGCTGGGTCAAATGGTATTTCTAGTTCTAGATCCCTGAGGAATTGCCACACTGACTTCCACAATGGTCGAACTAGTTTACAGTCCTACCAACAGTGTAAAAGTGTTCCTATTTCTCCACATCCTCTCCAGCACCTGTTGTTTCCTGAATTTTTAATGATGGCCATTCTAACTGGTGTGAGATGGTATCTCATTGTGGTTTTGATTTGCATTTCTCTGATGGCCAGTGATGATGAGCATTTTTTCATGTGCTTTTTTGCTGCATAAACGTCTTCTTTTGAGAAGTGTCTGTTCATATCCTTCGCCCACTTTCTGATGGGGTTGTTTGTTTTTTTCTTGTAAATTTGTTAGAGTTCATGGTAGATTCTGGATATTAGCCCTTTATCAGATGAGTAGATTGCAAAAATTTTCTCCCATTCTGTAGGTTTCCTGTTCACTCTGATGGTGGTTTCTTTTGCTGTGCAGAAGCTCTTTAGTTTAATTAGATCTCATTTGTCAATTTTGGCTTTTGTTGCCATTGCTTTTGGTGTTTTAGACATGAAGTCCTTGCCCATGCCTATGTCCTGAATGGTATTGCCTAGGTTTTCTTCTAGGGTTTTTATGGTTTTAGGTCTAACATGTAAGTCTTTAGTCCATCTTGAATTAATTTTTGTATAAGGTGTAAGGAAGAGATCCAGTTTCAGCTTTCCACATATGGCTAGCCAGTTTTCCCAGCACCATTTATTAAATAGGGAATCCTTTCCCCATTGCTTGTTTTTGTCAGCTTTGTCAAAGATCAGATAGTTGTAGCTATGTGGCATTATTTTTGAGGGCTCTGTTCTGTTCCATTGGTCTGTATCTCTGTTTTGGTACCAGTACCATGCTATTTTGGTTACTGTAGCCTTGTAGTATAGTTTGAAGTCAGGTAGTGTGATGCCTCCAGCTTTGTTCTTTTGGCTTAGGATTGACTTGGTGATGCGGGCTCTTTTTTGGTTCCATGTGAACTTTAAAGTAGTTTTTTCCAATTCTGTGAAGAAAGTCATTGGTAGCTTGATGGGGATGGCATTGAATCTATAAATTACCTTGGGCAGTATGACCATTTTCACGATATTGATTCTTCCTACTCATGAGCATGGAATGTTCTTCCATTTGTTTGTATCCTCTTTTATTTCATTGAGCAGTGGTTTGTAGTTCTCCTTGAAGAGGTCCTTCACATCCCTTGTAAGTTGGATTCCTAGGTATTTTATTCTCTTTGAAGCAATTGTGAATGGGATTTCACTCATGATTTAGCTCTCTGTTTGTCTGTTATTGGTGTATAAGAATACTTGTGATTTTTACACATTGATATTGTATCCTGAGAGTTTGCTGAAGTTGCTTATCAGCTTAAGGAGATTTTGGGCTGAGACAATGGGGTTTTCTAGATATACAATCATGTCATCTGCAAACAGGGACAATTTGACTTCCTCTTTTCCTAATTGAATACCCTTTATTTCCTTCTCCTGCCTGATTGCCCTGGCCAGAACTTCCAGCACTATGTTGAATAGGAGTGGTGAGAGAGGACATCCCTGTCTTGTGGCAGTTTTCAAAGGGAATGCTTCCAGTTTTTGCCCATTCAGTATGATGTTGGCTGTGGGTTTGTCATAGATAGCTCTTATTATTTTGAGATACATCCCATCAATACCTAATTTATTGAGAGTTTTTAGCATGAAGGGTTGTTGAATTTTGTCAAAGGCCTTTTCTGTATTTATTGAGATAATCTTGTGGTTTTTGTCTTTGGTTCTGTTTATATGCTGGATTACGTTTATTGATTTGCTTATGTTGAACCAGCCTTGCATCCCAGGGATGAAGCCCACGTGATCATGGTGGATAAGCTTTTTGATGTGTTGCTGGATTTGGTTTGCCAGTATTTTATTGAGGATTTTGGCATCAATGTTCATCAAGGATATTGGTCTAAAATTCTCTTTTTTTGTTGTGTCTCTGCCAGGTTTTGGTATCAGGATGATGCTGGCCTCATAAAATGAGTTAGGGAGGATTCCCTCTTTTTCTATTGATTGGAATAGTTTCAGAAGGAATGACACGAGCTCCTCCTTGTACATCTGGTAGAATTCGGCTGTGAATCCATCTGGTCCTGGACTATTTTTGGTTGGTAAGCTATTACTTATTGCCTGAATTTCAGAGCCTGTTATTGGTCTATTCAGAGATTCAGCTTCTTCCTGGTTTAGTCTTGGGAGAGTGTATGTGTTGAGGAATTTATCCATTTCTTTTAGATTTTCTAGTTTATTTGCATAGAGGTGCTTATAGTATTCCCTGATGGTAGTTTGTATTTCTGTGGGATCAGTAGTGATATCCCCTTTGTCATTTTTTATTGCGTCTATTTGATTCTTCTCTCTTTTCTTCTTTATTAGTCTTGCTAGTGGTCTATCAATTTTGTTGATCGTTTCAAAAAACCAGCTCCTGGATTCATTGATTTTTTTGAAGGGTTTTTTGTGTCTCTGTTTCCTTCAGTTCTGCTCTGATCTTAGTTATTTCTTGCCTTCTGCTAGCTTTTGAATGTGTTTGTTCTTGCTTCTCTAGTTCTTTTAAGTGTGATGCTAGGGTGTCAATTTTCGATCTTTTCTGCTTTCTCTTGTGGGCATTTAGTGCTATAAATTTCCCTCTACACAGTGCTTTGAATGTGTCCCAGAGATTCTGGTATGTTGTGTCTTTGTTCTCGTTGGTTTCAAAGAACATCTTCATTTCTGCCTTCATTTCGTTATGTACCCAGTAGTCATTCAGGAGCAGGTTGTTCAGTTTCCATGTAGTTGAGCGGTTTTGAGTGAGTTTCTTAATCCTGAGTTCTAGTTTGATTGCACTGTGGTCTGAGAGACAGTTTGTTATAATTTCTGTTCTTTTACATTTGCTGAGGAGAGCTTTACTTCCAACTATGTGGTCAATTTTGGAATAGGTGTGGTGTGGTGCTGAAAAGAATGTATATTCTGCTGATTTGTGGTGGAGAGTTCTGTAGATGTCTATTGGGTCCGCTTGTTGCAGAGCTGAGTTCAATTCCTGGATATCCTTGTTAACTTTCTGTCTCATTGATCAGTCTGATGTTGACAGTGGGGTGTTAAAGTCTCCCATTATTATTGTGTGGGAGCCTAAGTCTCTTTGTAGGTCACTCAGGACTTGCTTTATGAATCTGGGTGCTCCTGTATTGGGTGCATATATATTTAGGATAGTTAGTTCTTCTTGTTGAATTGATCCCTTTACCATTTTGTAATGGCCTTCTTTGTCTCTTTTGATCTTTGTTGGTTTAAAGTCTATTTTATCCAAGACTAGGATTGCAACCCCTGCTTTTTTTTGTATTCCATTTGCTTGGTAGATCTTCCTCCATCCCTTTATCTTGAGCCTATGTGTATCTCTGCACATGAGATGGGTTTCCTGAATACAGCACACTGATGGGTCTTGACTCTTTATCCAATTTGCCAGTCTGTGCCTTTTAATTGGAGCATTTAGCCCATTTACATTTAAGGTTAGTATTGTTATGTGTGAATTTGATCCTGTCATTATGATGTTAGCTGGTTATTTTGACCGTTAGTTGATGTGGATCCTGTCATTATGATGTTAGCTGGTTGTTTTGACCGTTAGTTGATGTAGATGTAAAGCCTCGATGGTCTTTACATTTGGCATGATTTTGCAGTGGCTGGTACCGGTTGTTCCTTTCCATGTTTAGTGCTTTCTTCAGGAGCTCTTTTAGAGCAGGCCTGGTGGTGACAAAATCTCTCAGCATTTGCTTGTCTGTAAAGTATTTTATTTCTCCTTCACTTATGAAGCTTAGTTTGGCTGGATATGAAAATTCTGGGTTGAAAATTGTTTTCTTTAAGAATGTTGAATATTGGACTCCACTCTCTTCTGTCTTGTACAGTTTCTGCCAAGAGATCAGCTGTTAATCTGATGGGCTTCCCTTTGTGGGTAACTCGACCTTTCTCTCTGTCTGTCCTTAAGATTTTTTCCTTCGTTTCAACTTTGGTGAATCTGACAATTATGTGTCTTGGAGTTGCTCTTCTCGAGGAGTATCCTTGTGGCATTCTCTGTATTTCCTGAATCTGAATGTTGGCCTGCCTTGCTACACTGGGGAAGTTCTCCTGGATAATATCTTGCAGAGTGTTTTCCAACTTGGTTCCATTCTCCCCATCATTTTCAGGTACACCAATCAGACGTAGATTTGGTCTTTTCACATAGTCCCATATTTCTTGGAGGCTTTGTTCATTTCTTTTTATTCTTTTTTCTCTAAACTTCTCTCCATGCTTCATTTCATTCATTTGATCTTCCATCACTGATACCCTTTCTTCCAGTTGATCTCATTGGTTACTGAGGCTTGTGCATTCGTCACGTAGTTCTCATGCCATGGTTTTCAGCTCCATCAGGTCCTTTAAGGACTTCTCTGCGTTGATTATTCTAGTTATCCATTCATCTTATTTTTTTTTCTTCAAAGTTTTTAACTTCTTTGCCATTGGTTCGAACTTCCTCCTTTAGCTCCGAGTAGTTTGATCTTCTGAAGCCTTCCTCTCTCAACTTGTCAAAGTCATTCTCCATCCAGCTTTGGTCTGTTGCTGCTGAGGAGCTGCGTTGCTTTGGAGGAGGAGAGGCCCTCTGATTTTTAGAGTTTCCAGTTTTTCTGCTCTGTTTTTTCCCCATCTTTGCGGTTTTATCTACCTCTGGTCTTTGATGATGGTGACATACAGATGGGTTTTTAGTGTGGATGTCCTTTCTGTTTGTTAGTTTTCCTTCTAACAGTCAGGACCCTCAGCTGCAGGTCAGTTGGAGTTTACTGGAGGTCCACTCCAGACCCTGTTTGCCTGGGTATCAGCAGCTGTGGCTGCAGAACAGCGGATATTGGTGAACTGCAAATGCTGCTGCCTGATTGTTTCTCTGGAAGTTTTGTCTCGGAGGAGTACCCCGCCACGTGAGGTGTCAGTCTGTCCCTACTGGGGGGTGTCTCCCAGTTAGGCTACTTGGGGGTCAGGGACCCTCTTGAGGAGGCAGTCTGCCCATTCTCGGATCTCAAGCTGCATGCTGGGAGAACCACTACTCTCTTCAAAGCTGTCAGACAGGGACATTTAAGTCTGCAGAGGTTATTGCTGTCTTTTGTTTGTCTGTGCCCTGCCGCCAGAGGTGGAGCCTACAGAGGCAGGCAGGCCTCCTTGAGCTGTGGTGGGCTCCACCCATATATGCAAATATAAATTTATTAACTCAATCACTAGTCCTACAACTAAAGAAATAAAAATATATTTTCACTTCAAGTTTGATTCACTTTGAATAGTAAAGAACACCTCAATACAATATTTAGACATTTGGCTGATTGTTAAACATTAACTAAAATGGAGCTTTTCCTGAGAGAGTGTTGCCACACTTTTAAATTAATAGACATTAGGTGAAACTATTTTGAATTTACATAAAAGTTGAAGTACTACAGAAAGTTCTCATGTACCTTCCCCCTCAGTTTCCTTTTATTTATTTATTTATTTTGAGACAGAGTCTTACTCTGCCGCCCAGGCTGGAGTGCAGTGGTGTGATATCGGCTCACTGTAACCTCTGCCTCCTGGGTTCAGATGATTCTTCTGCCTCAGCCTCCTCAGTAGCTGGGATTACAGGCACGCACCACCATGCCCGGCTAATTTTTGTATTTTTAGTAGAGATGGGGTTTCACCACATTGGCCAGGCTGGTCTCTAACTCCTGACCTCGTGATCTGCCCAGCTCAGCCTCCCAAAGTGCCAGGATCACAGGCATGAGCCACCGCACCCGACCCAGTTTCTTTTTTGTATTTACACCTTACATGAATGTGGTATATCCCGTACAATGACTGAACCAATATTGATACATTCTTATTAAGGAGAGTCTAGAGTTTGCATTAAGGTTCACTCTGTGCTGTTGTCTATGGCTTTCTTTAAATTTCATTTCAAGTTCAGGAGTACATATGCAGGTTTATTATATAGGTAAATTGTATGTCACGAGAGTTTGGTATACAGATTATTTCATCACCCAGGTGATAAACATAGTACCCCACAGGTAGCTTCTTGATCCTCTTCCTCCTCCCACCCTCTCCCCTCGAGTAGACCCCAGTGTCTATTCCTTTCTTTGTGTCCATATGTTCTCAGTGTTTAGCTCCCACTTACCACCCCCACTGCTTGTTGAAGACATAAATTAAAAAAGAAAGAACAAAAGAGAGAAGAATAAAGGATGTGCAGTCTGGTAAGATAGCAGCCAAAAGCAAAAATACATTTTGGTTCATAAATGCCCACATGAGTGTGCATATCCAGCCACCCACACTGAAGCATCTTTTGAGAGAATGCAGGGGACTTATGAATTATAAGAACTCTGCGGCTGTTCAGAACTGAGATTGGTAGAGGATTCCTATGAGAAGACAGGCTGGCTTCTAGGAGGTGAGCAGCATGCCCATCTGTTCAGTTATTTAGAGGCTGAACTCTGGTGAATGCTTGGAAGCAGCTCTTTACACATCCCTGCCTGTTTCTTGCCCCAGCGCCCTACACTTGAAGGCAAATGAGCTCTGTAGACTGGCTCAGCCCCTTTCTTCATTTGCTTCTGAGGGTGCTTTTCAGCTGTAACCACAAGGAGGAGAGCAAGATATGAACAACTTTCAGTGGCAGCACAGTCCAGTGTCAGTGAAAAAAATATTTTGGAGAGCTGTGGAATGAGGGAACACCATATAGATGTATCAGAAAGCATGTTTTCTTTTCTGGTATCTACCTTTCTGACACATTTCCAAATTGTAGTTATTCACTTCCTATATTAGTTTCCCAGGGCTGCTGTAATAAATTACCACTACTGAGGAGGCTTGAAACAGCAGAAGTTTATTTTCCAACAGTTCTGGGTTAGAAGTCTGAAATCCAACAGCGTTAATTCCTTCTAGGGCTCTGGAAGAGAAACCGTTTCATGCTTCTCTCCTAGATGCTGGTAGTTATTGGCAATCTTTGGTGTCTGTTGGCTTGTATACTGATATGATTATGCTTTGTGTCCTCATCCAAATTTCATCTTGAATTGTAATCCCCCATAATCCCCATGTGTCAAGGCAGAGGCCAGGTGGAGATCATTGAATCATGTGGACAGTTTCCCCCATGCTGGTCTCATGATAGTGAGTTCTCACAATATTTAATGGTGTTATAAGGGGCTTTTTTCCTCTTTGATGGGCACTTCTCCTTCCTGTTGTCTTGTGAAGAGGTACCTTGCTTCCCTTTCTTCCCTCCCCAGCCATGAGGAACTGTGAGTCAATTAAACTTCTTTCCTTTATAAATTAACCCTAACCCTAACTCTAACCCCTAACCCTAACCCTAACCCTAGCAGTATGAAAATGGATTAATAAATAGCTACATCACTCAGTCTCTGCCTCCATTGATTGCAGCTTCACGTGGTGTTCTCCTCTCTGTGTCTCTGAATTTCTTTTTATAAGGACGTCAGCCATTAGATTATGGCTTACTGTAATCCTGCGTGGCCTCATACTTTATATTCTGCATCACACAACATCTGCAAAGACCCAGTTTCCAAATAAGGTCAGTTTCCCAGGTTCCAAATCAACGTGAATGTTGGGGGACTGCTATTCAGCCTAGTACACTTCCCATTCTACCTCTGGCATCACATCACTTTTTTATTTTAATAATGTATATGCTTTTAGGAATAAATTTCAGACCCAGACCAGCTGAAATTAAACAGAAACTAATTCCAAGGAGCAGCTGGGGCTTTAGGGTAGTTTAAAACAGAAATTCTCAGCTGAGAAGAGGCGAAAGCCTTGTTTTATAAATGTTGTATTATAGATGAATATGGAAAGTATTTCAGCTACATTAAGGGTTAAATAGGCTATTGATGCCTTAGCAAACATTTATTTTTAAAAATCTGATCTGCATAAATGCATGGGGTGCAAGTGTAATTTTGTTACATGCATAGGTTGCATAATGGTGAAGACAGGGCTTTTAGTGTATCCATCACCCAAATAACAAGTAATTTCTCATCATCCATCCCCTCCTCTTCCAGGTTTCCACTGTCTATTATTCTACACTCTATGTCCCCCTCACCCTGCCTCATCTCCACTATCTGTCATTTCAAACTCTATGTGCATGTTTAGCTCCAACTTACATGTGAGAACACATGGTATTTGTCTTTCTTTGTCTGAGTCATTTCATTAACATAATGTCTCTGGTTCCATTCATGTTGTTTCAAAAAACATGATTTCATTTTTTATAGCTGACTGGTATTTCATTGTGTATATATACATTTTCTTTATCTAAATTCATTGATGGACACTTAGATTTGTTTCATATGTTTGCTATTGTACATAGTAGTGCAATAAGTATGTGAGTACATGTATCTATTTAATTTCTTTTTTGGCGGGCAGATAGTAGTGAGATTGCAGGATCTAATGGTAATTCTGTTTTTGGTTCTTCAAGAAATATCCAAACTGTTTTTCATAGAGGTTGTACTAATATACATTCCCACCAACAGTGTATAAAAGTTGCCTTTTCTCCGCATCCTTGTCAACATCCAGTTTTCTTTTTAAACTTTTTAATAATAGCCATTATGACTGGTATAACACTGTGGTATCTCATAGTGGCTTTAATTTACATTTGTTGATGATTAGTGATGTTGAACTTTTTATCATGTTTCTTGGCCATTTCTATGTCTTCTTTTGAAACCTGTATATTCATATCCTTTGCCCAACTCTTTAATGGGGTTAGGTATGTATAACATCATCTTAATGAGGGACAATATCCTAGTCTCAAACACTTGCATTATTTTGGAATTTCTTTTCTCCGTGATTTGGATGCTACCATTATGTGTGCACCAATATCTATAGCTCTTTTACTTTCAGCAGTAGCTTATACAGTAAGTCATTGCTATCAGCATCTGTGTTTTTGCTGAAAACAAGACAGAATGAGAGAAGAAAGCTGAGAAATGATAAAGATGGAGAAGGAAAGTGAAAATGTTCATACCCTTCCACAGTCGTGGTGTCATTTAGGGTGGAGATGTCTACCAATCCCTGTTATGTGGTCAGGTCACTGAGCATGTATCATTCTGCCTATTAACTTCATAGTGACATGAGTATACTATAGGTAATGACTCTCCAGTGTGGGAGTAATTGGGAACTGTGTTTAGAAATTAGTCAGTCATGTAATCGTTACTGTGAAATGCTGTCAGTCAAAGTCATCTTCCTTGTGCAGGCCATGTTCCAGCCTCTCCATGCCACCACTTGGTTCCCTTTCTGCCCACCTGCTGTGGGGCTCATGGGGTCACCACTGGAAAGGGATGTAGCTGGCGGGGCCCCCAATACATCAGCTGGCTTTATCTCTCAGTAAAATAGGTAGTTTCCTACTTGACACATTGAAAATCACCTTGGGGGGCATGTCCAAATTCTGTTATCCCAAGACATATACAATAGACTTCCCTCTACAAGACAGAACTTTCTTGGCAATGAACTCATTTATCTGACCAGAAAAGTGTTATGAATAATAAAAATAGAAAGAGCTACCATTTTTGAAATGTTCTCGTGTACCAGGTAACTATGGTAGGTGGCTTTATCATCTGTTATCTCAATTAATTTGGAAAAAAAAAAAAAAAACCAAAGTGCTATGAGATGCTGAAAAGCTATATGAGCTTTCATGTCTATCCTACAGCAACTTGTCTTAGCTCTCAGGTCACTAGGAAGCACCAGGAGCCAACTTTAAAGCTCGATCTGTCCTTTCTCTAATCATTTTTGGTTTTGTTTGTTTTTAATTGGACCAAGCCTTCTTGAAGGTTGGGAGCCACCAGGCCAATGATAGTCTATCTGCCCACTGTGCTGCCATCATTCCACCCTTAGAATTAAAGGTGTTTGGATTAAATTGTTTTCTAGTGAATATCCTAATCTCAAATTTGCTATGTATTCTGTGCCTGTTTATTTGAAATATGTAATCTGATAATAAAACCAAGAACAGAGCACTGAGAGTGTGGAAGTTTTGGAGGCCGAGGAGTCAGGGAAACTGGGACAGGACATCACTCTGTCCGTTGAAGGGCAAGGAGCCCAGATTTGATGCTATCCGAGGAGACAGGATGCCTAGAGTTACATAGAAGAGGCCATGTAGAAGAAAAGGGATGTATAAAGACACAAGTGAGGGAACCAAGTGCAGCCTCTACTGTCATTACAATTTTCTCTACATTTAGCCATGGCCCTGACAGATCGTATTGTCAAAACAGGCCCCAAATTCACTCTGACAAATGCATACTTGTGTCTGTATCACAGTGTCATTTCACCTAGTATACATCAGTGGGGTATGGAAATGATAGAAACAGAACCAAAGATTGTCAGGGTTGCACAATGGGAAAAGTATGAACTTTGAAGCCAACAGACTCTGGCTACTAACTTTGTAATGCAATTGATTAGCCACTCTGAACTTCAGTTTCCTCCTCTGGAAATGAGAAAAGTGTTTTCTTGTAGGTTTGCTATGAGACAAAGAAGCAAAAAAAAAAAAGTGCAAAACATTTAGCAGTTTCTAATACTAAATAAATGGTAAAGATTATTTTGATTTCTGTTCTTCCTTCTTCCTTCATTTTTAAAGCTCTAAGAACCTTTGATTCTCCTAAAAAGATGTAAAGCCCCATTATGTTTGGGGAACCAGACTCAAACAGAAAATTCTTGTAATGTCTAACATGTTTTTAGCCCTTTGAAGAAGTAGTGAGCTGCTAAGACCAGCCCACTCCCACGAGCTCTACCTCTCCCAAACATTGCCCTCTCTTCTTGTCCTTCAAGGTCAGCAAAGACAAAGCCACTTATCAAAAAGCTTCTTGGCCCCCTCTCATAATCTGTCACATAGAGGAATTAAATAATTATTGATGAAGGCTGGTGACCACCAATGTTTCTTTACCTTACCACCATTGAAGTATCTTATGAATAACATTATTGTTATTAAAACACTTTATGAAAATGTTACGTGAACTGGAAGGTTCTCATTACACTTAGACACTGGCTTAGATAACATATAATAGGTCGCATGAATTTTTTACAAAATAGGTCACACACATTGTTTTACAAAATACCTGAAATGTGAATGAATCATAACTCAAATGTTTCTAAACTTCATGAGCCCATCCTAATAGCTGGATGTATTAGAGCATATTTGTCACTGCAGTTATTTTTAGCCTTAACTTTGGGGGCAGTTCTAACTAAAGATAGCAGCTTTAATGTTTGACCCTTGTTGTTTAGCTAAAACGAATTTGCTCTTTTCAAAACAATTCATTATCCCACACTGCACTTTTTTATACTCCCTAATTAAATGGAAAATCTATCTTTCATAAAAGTTAGAAATTATGTCCAATGAAAATCCGACATTTTAATGGTTTTCCACAGATTAAAATTGTAGAGTTCTCAATAAACCCTGATTTACTGATGTTAGCTGTAAAATGGTTATTGCTGTTAATAAAGCCTGTAAATCTTAACAGATTATATTTGCCTTGGACGATAAAATTTGCCGTAAAGGCTTAGTGTCTAAGGCTAATTCTGCTCACATCAAGGTAAACAGTCTACTCAAAATAATTCAATGTCTTTGAGAATTCAGGCCTTAAAGCTAAGCAACAGACAGATTCTAGCCTTGAGGCATCGCATGCCAGGCACTATTCTTGTTTTTAATCTCACCAAGGAGTCAAGATAATGTTGGAATTAGAAAACTCGGGAAGGTCAAGGGCTTTTGTCAATGCAGTACAGATAAGAAGAAGGTTCTCTGCTTCTTGCTCAGCCCCAAATCAGCTTTGTCATTGGCTGATCACTAGGAGCAGAATGAAAGAATGTATTTTTTATATGTTAAAGTATGCTGAAGTCATACAAGTGTTAGGAACCAAATTTGGGGGTGACAGGGTGGGTGGGCAATTAGGGAAAGGAGATCATTTTCCTTGTTTGACTTCCAGATGCCTATCTGGAAAGGAAGGCTTTTGAGAAGAAGAAATGAAGGTCTTAGCAGCTCACTACTTCTTCAAATGGCTAAAAACATGTTAGACATTATAAGAATTTTCTGTTTTAATCTGGTTCCTCAAACTAATCGGGTTTTACATCTTTTTGGGAGAATCAAAGTTTCTTAAAGCTTTAAAAATGAAAGAAGAAGGAACAATAGAAATCAGAATAATCTTTACCATTTATTTAGCATTAGAAACTGCTAAATGTTTTGCATTTTTTTTTTTTTTTTTTTTGCTTCTTTGTCTCATAGCAATCCTACAAAGGTTTTGTAAAAAAAGGTTTTGAGAAGGCCTGTTAATCTTGGGACACATGGATATCTGTCATGTTTTCCAATGTTTGGGGAATTTGTTTTTAAGTTTCACTTACCTAAGATAGAAGCCCAACAAATGCCTTTTCTAATCATCTTTGCAGTTAGGTCCCTGCAGTCAGGTGGTCTCGTACAAGATGGGATGGGGAGTGAATGCTGTGGGTTTGTGGAAACCCTCTGCAGAGGATGGTGGCAGAGGCACCCCACTCTTCAGAGCAGGTAGAAGAACCAGCACCTCGCCCACGTCTCACGGTTGTGAGCTCTGTATTTTGCTTAAGACAGAATCTCACTCTGTCTCCCAAGCTGGTGTGCAGTGGCACGATCACAGTTCACTGCAACCTCTGCCTCCCAGGCTTAAGCAGTTTTCCTGCTTCAGCTCCTGAGTAGCTAGGACCACTATGCGCCATCATGCTCAGCTAATTTTTATACTTTTTGTAGAGGTGAGGTTTTGTCATATTGCCCAGGCTGGTCTCAAACATTAGGGCTCAAGTGATCTGCCCACCTTGGCCTCCCCAAGTGCTGGGATTAGAGACCTGAGCTACCGCTCCTGGCCTCATGTTTTTTGCACTACAGGAGTCGTCGTTGAGTGTACTTTTCCCCGTGGTGTGTTTCAACATTATTTCTGGCCAATTAGCAGCCTCACCTGGCTCTTTGGCCCACTTGGAGGTTCTGAGCACTACTGATACTCTTTAATAAATTTCTTTTTCACATAAATCAGCCAGAGCAGAGTTTGTTGTTTGCAGTGAAGAAAGCTGGCCAGGGAGGGTCGCTCATGCCTGTAATCCCAGCACTTTGGGTGGGTGGGTCACGAGGCGAGGAGTTCAAGACCAGCCTGGGAAACATGGCAAACCCCATCTGTACTAAAAATACAAATATTAGCCAGGCATGGTGGTGCATGCTTGTAATTCCAGCTACTTGAGTGGCTGAGGCATGAGAATCCCTTGAACCTGGGAGGCAGAGGTTGCAGTGAGCCAAGATGGTGCCACTGCAGTCCAGTCTGGGCAACAGAGCAAAACTGTCTCAAAAACAAATAAACAAAAACCTTGCACATTTTAGTACCTGTGCCATCTCTTATTACTTTCAGAATGTCTTTGACAAATATTTGAAAGTGTCCATTGGAGCAAAGCAAGTCACTGTGAGCTAAAGACTGTGTGTGAGGTGTTAACCTTTCTTTGTCTGTAGAATAAAGAGGGAGGACCCCAAAGTTACTTTTATATTTCTTATTTCTAATTATTTCTGATGTATTAACAGTAGAATCTGCACACTGTCTTTGACTTGCCTGCTGTTTTAATAATTCTGCCCAGACTGGTGCCAGACAGTTTTCAAGCGAGAAGCTCTTTACCCTTCTCCCCTGTGAGGGTGTTCTTAATGAAAGGTTCATTTGTTTCAAATGTGCTCATTGGCATAAAACCCAGGAGAGAGTCTTATGACATTGGACTGTTTAATACAGGAATCACTAGACTATTGTGTTTAACTTCAATCAAACAGACTATGAAATGAGGATTTTCTTTTAAAAGTAAGACTTTTAATAATTCACTAGAGAAATGTTAAGTGGGGTGCCCATGTTCTGAAGCCGTGGGCCTCAGGTATAAATAATTAATCTGATTTGGTGCAACCAAAGCAGAAAGAATGTCTAATAGTCCAGATAAACTTTGCTTTGAGGAGACTGACAATGAGGACCTTTGCAGAAAGCTACATTTGATTAGAATGTATATTATAATAGAAAACTAATATACTCTAAAAAAAAAATTGAGTTTTACTGGTTAAACACTAGTAATTAAGGACCAGTCAATGACTTCTCTGAAAACATTTCCATAAAAAATTTGCTATGGTAAAAGAGATAAGAAAATGAGGTTAATGTAAGTTATTTTAAAAGTGCATGTCTACAGCCCAAATACCCTCATCATTAATACTGATCCTTAAATAAGTCCTATTAATGGACTGACTTTTGACACATCTTTAGCTGGGAAGCTCTAGTTCCCTACTGAAGAAGAAAAGGAAAGAAGATATCTAAAGCTCTTAATTGGTGTTTATTTTCCTTTTCCCTCTTGTTCTGTATTTCTGGAAGGCCAGAAGCATGGAACTTAGAATTACACTTTACAGCTGGGTGTGATGGCTCACACCCGTAATCTCAGTGCTTTGAAAGGCCAAAGCAAGAGAATCGCTTGAGGCCAGGAGTTCAAGACCAGCCTGGGCAACATAGTGAGCGCCCCCCCCCCACACACCCCCGATCTCCACAAAACTAAAAAAATAAAATTAACTGGCATGGCGGCACACACATGTAATCCCAGCTACTCAGGTGGCTGAGGCAGGAGGATTGCTTGAGCCCAGGAGGTTGAGGCTGCAGTGAGGCATGACTAGTCCACTGCACTTCAGCGTGGGGCCAGAGATAACATTACAAAGCTTTCCTAGCTGCTTGTCTTTGCCTCCTCTTTTCTTTGTGCCTGTCAGCTCTACATAATCAGCCCTCTTTCTTTCTGTGAATGACTCTCTGACAATGTTTTTTCCAGACCTTTCTCTGTGTCCTCGTTATTTCTCCTTGCTTGGAATGTCCTTGACCTCATCCATCTGTTTGTGGTTTACACAGCCTAGGAGGATCTGTTCTAACCCAGCCAGTCTCTGAGTTCTTCCCTGCCCATCCCAGGTGACACTGATCTCTCTTTTATTTTATTTTAATTTTTGAGACAGAGTCTTGCTCTGTCACTCAGGCTGGAGTGCAGTGGCAAGATCTTGGCTCTTTTCTATAAATCCTAATTTAACTGGCATGAACTGCTCAAGTAAGGACAGCATTTATTCCCCTCCTAAAGGCTTTTATAGCATATTGCTTTCTAAATTTTTTCTCTTATATTTAATTTTTCATGCCTGTGTGTCATATTCTCTAATTCCCTTCAGGATAGGAAATGCACAGTATACTTTTCAGTATCCTCTCCCATCACCCTCAGTAGATAACATAAAGGCATCTAAAACCATAGTGGATATCTGGGGAGCATATGTGACTCAGAGGATGAATATTTGCACAACCACTGTGGGCTGCACATAGTAGTAAACTCTTAAAGTTGAATATCACTTTACGATTTACAAAGATTCTCATATACATGGACTCATCTGATCCTTAAAGCTACCCTTTGTTGATAGATAATATCCCTAATACTGTTTCATTGAGAAACTGCTATCTAGCTAACATTAGTACATGTGTACTCAATGCCAGCCACTGTTCACCGAATCTTCCCAACTTTTTGAAGCACCTAGATGCCAGTTTTATAAATAACCGAACTGAGGCTCAGAGAGGTCAAGCGGCTTACTCAAGGGCATAGGTAGATACCGAGTGATCTGTGCCAATATTTGTATCAGACAGCCTGACTTCAGAGACTGTTCTGTTAAACTTAACCTGTTAAAGCTGCTTTATGTGTCAGATATTGTGTGCTGAGCACCAGCAGAGTCGGATAGCATGCCTGTCTTTAGTTCACCATCTGATTTCATTGCATACAAAGCTAAGCAGAAGGTAAAAGAATGGCATTTATGAATGTGTGTGTGTACACAAGCATATACAAGCCTCCTGCTTTTCCTCCATTTTGCTGGGCATGTCTGTGATTCCAAGTCTGAGCTTTACTGCTCCCCGATTGCAGTTAACTCTCCCGATTTGATGGCATTGGACTCTGCACTACTTTCAGCTTCTAGAGATGGTTTGGCAGGGTTGCTTAGTGCTGGTGACAACTTTGAGCAGGCTTTGATGGGATGGGAGAAACGCTGTTGACAAAACCTGTCTTTATTCTCCTCCATCTCCTCTCCAATTTGTTTCCCTTGCAGGAAATTACATCCGTTATCCTGTACCAACATAGGGTTTTTCAAAAATATAAAATTTGCACATTGTGCCTAAGGTTTCTCTGATTGAGAGAAGCAGCAAATGGATCAGAGGGAAGGCGATTTGGAGGAAAGATCCGAAGGCCAGCAGTCAGTTGGTAGTAAGCATTTTTAAAGAAACCTCATATAAGAAAAGGAAATGTATGATTTCTAAATTAACATAATGAAGGCTTAGAGCTATTTCTCTGTCCTATGCTTTCTTATACAGTTTAGCGGCAATAAACAGTCTTTATATCTTGAATTATGCAGAAGTAAAAGCAGTCTGGGATGCCGCCACATAAGGAGCTGCAGATCTGTAATTCAGCAGTAACGTTCCATGGGCATGAATCAAGAGCTCATCCCAATCCTGCTGAGGCAGCATGGATTTTAATGTTTCTATGAAGTGCACCACACACCACCCCGATTCACTTAGCAAATGTAGACTGCCTTTGTTTCTTAGGCTGAGCTTATTAAAACAGATAAACAACGGCCACAACCACCACAGCCACAGCTTCTGCTGGTGATCCTTTGCTGCGATCCCCACATCCTAATT
Source organism: Symphalangus syndactylus (assembly GCF_028878055.3). Taxonomy (NCBI): domain Eukaryota; kingdom Metazoa; phylum Chordata; class Mammalia; order Primates; family Hylobatidae; genus Symphalangus; species Symphalangus syndactylus. The sequence goes on from NC_072432.2 coordinate 128,675,266, forward strand.
GCTCTGTGTATCATCTGTTTAGGAAGAAATACCACCTTCCGTGATGCCTTTCCTTTTTAGCCAGTTTGGGTGACTGGAAGGTGCACTTGCCCCCACCCTGGAGAGTTTTCTGCATAACTGCTAGTAAAATAGAGCATGCCCATTTTTTCTTCGCGGGTAGAGACCTGCAGAATAAGCACCTGCCTACAGGTACTTTTGAGATACACCCAGCTGATCTTACTGCAGTTGAGTTTCAGTTCTAGAATCTGTAACTGCTAAAAGAATCCTAGATGGCCTCTTTCATTGCATTGCACAGCTCTCAAGCCTCTCCACCCTGTAAAATCTTAAGGAGCTGGGATCTTCCCTCAGAGCTACCTTAGATTCAGCACAGTCAGTACATACAGTAAATGAGTGACTTATTGAAACTCCCAGAGCTTTGATTTGTGCAAATTGCAGTGGCTTCCATGGCACAGATTACAGGCACACTGCCCCAGCTTAGCAGCTGCACCATTCCCATCGCATGTAACTCAGATTCACTTGGTTCTATCAGTTAAGCTTCCAGGAAAAACATCCAACATTCAGAACTGAACAGCTGAGAATCCCCTGCTGTGGTGAATTTTGATTTAAATATAACTGAGTCTCTCTTGGCTCTGGCTTAACTGATTTGGAACTGTTCTTTTAATTGTTGATTCAGTATTGGCTTCCAGACCTGGCTGTCAATCCTCTCAACAGATTCTCTCTATAGATGTATTTATTAATCATGTGCAATATTTCTCATTCTCCATGGGCTGCCAGCAATGGCCCTTGTGAGTTACAAGTGATGGCTTAAACCTTAATTTCTGTGTGCAGGAAGTGTCAGGCTGACGATTCATATACTGGCTCAACAGCATCATTTGAAGATCACCTTCTAGAGGCAGCTCTGGCATGCTGCTGCAGGGAAACAAAAAACAGATCTGCATAATACCACCAGAACTTGACAAAAGCAGTCACTCTAGTTCATCAGTCATCTGTGGGCTTAGACGATCAGTTTAATCTTTTTTTTCAACGCTGTTATCTAGGTACCATTGGAAATGCTGTAGTTACACTATCGGGATATTTTTAGAAGGATTATTAAATGATAATGCACATTGTACATTGGTCTGGGAAAGTCTGTCTTCTTAGAGCTTCCATTCTCAGTTTTAATTAACTCATTAGACAAATAGGCAATGTGAATTGGTGCTATAGATTGGTGATGGTAATGATAGATTTTTAAAAAGGAATAATAAAAGCTAAAGAGAGAAAAGACTTCAAAGTAGAGATGGGAGCTGACAAATACTAGATTTTATTTATATGGCGTTTCACTGAATTGTGTGAACTGCCAAAATGACAGAATCCTCATTACTGATGATCACTGTTAGTTACCATACATTGAGGACCCACATGCCAGGCTTTCTCCTAGGTATTTAACTATGTGATTCTGCTGTATTCTTTCAGCTGAGTTAGGTACTTTATTATTTTTCATTGTACAGATGTGGTCATTGAAGCTTAGGTTAAGTAACTTCCCCAAAGTTTGTCAGATGGTAAGAGTCTAGTTCTCTTTGGTTTCAAAGCCTAAATCTTGCCACTACCTGACACTTTGTTAATTACTGCATGCCATGAAGTTGCTGAGTAAAGAAATAGATATTATAGCAGGGCTGTGTCTTTCCTGTCTATTGTATCGCATTACTCCCTGCCCCTCCACACCCCCATTGGTGCTGGGTCAACTTTATTGTACTTGAAATCAGAGCATGGTTCAAAGACAATTCATGGACAGCATCTTGCTTGGTCTGCTACAGCTTTAATCTCTTACTACAGATTTCAATTTATTTAATAAATGCTTTCTTTGCCTCAGAGGATACAGTAATAAATGAGACATGGTCTCTGTTCCTGACAAGTTCAAGCATCCAACAAATGAAATAAATATGTAAAGAAGCATCTAAAATAGAGTGTGTTACTTATAATAACAGCAATAAAATAGAAGGGATGTGATAACTTCTGTTGGCCAGGGTGATCAAACAAGACATTGCAGAATATAATTCCCATATAGGCTTTTGAAGTATGAATGAGCTCATCGTGGTGAGAGTTTGTACAGAACAGTCAAGAAACAAGATTGGCATGGTCAAAAGCATGCAGGTATGAAATGGCATGGTTGCCCAGGAAGTACAACTAGTTTCATTTTGAGAGCGCCTAAGGCACAAGTGGGAGAATCACTGAAGCAGAGACTCTAGAAAATAGTCCGGCATTGGATCACAGAATGTCTTGTCTTCCATCCTGAAAAAAAACTGGACTTTTCACTTGTAGGTGGTAGGGAGCCATTGAGGGACTTGCTTCTCAAGCTTTATGTGTCTGTCTGTCTGTTTCAGTGTCCATATTGTTTGTTATTTCTAGGACCTGGTAATCCAGTTGCAACTGGGAAGCTGGTCGGAAGTTGCAAATAGGTGTGATTTGTCTTTACATCATTTTTGGAACTAACTTTTTACAAACTGTTTGTAAGTTATTTCAGACTTGTATACAATCTTAAGAATCAGTAACTCTTAGCAGACACCTCCTTTTAGAATTGCTCTGCCAGGTGCTGTGACCACTGTCCCTGGACTCTTTATCTTCAGCAAGTCCAAGTCTGTCTTTTTAAGCTCTCTTGTTCTTTCTACTGCACCTGTTGCACGGAGCTTGTGAGAGGCAGTGTAGAGAGTGTAGATGCTTTGTATTCCTGATGTAGAGCAGTGTGGCCCAGCCCCCAGGCTTGCTCTGCAGCCTGTAAGCATGACTGCCTCAACTCAGCTCATTCACTCAGCACAGCTCCTCTAATGGGTGTCCTTGCCCTTCCCTCATTCAGAATAAAAGTAGCACCTAAAGAGGGGGTAAAAGATCTTCATGTCGTTAGATGTCCCTGCACCATCCCTTCACCTCTGTATTCAACATGGACTTCCAGAACGATTTGACAAAGTCTTTGAAGATTTTCTTTACCTCCTTTGTACTAGATCCACATTCTCTCTGAAACATGCTGAGATCCTTCCATTTACCAGTGACTTTGATCCCATCGGAGGCAGGTAGGAAACTCCGGCTTCTCGGGCTGTACCGAGTTGTTACGGTATTTCACTAAAGCCTGTGTTAAGGGCAGACAAAGGACAGTGGAGTGTTGTCATCATTGTCTCCATGAGGCAGGACCAGGGTCTTTTCTTCCATAGAATGTAGATAGCCTGTCAAAGGTTCTTTGGTCCTGCAGTCGAACAGGCTTTTATGTTCTCTTGGATCACCTCTGCGACTCATCATGTGAAGTGAGTTTCTCCTCACATCAGACCCTTACTCCCACTGTTCCGATTACCCTTTGCATCTGCTTTTACCCTGTGTGCCTGTGTGCAGTTGGGCTTATTCAGTCAAGTGTCACTCAGGCAATTATGGTTTACCTTATCTCCTGCATTTAAAGTGCTAGGACCATTTTAAGTGCTGAGACCATTATTTCTTTTGTTTGCCTGCTTTAAAATCTGAAAGTTAGTTCTAATTTACTTATGTTCTTAGGCCTAATTATGCTCTTATTATTGGGCTTTCATCCCTGAGTTTCCCAGTTTCTGTTGTCTTCCTGGCTCCCAAAAACAATTGTGGATTCCTAAGGCAAATAAGGGCAGCTGCTATCAAAGACTGTCTTCTTTCCACATTCTGGTCACCAGTCATTCAACACTGAGGACTCACTCAGACTTGGAGAAGCATAAGATAGAGCAAGGATTCTCAGCCTTAACACTGTTGATGTTTGGGGTCGGATACTCCTTTATTCTGGGGAGCTTTCCTGTTCAGGGTACGATGTTGAGCAACATCCTTGGCCTCTACCCATTCGATGCTAGTAGACCCTCCATTCCCCCACTGGCCAAGTCCAGTTGTGACAACCAAAACTGTCAGCAGACATTGCCAAATGTTATTCCTGGCTGAGAATCCCTGAGACTCTGTCTTCCTCTCAGGGAGCTTAGAATCTCATTAAGATGCTCTCCACAGCACCTCATACATTGGCTGTCATATAGCAGGTGCTTAATAATTTTTGTTTGAATTGAGTCCAGCATCAACAGATAGTTGTTAACGTGTGCCTGTTAGCCTGGAATCACAGTGTAGGGAGTGAGTATCATGCCTCATCTCTCTCTATAACCATCCCGTAGCACAGTACCTAGCACGTAACAGGCACTCGGAAAATATATGTTGAAGGAATGCCTAATTGAAAAGACTAGGCAAAAAGCTCAAATGGAATGATTATGTTAGGTTTGCTGACTAATCAAGAGTTACATGTATTGGGTCATTGCGAGCTAGAATTCAAGGGATGAAGTGGATCCATATAAGAAGAGATAAATAAAGAGGAAGTCAGTGAGGGAAGCATGGTGAAGGCTTAAGTTATAGAACCTGCACCGTGGTCATTGTGTACACTCTGCCATTGGCTTCTCATTAAAAAAATAAAAATAAAAAAGACTGCAGAGCTTTGAACTGGTCGGTCAAAAATTCACACCATAGATGAATACCATCAGCCCACTACCCTGCAAAGGAACTCACCTCAGAGTAGAGAGCCTGCTGAAGCATATCAGATCCCAGAAGGTACAGCATATTCCTGGAGCATGTGCCTGAGCCTTCAGTAGGGTGGTTTCTTCAAAACTCAATATGAACACACTTACCCTTGGCTCCACTTAATGTGGCTGAAGAGGAAATGAGACATGTCAAAGACAAGAGACCGTATTCTAGACTCTCTCCTCCACCTCAGAGCAAGGAAAGCTTAAATCTCTTGTTTTCTTAACTGGAAATACTACTGTTCCTACTTGAAAGGCAACAGGCTTGCAAAACGCAGTTGTGTGAAGGCCCCTTAAAATCCTGAGAGGGGGCCAGGCTTGGTGGCTCACGCTTGTAATCCCAGCACTTTGGGAGGCCAAGATGGGTAGATCATGAGGTCAAGATATCGAGACCATCCTGGCCAACATGGTGAAACTCCATCTCTACTAAAACTACAAAAATTAGCTGGGCGTGGTGGCGCGCACCTGTAGTCCCAGCTACTCAGGAGGCTGAGGCAGGAGAATCGCTTGAACCCGGGAGGCGGAAGTTGCAGTGAGCCAAGATCGCACCACTGCACTCCAGCCTGGCAACAGAGAGGGAGACTCTGTCTCAAAAAAAAAAAAAAAAAAATCCTGAGAGGGAGGCATTACTTATTACAAGCAAATTGTTCAAGAGCATGGATTTTGACACTATAAGTCAGGTAGGGGAGGCGTGCAATCTAAGCTCCTCCTCTTATTAGCTGTGTGGTAGGCTAATTCTATAACTTCTCTGAACATAAGGGTCTTCATATGAAAAAACAGAATAAAATGCCTTTAAGGATGTTTTGGAGATTAATTTAAATAAGATAATGTCTTTTTAACATATACCTTGGTTCTTGGCACATTAAATGTTTGTTGTTAGTAGTATTAGATAGATAATAAAATCTAATAAGACTTTTTTTTATGTTATTGTTTGTCCACAGCATTCCATTCACATGTGTGGAAAAATAGTTCTGCTTCTGTGTTTATTCTCACCTTGTAATATGTTGTTGAAGTGAGGTCATGTTGAAATTTTCACTTATTCTTCTCTCTTCCTACAATAATTTGGTCAAACTTTATACCTGTCCTACTTAGCCTGTAATAGCTCTTCCTATTCCAGTCAGGGCTAATGCATTTTTTCTGAATGATCATGATCTCTCTCAGTTTTAGGGATGTAGCCACTGTTGGACTCATGTTTTCTCAGTGACAAAGCCATTTACTTTGATTGTGAAACAATGAAGAATGTGAACAACTTGATTTTGTCATTGCAAGTGCTCTGTACCAGTCAAGGTGGAACGTCTAGAATCAATATGACTAATGGATCCCAGCTCCTAGTGATAGAGTCAGCAAAAAGAATAAATTATCACTGCCTCTCTGTCTCTCGGTTGGTAATTTCTTCTTCCTGTCCGAGCTGATAGCCATCCTTGCGTTCTCTGCCATGGCTATCAGACCATTCCCATGCCAAGCCTGGGGAGGACTTGGTCAATATATCCGGTATGTCAAGCTTTGAGTCATTTTTATGTTTGTTTGTTCCCCTTATTACTTTCTTTGGCTGAGTAAAATCTCTTTTACTTTGGGCTCAGGAACGGAGAATGTGCTATGAACACCCGCGGGGTACATTTTATTTTATTTTTATTATTTTTTGTGATGACTTCATTATTCCCTGTTGCCAAAGTTTTTGCCAAAATTGTTTTTCTCCCTTCCTCTCTTTTCAGCATCCTCTTTTCTGGCATCTCTGTTGATTTATTGCAGCCGCACAGAAGATGACCTTGCCATTGAATGGCCTCTCTCCTTCGGGGCCGCAAGTGGCTCCCAGATTTCTGGGTTTCACGAGCCATTAAAAAGTCCCCTCCTCCCCTTCCCTAAGAGAAGGGATTAGACAAGTGTCGCCAGCTTTTAATATTTTTTTCAGGGAAGGATTTTAATATAGAATAACAGCCATTTTTTATAACAATTATTTCATTTAGAAGCAGGCATTTAACAACATGCCATCTGATTTACACATTTTTAAATAAATTTAATTTTATAAAAATTTCATGGCCGGGAGCAGTGGCTCATGCCTGTAATCCCAGCACTTTGGGAGGCCGAGGCAGGTGGATCACAAGGTCAGGAGATCGGGATCATCCTGGCTAACACGGTGAAACCCCATCTCTACTAAAAATACAAAAAATTAGCCGGACGTGGTGGCAGGCGCCTGTGGTCCCAGCTACTCTGGAGGCTGAGGCAGGAGGATGGCGTGAACCTGGGAGGCGGAGCTTGTGGTGAGCCGAGATTGTGCCACTGCACTCCAGCCTGGGCGACAGAGCGAGACTCCGCCTCAAAAAGAAAAAAAAATTCATTAGTCTTATTTTTCCTATTTCTCTACAAAGCTAAAAAAGTCATCACAGATCACGCATGTTGTGAATGAATGATGTATGGCATTGATTTTAAAGATTAGTCATCTTCACTCACGTAACACTAATGGATTACAGATGAGAAGAGTGCTGTATGGCGTCTATAGTGGAAGCCACAATCTCTTTAGTTCTTTAATCAATACCTGTGCAATCATTAATTTTTAAGAATACCTTTCTGCACAGTTAGTGTGTTTGCAGTGATAAACACTAGTGTTGCACAGGTGAAGATGACTGGTGTTTAAAAATTGATGTTGTTTATCCTTCATTCCCAACATTCATGACCTCTGATGATTATTTTATAATAGTCACGTATTCGTCTTGCACATTCATGCACAAAAGGCCTGAGCTTTGGAATCAACAGAAGAGAATCCAAACCCTACTTCTGACAATCGTTGACCGAGTGGTATCAGACAAGTTCTGCCTTCCAAGCTGATATCCTCACTTACAGAAATTAAATAATAATGTCCATACCTCTGGCTTGTCCTAACATTTAAATGATAGGTCTTTAAGAATGACTGGCATACTACTTGACACATCATTTTAAGGGATACAGACCCTTTTCATATTCCTTATTCCTTTCCACTTAACTACAGTTTCATTTTTTAAGGAGAAACTTAACCGGGGGCGTCTTACAACCATCCACAGCATCTCTCTAAATTAACAAATTGCTGTGCTTCTTCCCTTTCCACAGTCAGCCAGCTGCAGTGAGTCACATTTCACATATATATATGTGACTACGTAAACCTCCTTGTTAATTCTTTAAAATAGGGCCTTTTCAATTGTGGGAATGTTAATTATTATTAATCATCCCTTAATTATTGTAATCTACTTCATGCTTATTTTGAATGTGCGTATGCGTTTGCATATGTGTGTATGAATCTGAGCCCAGTGGTCTATGAACCTCTGCGACCTGGTAGTCTTTCATCTGTTTTCTGATATCACCATTTCATTTTCAGCCCTGACAGGGCATTCCATTGTGATGAGCTGTACAGCTGCTTTATTCACAAACATAAACTTCCCTTGATTTTTGAGTGTCCTGCAGAGGTTGGTACAGTATTATAAAATATCTTTAAAACTCTATCACTTGAAAAAAAATGTTAGAAATGCACCTTATAGGTGCTCTTTTATCAAATGTTTAACATAGGGTTTGGCACTTTAATGGGTTCCCCCTCGATGTTCTGGTGGATATCTACATAAACTCTGATGGTTTATTTACTACTGTAGATTTTAATGGAAATGCAAAATAATTTCTCTTCTGGGCAGCACTGATTTCATTGCAAACACATCAACAAAATATGAAATTCACATAAAACGCAAAGTTGCAAGTATCACTAAAGCTGGGAGAGCGGCTGCTGCATATTTTAGATGGACTGGTGTATTTATGGTTTTTGTACACATACTGTAAAATGTAATGTGGCAGGATTGCTATATTGTAATAAAACAATGTGCTGCTTGCTGAAGAAAAAAAGGGGATGGTGAATTATTGCAGTCATTGTACCTTGTTTCCCGTTACTAAAAATGGAGTATGATTATTAAATGCATGCGGTGTGCATTTTACACACTTAGTTATAGATCTTGGTTTTTATGTGTGCCTAGAATATCAATATTTGCTTTACTTTTAAGGAACATTAGTTACAAATACAATAAGTGTGCTTCATTTTTCACTGAAGACTTACTGGCTTCAGTTCTCAAGTCAGAGTGTGCAATATATGTCTCAATGATTATTGATCTAAAAACCCTGTTGAAAGTAAGCAAGACTGGTTTTGCAAAAAGCAAACATTGTTGCTGCTGCTGCTGCTCTCTGAAACCCATGAAGCTGGAGTGAGAAGCAATAAATAAGAGTTTAATTAAATTGCTCCTTGGCAGATAGCAGGGCTGTCTTTCAGCTTTGGTTTAGAACCCATGGGGTCTTTTTTCCCTCTTGATGTATGTGTAGCATTCTCATTAATGCTAATGGGAGCTGTATGCTGTAAAGGGGCAGCTGACCTCATGTTCCATTGTGTCTGCAAAATACCACATGGATTTCTCTCCCTGGGGCCACTCAGACTTTTTTTTAAGGTAAGGAAAGGAAATCAGCGTCTAAGGAAGTCTCAATATATAAACCCTGTATATTATTCTTAGCGTATTTTACGAATGCTAAAATCATAGTCAAAATATCCTGGAAACCCATAAAAATATCCTTATGTATTTTTGTATATGACTTAGTTTCATATTGTAATTATAACCAAAAGATTAAAATATAGCCTCCCTTTGGAATTTAACTCTCTGATTAGCTATATGCATATATGAGATTATAGTGCTGAGTAAACCATGGAAACCATGCTCCTAGGCTAGAAATGAATGAAAATGATTAATTAGATTCTGTAAGGTGTTGCGTTTATAGCAGGGCACACGTAGCCTTCAGCTCATTTGGGTTCAAAGCTGTCTGCAAGATACGAGTGCTTGAAAATGATTAAAGCAGAGCTAGCAAGGTACAATTTCCACTTGCTGTGTTGCTATTACTTTCCCTAGAGCACAGGCTGGGAATATGTATCATCCAGGCATCTGCGTGCTCTTGCAAAAGAGATATTTCATTATGTCTTTGCATGAGTTCAAACATTTTCCGGATAATACTATCAAACAAACCTACATATACATGTAGGGCCTAGTCTATATATGAAAACACCTTGCTGATATCTTTTTTTTCTCCCAGATATCTGGCTTGTTGGTACTAGAGATATATTCACTTACTAAAAATCTGTAGACTGGCTCATGCTATCGTCAATGTGAGAAGTAGCTGCTGCCCCGAAGCAGAATAGTTTCTTTAACTAGCATCTTGGTGACTATTCAGTACTGATAACCTAGTAAATGCTAACTCTTTACTCATAGAAACTAATTCTACCAACACCCATCTACTAAGAAATGGTTAAAAAGGCAACAATTTCATTAATTTTGCTAAATTAAGCACAAATGTGAACAAAATGTATTCAGGGATTTTAAACTTAAAATAGGGACAGGTAAGAAAAAGCTTTTCATAGGTTCCATTACATTAGCCTCTTCTTGCCTAAGTCTTCTTATCAGCTTGAGACACACACTCTAGAGTAAAATCCAATGACCTTTAAGGTAGAGTTCCAAGTTCCGAACAATAACGTTCAGACATAATCATCTGGCTTAATTAATCTCATAATTTCTGACCTAATTTGATTTATCATCCTGCAGTGACAGGAGCAGGGGAGATGCGGATTCTTAGTACACTCAGGGCATCTTTATTGTATTAATTTGTCACCATTCCTCTCATAGCAGTCATGCAGCCTTTTGACCTGGTAAATAATTTATAGTATGTTGGTCTTCTTCTGTCTGAGAATGCAGCCATCTTTACTTAGCAAAATCCAGTCTTTTTGTTTCCACAGAAAATGACCCTAGACTTTTAAATATTCATCATTATAAGAAATTCCATGAGCCATTCCCCAGTTGACAGTACTGTATTTAAAAAGAATAAAGCTTGGCTGGGTACGGCGGCTCACGTCTGTAATCCCAGCACTTTAGGAGGCTGAGGCGGAAGGTTCACTTGAGCCTGGGAGCTTGATACCAGCCTGGGCAACATAGTAGACCCCTGTCTCTCCAAAAAATAGAAAAATTAGCCAGGCGTGGTGGCACACACCGTGTCCCAGCTACTCAGAAGGCTGAGGCAGGAGGCTCTCTTGAGCCCAGGAGGTTGAGGCTGCATTGAGCTGTGGTTGTGCCACTACACTACCGCCTGGGTGACAGAGAGAGACTGTCTCAAAAAAGAAGAAAATTCTTCTGTTGTATTTGCTCATCTAACGGGGTTAGTTGTTTTTTGGTCGGGGGTGTGGTTGAGGGAAGAAGGCATGCATTAGTCTGTATGTGATAGATAATACCATATTTCATAGACCTAATCAATTTTAAAAATTACCATTCTTTTATATAGCCCTTTAAGAAAGCCCTTTATTTATTTGTTTCCTTCCTTCCTTCCTTCCTTCCTTACTTACTTACTTATTTTTTTTGAGACTGAGTCTCACTCTGTTGCCCAGGCTGGAGTGCAGTGGCATGATGTCAGCTTACTGCAACCTCCACCTCCCAGGTCAAACTGATTCTCGTGCTTCAGCTTCTCAAGTAGCTGGGATTACAGGCACCTGCCACCACACCCAGCCAATTTTTGTATTTTTATTAGAGAGAGGGTTTCACCACGTTGGCCAGGCTTGTCTTGAGTTCCTTACCTCAGGTGATCCACCCCCCTCAGCCTCCCAAAGTGCTAGGATTACAGGCGTGAGCCACTACGCTCAGCCCAGAAAGCCCTTTTTAATGTTAAGATGTCATCAACTAAAAACACATCCTGCTTTTAAAGATGTTCATATGCAAAGTGTGCATAGATTTTTCAGAACCAGAGAAACACGTGTACTGTTTTTACTCTTCTTCACTGACTTTTTTTCCTTTCCTTTTCTTATTTTAAGTATTAAACCTTAAAACTTTGCAACTAGTCTGAAATGAATATTTTCAGAAATGGATTAGGTATTAAATTACTAGGTACCACATAACCCAAGGTAAGTTTTATAGGTTCAGAAAGAAGGCAGGTTTCTGAAGGGTATAAAGAAAAGCTTGTTAGCATAGACACTCTGAGCAGTTAGCTTAATGCTTATCATGGTATGAGACTTACTCTCAGTGATACACTAATTAGAGATTTCCAACAGTGTGGCCCCTTCTAGAAAATTTCTGTGTATCTCATAGAATTAGTGATTGTCAAATCTGGATAAAATTATAATAATTATATAGGCTTATCCAACCCCCTGATTATACAGATGAGCAAAATCAATCTCAAAATGAAAACAGTCAAATTCCTCTCTGGTGCTCTTTCCTCTGTGGGTATCTTTGATGCAGAGGAGGGGAGGGGCCCATGGAACAGTTTTACATGCAGAGTTTCTAATTCTTTGCCTTTCTGATTTGCCATTATTCTCTCAAACTCCCAGTACTGTTTCAGTAGCAAGCCTTTTTCTCTCCACCTAAATAATGGCAGCAATGTTTTGTGCTTTAAGTCCAAGAGTAGAAAGCTACTTAAACACAGACACTTTACTACATTTTAAATTGTTCATAATAGCCATCCTGACTGGTGTAAGATGGTATCTCAGTGTGGTTTTAATTTGCATTTCTCCGATGATTAGTGATGTTGAGCATTTTTTCATGTCTTTGTTGGCTGTTTGTATTTCTTCTTTTGAGAAATGTCTGTTCATGTCCTTTGCCCAGTTTTTAATGGGGTGTTTTTTTTTCTTGTTGAGTTGCATCTTAAGTGAATAAATTCAGCAACAGAAAATCAAATACAGCATTTTTTCAATGTGATCGCTTATAAGTAGGAGCTAAACATAGGGTATTCATGGACATAAAGATGGAAATAATAGACACTAGGACTCCAAAACGGGGGTAGGAGAGAGGAGGGAGTGTTGAAAAATAATCAATTCGGTGCAGTGTTCAATATTTGGGTGATGGGTAGATTAAAAGCCCAATCCCCACCATTACACAATATACCCATGTAACAATCATGTACATGGATCCCCCAAATCTATAATTTAAAAAACATAGATGAATTCCTAAGTCATTCTGTAATTAGAGATATCTTTTAGTTTCACAAAAACAAATACAATTTCTAGAACACATCTTTAGCTTCTGTATTATAATGTATTTTCTATTTATCAGAATCTTAAATTATCCCCCCACCCCAGGTCATAAAAGTATTGAGATCATTATAAATGAGTTAACAGTATGAGGCCTAGACCCAAAGTTGTATTGTAACTTAGGGGTAATCCTAATATTTTGTTTCCCCTGCTTTTGCATTTCCCCTTTATATGGAATTATTCATTTAGAATTCTTCCTTCCCTGGCAGTCTTTTTTATTTTACCTTAATAAAATAATTTCATTGATATTTACACATGGGAAAGACTTTGTTTGGCAAATCTTTTATTGTCTGGACTGAAATTGCTTAATCCAATGAAATAAGTTCAATAAATTGCTTCTTCCACAAGAGATGAACTCTGGCCTTTTTAATACTGAAAACTTCCTGTAAGAAATGTTATGATGGTAGTGGAATTTTGTTGGCAAAGGTAATATTTCAGCAACTTGGGCTATATACAAATACTCTGTTATCCAATGATCTACAACTTTTTTCCCTGTTTTCAATTGCTTTTTTATGATTAGTGTATTATCGGGGATTATTAGCCACTCATTTGAATTCTAAGCAGCCCTGGTCTCAGAAAATAAGTCTTAATTCATAGATAGCTAACTATTCCTCTAACATTGCCTGAGTTGTCCAGACTGTCTATACCTGACGTAGAGGAAAATGCAAAGCTAAGGCTGGTTGGCACCTCAGAAGCAGTGGTGTCCTTTTCTGTCCGTGTGATTTCAAGCCAAGGATATTGTGACAGTGAAGTGTGTTTGACCCTGTTCTGCCTCTCTCTAGGGACCACATTGCAAATTCTTGTCTTGGGTAAATTCCCATGATTTTCTCAAGAATTTTAGGGCCGTACTTACCCTCCAATCAAATTTTCCTTGCTCATCTATTGATTCATAAGGCGGGGAAAAGGCTGCTTAAATCTCCCCGCATCTACTTTTGGTTAACTGGTTACAATGCTACCAAAGTTATTAATTCAGAGCCAGAATAATGTACTGGGGTGGGGGGGAATAGGCCAGAAGTTTGCAAACTTCATCCCTAATTTAAACCGTGCTTCTCCCAAGGGCACAATTTTGGGGCCCCAAGGATTCAAGATAGCACTTGGATGTCTCTGGGCACAGTGATCATCATTTGGGAATGAAAGTAGTTTCTCTAGACATTGAGACTAGGGTTTCTCCTTCGTGGAAACACAGAATGTTTGAGCTGAAAGGAGTCTTAAAAATCATTTGGCCTGGGCCGGGCACAATGGGTCGCGCCTGTAATCCTAGCACTTTGGGAGGCCAAATCAGGTAGATTGCCTGAGCTCAAGAGTTCGAAACGAGCCTGGGCAACACGGTGCAACCCCATCTCTACCAAAATACAAATAATTAGCTGGATGTAGTGGTGTGTGCCTTGCAGTCCCAGCTACTGGGGAGGCTGAGGCAGGAGAATGGCTTCAACCCAGGAGGCGGAGGTTGCAGTGAGCCGAGATCACGCCACTGCACTCCAGCCTGGGCAACAGAGTGAGACCCTGTCTCAAAAAAAAAAAAAAAAATCATTTGGCCTGACTGCTTTGTTTTATAGAAGGTATGAAATGAGACTCAGATTCACCCAGAGTCACCCAGCTTGATAGGGTTCTACAGACTCCTGGTCAAATGTCCCTTCAACTGCACCATGCACTGCTGGGCAGCATCCGTTGTCTTTTGTTAGAAAGCTGTTGACCCAATTCTCTCAAATCAGCGGATGTCAGGCCTTATTTGTCTTTGTCACCATAGTCCACGTATGGACTTGGGAAGTTAGAATTTATTGAAGCAGAAAAGGGCCGAAGTTGCTCACTTCTCCAGCAAGTAGTCCGAACAGAGTAGATGAGTAAGGAACTTATTCTGATCTTACTGACAGCTCTTCTGCAATACATTTTGCTCCCTGGAACTCAGTTTCTTCACCCGTAATATAAGGATATTGACCATAAGAATCCTTAGGTGGTCTGTTTTATAGGATTACAATATAGGGATTATTGAGAGTAGTTAGAGAGCTTTGGAATCTGCAGAGATTTGCTCCTGCCCTTTCTTCAAAGCCTGTATTAACATTACCTTGACTTACTTGTCTTATTATTTAGTATGGTTTTATATTAGCCAGAACAATTAAGTGTTATGCATGATTTATCCAATACTCAAATGATCAGACAGGTTTCTCACTGGGGCACATGTAAGCGTTTGCCCCCTGCATGCATCTGACATTGTCCACTGTCCAACAGGCTCATCACAAAGCCATGCTGTTCTTCCCCAGCTCAAGCACAGAAATCTATCGCATTTCGACAGAGCAAGTCTTCTTGCACTTAAGACCAAGAAGAGGTGAAACCAGTTTCAAATCTGTAGCTCCGCTGTCACTGGATATGCATTCATTTTGGGCAGAAAAGTTTCCATTTTTTCTATTTGGAGTGAAATTTGGGCATCTTTGCAACTCATGCTTACTTGTTGAGACATGAGTGAGGAAACTGCATTATTTAGAAAATGCATCCTTTAACCCAGCATTGATACCCTGCATAACCTGGAACTGCAAGTCTAGCTACTTCTGTTTTGTGTGTCCTGTGGGATGAAATGGAAATCTCTTATTTGTAATCACAATGATCACCATGGTTATGGAGGCTGAGGAAGGGGGCCTGGGCACTTCTGGAGCTTGAGTGTCATTTGACCTCAAGCCGACCTGATTGTCCTCTGATACAGGTCACTTCTTTTCCAAAGGAATAAAAGAACATTCAACCAGCTGGGGCCTCATCCCTGTGCTGTTGCTGCTGCATGCGGAGGTAAGAGAAGAAATTGGATATTCCTCTGAAGAGCACATCCCTAAAGCCAGGGCTTACCTTTTTTTTCTCTGTCTTGTCCACTGCACAACAGTGCACATGGTCAGTCCAATGGCACACTTCCACCTCCCATGTGCCCACACTTGCGGACATTGTGCTCTTCTCAGATGTTACCACTTTACAGGCCAGAGGGGCTCAGGCAAGGAGAGGAGTCTAGGCTGGCCCACGAGGGTGTGTGGTCTAACCTGTTCCAGTCAGCCATCTATTTTTCTCAGCTACTGACTACAGTTTCTTTGGAGCCCCTTTGCTGGTCCAAAACTACTCTTCACCTCCCTTGTTTCTGCAGACAACCTGCCCACAGGTTATCACCTCTTTTGGGCTTTAGCTTTAACAATCAGCTCCCTCCTACAGAAGAGAAGTCAGTTGTCAGGGACCAACTTGCAGCTCCAATTGTCTATGTCCCAGGTAATTTCCTCCATGTCAGGTGCATGGGGTCCCCTCTGTAAGGCTCTCTGCCTCCCCAATAGTGCCCCTGACATTATATAGCCTGCAGCCTTGCCACCTGCAATATTTCAGGTCTCCTTGACATCCTTCGCTCCCTTAGGATGGGACTTCTTGCGTAAAAGGTTGGTAACACAACTCTACGGTGCTTAAGTGAATCAACAGCGTATCTCTACATGCTTGTTCACTTGCTGCCAGGTTACAACTTAAATACTCCCTTGGAGGTGTTCCCCTGTGTCTCATCTTTTTCTGATTTACAATGACCTTTTCTAAACCACAGCCAATAATTTTATAACCACATATACCTTCCGGTCTAATATTGAGGAATTTCTTTTAGCCTCTTTTTTTATGTGAGATTTTTTTTTTTTAATCTTTTTTTGTGTAGGGCACGGTGGCTCACACCTGTAATCCTAACACTTTAGGAAGTCAAGGCGGGAAGATCTCTCGAGACCAGGAGTTCAAGACCAACCTAGGCAACATAGTGAGACCTCGTCTCTACAAAAAAAATTTTTTTTTTTTAAATTAGCAAGACATGGCGGCACATGCCTGTAATCCTAGCTACTTGGGAGGCTGAGGCAAGAGGATTGCTTGAGCCTGGGAGTTTGAGGTTACAGTGAGCTGTGATTGTACCATTGCACACCAGCTTAGATCTCAGATACAGCTTATAATATTCCTGGTCAGAATGACCAGGTCTGCAGTTTCCAGGACCTAATACAGACTTCTAGGATCATGGAGGCTGAAGGAGTGGGCCCAGGCAGGGATGTGGTATCACAGAGCCTGAGCCAGGAATAAGGTGGAAAGTCACTTACCCAAGAGTCATGATCTGTAGAGCTAAGAAAGGAATGTGAAAGATATAATATGACAAGAAGCCGAATCAAAGCCCAGTCATTAGTCCAAACTGATCAGCCATTATAATTTACAGAGAACACAAGCTTTGTAAAACCAAACCAAAGAAAAAATACTGGCATTTGATTTTAACTTTATCGCTCATTAGCCTGTGTGATCTTTAGGTTTCACATCTTAGTCCAGATAATATCTATCTCTGTAGGGTGTTGTTAACATTTAAAATCAGGATTATTTGGAAAACGGTTTGTAAACTCCAAAGTGAGATGAAAACCTTAGGCATTTTGTTTGCATTGCACTCTTAAGCATTTTTCCAGAATCACACAGAATTTCCATTCAATCAAGGCAAGTAAGCACGGCACACACATTTTCCCTGAGAACCAGGTGGCGTGCACATTTTTACTTCTATGTTAAACTGTAAACTAAACAAGGCAATGCACAAAGGAGTAGCAAAGGTTGCAGAATAGAAACACTATAGCAAAACACATCCTTACTAATGGGAGTGCTAAAATGAGAACGATTTGCATCCCAAGGTCCTCTGGTTCCAACTAGATAGCTCCTGTTAGAGCTTTGTGAATTCATTTCCTGGGCTGACAGTGACCTAAATGGATCTATTTGATAGAATTAGGAGCATTTAGAAGAAGCACACTGAATTTCAGGGTACAGAGAGACAAGTTATTTAGTTTTGAAAGGTTACAAATACTGATGCAGGGGGAAAAAAACAGATGACGGGGTGGCACATATTGATTTTCAAGTGCTTTTTGTGCAATTATAAGGTAAATAAGGAAACAGTTCTTACAGTTGTTTTTCTCCCTCTGGATTTTTCTTTTCTTTTTCTTTCTTTCTTTCTTTTTTTTTGGGGGGGGGCGGGGGAGACGGAGTTTCACTCTTGTTGCCTGGGCTGGAGTGCAATGGCGGGATCTTGGCTCACGGCAACCTCCGACTCCCAGGTTCAAGCGATTCTCCTGCCTCAGCTCCTGAGTAGCTGGGATTACAGGCATGCACTACCATGCCTGGCTAGTTTTTGTATTTTTAGTAGAGACGGGATTTCTCCATGTTGGTCAGGCTGGTCTTGAACTCCTGACCTCAGGCAATCCACCCGCCTTGGCCTCCCAAAGTGCTGGGATTACAGACCTGAGCCACTGTGCCCAGCTTGGATTTTTCTAAAAAGTTACACAAATTCGACACTGACTTCTTAGAGGAGTGCACTATTTTTTCTCTCTCTCTATCCTTCAGCACGGTAATAGACATCGTGTTTTGGGGAGACTGTATCCCTTATTCTCTTCCTTCCTTGAATCTCCCTTTCCTCCTCCATGTCAGGTATCTCATTTTGAGTATTTGCACCAAAGCACCTCCTTTGGGGTACAATGATACTCCTATGTATTGATACCTCTCTTGCTGTCACTCAACATCACCCAGTATATTCATAGATGACACAATCTTTTGACTTTGAAAGGGATGCACGTTTTGTCTTAACCCGTTAAGTGTTTGTCATCTGCTTTTCCTGTCACTTGTCCAAGGTCTACTCACCTATCCAGGAAACAAGCTCTGGCTTTGAAGCAGTTCAGCTCTTAATAAGAAGTTGAGCAGAAGTTATAATAACTCATTGCCTTGCCTGCTTGGAAAACATGATAATGCTCCTTCGTTGTAAGAAATCATTTTAACAACACTGACTGCTGGCAGTTCATTGATGAAAGCTATGTGAAACCTGCTATAAATAGCACATGCTGCATGTAGTAAAGGGTTTTTCTGTGTGGCATTTATTTATTTGTAATTTATACCCTGCCGGTTTTCACAAAAGGACTTGAGCAGGCTAACAATAAAAGACACATATACAATAAGGTTGTTATGTATGTAGAAACTAAAGATCAAAAATCGTATGGAAAGGAAAAGGGAAAAGAGTTATGCGTGTAGATTTTACTTCCTCATCAAGGCAATAGGAGAAGATTATGTTTTCAGCCTTCCCTCTCTCCGACTCACTGAGGTGTGCTGAAAAGGGGCATGCACTTCATCCCTCACGGAAACCAAATAAGTAAAATTATGGTGGACGTAGGGGAGGAAACTATTTAGGAAGAAGGAAGCAGAAATCTCGGGAGATCTTATTTTTGGCTGAGAGGTGGTGTAGAAGGAGGGCCATACAATGGCACAACCTCAGAGTGATTATATTTTTGCTCATCTTTAAGAGTTCTGATTATCTGTTGCCGAATCCTATATTGCACATGCTTGTGATTATGCAGGAGGTATCGATTTTCTTCTGCATTCATTTGCATAAATCAATTTCATAGAGCAAGGAAAAAAAGCAAACGGGGTCGAATGATGGGTTTTGTACCTACCAGTAATAATTTCTAGTAACCAAGCATCTGTCATAAAGGAGATGGTCAATGGCCTAAAATTAAACGACGAAAGGATATTTTCTTTTAACTTAGGTTTTCTCAACCTCAGCATCTCAGGCCTGGTAATTCTTTGTCCCGGAGGCTATTCTGTGAATTATGGGTATTTGGCAGCATCCCTGAGCTGTACCCACTGGGTGCTTGTAGAACTCCCTGATGCCCCTTTAGTTGTGCCAAACTGAAGTTTCTCCAGAAATTGCCAAATGTTCTCCCAGCATGGAGACACCATTGCCCCTAGTATAATTACTGATTTAGGTAAAGAGTCTAAGAACTTGCCTGTACACAGACTGCCTCACAGAGCGGGAGACTCCACAGATCCCTCCTGGCTGTGTCTTCCCCAGGGAAGGATCCATCACTCACCAAAAGTGCTGGCGGATGGGGTAGGGGAGACTCCCTCACCAGGCCTCCAAAGGTATATCCTTCCTTTCTGTTCTCACAAGGTCATTGTATATCCTGCCCATCCAAACATTTTGGAGAATCTGGATGCATTTCTGCTAACTAGGCAGATACAAGTAACCCCAGTAACATTCAAAATAATCCCAGCAATGTTGCTGTGTGTTTGCTCTGGCAGTGGGTAAGTCAAAAGGCAGTTTTACAGGCTGCTGCCTAGTGAGACCAGGTCTTTGAGTCTGCCTGAAGTCTGTTCCTGCAGACATTCCGACTGCCTGTCAAATAACTCTAATAAACCCTTTCTCATGTCTCACTTCCAATGAGGATGAAATGTTTGCAGCCTAAAAAGCTGAATTTCCTTATGATCATGCCCAACCACATAGTACAATTCATTGCTATTAGTTTTCCAAGTAGAGGTGCAATCACCAGTTTCCTAAAGTGGTTCCTAATTATTAGCACACATTGTTTCTGTGTAAAGCCCGTAAACAGGTTTGTACTCTGAGGAATTTACCTTTTTTGTCTTATTTTTCTGCTTTTGTCTTTTTAAAAAAGTTATCACACTTTTCCTTTGTGATAGGGTCACAAAGAGACTCTAGCACAACTAGTATCAATTGTCATACCAATCAAAAATATTAATTTAGGTTTCATGTGGAAGCTAAGCTTCTCAGGTGCATAGGTTACATTCATTTATATGTAGTTTTACTTCACCTCCCATCTAAAATCTCTGAAGTACTTGTGGTATATCCCTTTTATCTTCATTATACACCTGGAAAATGGAGAGAAAGCCAGTGATAATGAGCCCATTTTAGGGATGGATGTAAAATATGAGATTAGAGTTCACGTTTTCATGAGGCCTCTCCAATGGGCATGAGGGTAGTCTTGAGTAGGAAAGTATCCATATAGTAAATTGGTGAAATGTACACATGGCCATCCTATTAACTGCAGAATTAAACACAGGTCATCATATCTTAACAGGAGGATTCAGCCTGCTCTGTTTGCATTGCCATCTCTTGGTACTAATGGGAATTTTCCACATGTTTAAATCAAAAGGAAAAATAAAATGGGGTGCTCCATTTCCAAAGAGAGGACTTCTCCATTCTTGCATGATAACGAGGATGCTTTCAAGAGGCACTCAGTCTCTGATATGATTCAACAGCTGTTCTTTGAACTGTGAGTTTTGCTGACCTTGCTCTTCAGTCCCCATGTGCCGGCCAACATACAACATGATAGACCAGGTCAGTCTGTTATGTTTCAGATTCTGGACTAGCTGTCACTCTCAGCCGTGGGTATCTTAAGAAGGATGGCAAGGGAAAACTCAAAAAGCCTGTGGTGTGTTCTTTTATGGAATCTTTTCTTCATACATTTTATTTCAAGAGCCTATTAGAGATTTTCATACTTTTTCCATCTTTAAGAAAAGGGAATTATTTGCTTTGTAAATTCACAATAGTGAAAGAAGTCATGTCACCCACACTTCCTATACATATTTTTTTGAGAACAAACACTTGTCTCATAGTGATGAAATCATTGTGCATAGTAACTTAAATACTATGCTTTCAGAAGGATAGTAATGGGAATCAACTAAAATTGGAGTGGTGTTTGGCAGGTGAAGACTTGTTTAAATACAGTAAGAATTTCCTGAATGAGAACTTAATGCCTACAAAAGTATCTGGCACAAATGAATACTCACTTTTCCTAAATGAAAGACAACTAGAAGAGTGAACTATATGATCTATATTTTTCAATTTTTATTATGACTTTTTTTATGTGTAGTTGTTTACCCTCTAACAAGATAAGGATTAAGATTTAACATAATTTGGCAAGGCTTGGTGGCTCACACCTGTAATCCTAGTGCCTTAGGAAGCCAGGGAGGGAGGAATGCTTGAGGCCAGGAATTTGAGCCAGCCTAGGCAACATACTGAGACCTCGTCTCCATAAAAAAAAAAATGAAAAATTAGAGGGTATGATGGCACGCACCTACAGTCCTAGCTACTCAGGAAGCCGAGCTGAGCTGGGAGGATTGTTCAAGCCCAGATGTTGGAGGTGACAGTGAGCCGTGATCCTGCCACTGCATCCAGCCTGGGTGATAAAGCAATACTCTGTCTCTTTAAAAAAAAAAAAGTAACATAAATTATCCTGAGACTAGCCTCAGTCACAGTATGAAGAGTAGATGAAAAGAACTAAAATAAACTATTTATTCATATTGAAACTTAGTTAAGACTTTGGTAAAAGCAACTGAAGCCAAATAAGTTATACCTACATTGGTTCATTTCATTTTTCTAACATTTGTTAAGTCTTCTGTAGGCCACATTCAGGAAAAGACGCTACAGATACCACAGTTAAGTATATCTTTCCCACACTGAATTGTGTACCCAAAGCAAACCTCAACAGTAAGGGAAAATGAATATTGTTCAGATATGATTGGATTCCGTGTAGGAGAGAAAAAAATAGAAACCCAAGAATGATGGTGAATGAGATCCCAGGACCATGTCCACTCAAAGGCCTGTGCAACAGCACAAGAGGGCAGGTAGCCCTATGTGGAACTAAGGTGCGGGGAGACCAGGAAAGGACATCTCAAAAAGAAGATGGAACTGACAGGTTGCCTGATTTATTTGCTCATATTGAGTGGTTTACAGTTCTTTAGGAGATTTGGTGTAAAAATTGCCTTCACCAAAAATTAATTCAATTGTTAACTATAGGGAAAAAAGTTGTCAAGATAGAAGAGTAATCATAGCATATTGCTTTCATAATTTGAAAGCAAACAATGGCAAGTAGTCATAATATGGTGAATTTAATCAAACGTTATATATTTATTACATTGGCAGGATGATTATAGAAAATATGTTTCTGAGGGATGCTGTAATATTAAATCTTAATCCTTAATATGGGAAACAGATAGTTACTAATATCTGAAAGCCAATTAATAACTATAAACACATATTACCTTTATTTTAAAATATTGATATAAATTCTGGAAGATGAAACTCAAGAGTAGGGAACAGTGGGAGAAAAGAACTACTTATTTTCATTAGAAGTCATATAAAATATTTTGACTTCTTTTTTCTTTTTTTAAGACAAGGTCTTGCTGTGTCATCCAGGCTGAAGAGCAGTGGTGTGATCTCAGCTCACTGCAACCTCTGCCTCTTGAGCTCAAGCAATCCTTCCACCTCAGCCTCCTGAGTAGCTGGGACTACAGGCACGCACCCCCATGCCTGGCTATTTTTTTTTTTTTTTTTAATTTTTGTAGTGATGAGGTCTCATTTATTGCCCAGTCTGGTCTTAAACTCCTGCCCTCAAGCGATCGTCCTGCCTCAGCCCCCCCAAAGTATTGGGATTACATGAGCCACTGTGCATGGCCTATTTCACTTTTTAAATAATGTACAATCACATGGTCCACTTTATTTATTTGAAAAATATTTAAGATGTGTCCTATTGGTCCATAAAATTTTAATTTTTTTTAATGAAAACAAAAAGAGTGATTTCTACTAATTGTGAAACCCCAGTTTCTGCTTACACTTTAGTTCCTACTTTGTGTGTAACAAGGTTAAACCCAAGCTAGGCTAAATATTTTCCTGCTCTCACAGTTTCTTGGTTGCACAAAATGAAGGGTTCATTCATCCCAGTCCTTGAACTTTTCATATCCTGATCAGATTGTGATTCATCCACTCAGGATTGTGGCGTGAAAGTAAACAGCCCTTCAAGAAATCATGTACCCGTAATAATGGAACTCAGAATAATGTAACCTAAAATAATGTAGCTTGTGGTGAAAACTACTTTTTGCTTTCTTCATATGATATTATGTGGACTGGGTATCTTACAGTCAGATTCTGGAGTTTGAAGGGATGATATACAGCTGTCTGGAGTAACTCCACATGAGCAAGAAGATTTGATGTTAAGAATCGCAGACATCTCCCATTATTACAGTCCTGCCTTGAGAAAGGTAATCTAGCAGGATGATGCAGTGGAAGATTAAGGTAAAAATTCCACTCTGATTTCAAATCACAATTATATTTTTCAGAATCTAAATTCCCTGAAAACGCAGAGATGTTTTTCACAGTTGCAATTTTAAGTGTCATGTCTTTTGAATTTGGATCTATTTACAGTGTCTATGAAGTAGACTATGATTTTTAAAATATGGCCAAGTCCAGCTATACAAAGAAAAGAACATTTCCTTTGAAATCAATTTTTTAGAAAATTTTTGTTAGTTTTCTTCAGTCATTTAAACATAACTCTCTGTCCTCTTCTTCCTCTTCTCTCTGGCTCTCTTCTAATAGTTCTCTGAAATGTAACTTCGGCCCATTAGAGCACATCCCTTCTCTTGGTTTCTTTCTATTTATAAGACAGCTTTTTTAGAGATAAGAAATTCGATTCGATTTGGGCCCAATCAAAGCCTAGAACTAGAAGTTGTTTAATAGAGACATTCACAAAACATAGATTAGGGTTAAGAAATTTCCCAAAGGCACAAGGATCTCACATTTCTGAAAGCTGTGTGTATATGAATATGACTAATGAGCAGAATTTTTTCCTGTGTTGATACTCATCTCCTCATTTGATACAAAGGCAAAGTCTACTAAGCAGTATTTTACAGCTGCCAAAAGCTTCTAATCATTCAATCTCTTTTCAATTTTAGGGCAGCAGGATTGTGGCTGTATAATATATCTCACTGCCAAACAAGAAAAAAAAATAAGGCAAAAAAAAAAAAAAAAGCATCGACAACATTTGAGAACTCATAGGTCCACTGGGATGGGGTGTCTGATCAGATCTTTGCCAACTGTTTAAGTGGATGGCCTGCAAGGACATAATTATCTTTCTCTTTGTGAGAATACATATAGCCTTCCTTTAGCCTTCATTAGACATTGAGTCATATTCTACAATTTGTAATATATTATGACAGTCATCAAGTATGACTATGTTAGCCATCAGTCATAAGTACAATATAATATGTATTCTGTATCATCTCATGGATAGAAAGAAAAGGATAAACTGAGCCTCAAATTCTTGGGCTGTGTTCACAGCACCTGTGCAAAAATACTGCTATTTCAAAGTAGCTTGGGAAAATAGGAGTGTAGGACATCTTAATAGATTGACCTTGAAAACAATATATTTATTTCAAACTCCAGGTTCAAAGATCCCAATTGCAAGTGCTGTCTTAAGATTGTTATAATCCTAAATAAAAAGGGCTGGCACAATTATAGCTCCTTATTCCTCCAGGTTCTCACTTGGGTATGGATGGTGGTACCATCTCACTACTGAATACCCTGAAAATTCTCTCAAACACTCCAAGACATTTGGTTATGAACAGGGAGCTAAAATCTCTCTTAAAGCGCATTGCCATTAGTCAGTTGATACTTACAGTGTGAGACTTGGAACCTCCCCCTGCCTCTCTGACCTGAGGAATAACTTTTTCCCTGCGTGAGATTCTGCACCTCCACCTAGAGTTTATCTTACACTCGCTGATCTATGAAAGCAGCAAATCTTAATCCAGTATTCGTACATTCATATGATCATAATTAACTGGGGTGCTGCTGCCTGTCATCTCATTTTATAGCTGTGAAATTAGCCACATTATCTGTGGGACATGGGTGTTAATGAAAGCAGTGGTTCAATCCCAGGCCTTGGGATCAAGAGCTTTTTCGTCTTTTACGGTACCTTTTTTCTTTGCCCGTATTTTACTAACAGTGTATCTGGTATCATATTATTGAGGTTTTCAGGACTCTGATTACAAACAAATAGCAACAACATGATATGATTTTTTTAGAGGTTTTTCTGTCCTCTTACCCAAGTCTGAACACTTAGACAAACCATAGTCATATATCTAGGTTTCCACTCAGGCTTTAAGTAGGGGGTTAATTTTTTCTCTGATAAACCGAGTTGCACTGGCCATGGGTGCTCTTCTGAAGCCTGCGAAATCCAAATCAGGGCAGCCTACCCATCAAATCAATCTGGAGATGGGGCAGATCAGCAGATTGCTTTCCTAGCTGGGTTCCTGGCTAATCTTAAGGCTTTTGCTAAATTTAATTAGCACATACTGCAAAGATTACTAGGAAATATTGTTTTGTGGCACAGTACAGATTTAATTTTGATGAGACTTTAAGCTCCTAGAAGACATTTTAATGATGTCCTAAGCACACAGTAAGATGCAATTTTGTGCTAATTACAAAATCCATTTCCCCCCCTTTTTAGTCACAAGATTGTTTTTCCCTTCTCCCCAACCCACCCCAGATAGAGTAAAGCAAACAGGTCTTTTGTTGAACAGTGTTAATGCCCACGGAACAGCCTTAGAAACATGCTAGGAAGACATTCTTAACAAAAGGGACAGGCCAGCTTCTGGTCACCCTGCTGTTTCTTGTCTGTAGGAGAAGTGAGAGTTACTCTCCCTGATTTCATGGCTTCTCAGCCTCGGCACTGTTGGCATTTTGGTCCAGAGAAGTCTCTGTTGTGGGGGGGCTGTCCTGTGCATGGTAGATGTTTAGTGGGATCCATCGCCTCCACCCAGTAGGCACCACTTAGTCCTGCTTTCCAATTGTGACAGCCAAATATGTCTCCAGACATTGCCAGATGTCCCCTGGAGGACATCTGGAGGAAAAAATCACCCTTGGTTGAGAACCACCACCCTAATTCTGTCCTCATCTCGCCTCTCCTCCTTTTTGCAGCCCATCTCTGTTTTAAAAGCTCTGCAGTTGAGATGTTTTTTGTGATCTCGGCTTACTGCAACCTCTGCCTCCTGGGTTCAAGCATTTCTCCTGTCTCAGCCTCCTGAGTAGCTGGGACTACAGGCACCTGCCACCAAGCCTGGCTAATTTTTGTATTTTTAGTAGAGATGGGGTTTCACCATATTAGTATTTTTAGTAGAGACAGGGTTTATATTGTATTTTTAGCAGAGGCAGGGTTTCACCGTATTAGTTCAGCTGATCTCGAACTCCTGACCTTAAATGATCCACCCACCTCGGCCTCCCAAAGTGCTGGGATTACAGGCGTGAGCCACTGGCCTGGGCTGCAGTTGAGATTTAAGAATCAAATCAGTCCTTGCATGACTTCAGAGTCACTTAGTGGCTTCTAAATGTCTAAACATGTTTTAGGATGCTAATGGTTCGGGAAGGACAATGGAGTAAGCAATGAAATCTGGAGAGGTTGTTTTACCATTTTAATTAAGCTCTATCAACAAAACTAGTGGTATGATTAAAAAATAAATCCCTGCTCTTCATCAGTCTCAGGGCCTGAGAGCTTCATTATCCTCCAAGCTGAGATGAAGCCCCCCATTTTCCCCATAATACTTACACCTACACAAAACAAGTAGAGAACAATAAAGCTGTTGGGGATATTGAGCCATCGGCTATGTTTCTCACCAGCTTAATTCTTCACTCCTGCCACAGTTTCACTATGCACATTTCACATTTGTCCTTCTACAAAATTCTAAATCATCATGTATTGCGGACATTTGTAATTGCTAACAAATATTAATAGTCAAAAGTCCAGGCTCTGCTGGGTTAAAATTAAGGCTTATATGGAGTTAGGATTTTTTATCTCCTGCTTCAGTAAGAGTGGGAAGGGAGGGTTGAGACAGAAGTGGTTAACAGAGAAATGGGTAACAGGAATCCCATAGGACAATTGTATACCTGTTGGTGGCCATGCTTTGAGCACTTAAAGAAAGCCCCTTTTTCTTATTAACACAGCCGATGTCACAAGTCTATCCACAGGGGACCAAGATGTTTGTCTTTGCTGTAGCTTAGTCGATTTCTGCCGATTCAACATTTTCCCTGTCCTCTATTCCTCCAGTTATTTATCAGACCCTGAGAATTAAAGTTCTTCATAGTCCCAGAATGAAAAGCTTCTCATCACCTTTAGTTCCTGGATCCACAATCTAGCACCATTTTGATCAGTTTTAAAGATCTCTGGGATCTCTGGGCTGATTATATCAGACTGAAAATAACTGAGGGAACACTCAGAGTGCTCACTTTGTAACCATCATGCAGGTTGTCTGCAGCTCACAAGCCTGTCTTGCCTTCATTGATATAGAACACCTTGGATTATATTTTAAAAATGTATAACATGTTCTCCTTTCATGTGAAAGTTCTTTTCTGATCATCTTAAAGGGTTGTGGCTCATCACATTTTTGCCCAATTAGTAGAGAGACCACATGAAATCACTGAAAGAGTTAGATGTTTATGTCTAGGATTTTCATTGACATAGACACATATCAAAAAGTGAGACTTGGAGCACTCGGACAATGGTAGAATTCTGATATTGATTCTTTTATAATATAGCTGATATAATCATGTCTAGGGACTCTAAATAAAGGTCTTTGTCTTTGTATACCACTGATCTGATTTAAGCAATCTAACAATCCAGACAATCCTAGTGACTTTTGGGCAGGGCAGTTGCAATGTCTCCTAGCTGTGCTTAATGCTTCCTACCTCTGGCACAGTGAGAGTTTACACACGCAGATTGCAACATGTCCATCTACCCACTTCATCTTTCTGCACCGGTCTGATTTAGCTGTCTTCATGTGTCTCTTTCAGGTACCTTGGAAACCTCAGACAATCTTCCCTGAACTAGATGCACAGGGGAATTACTTTCGAATGGGTGACAGAACCCTAATTTGGGCATTATTTACTGTTTTGGAGGAAGCTGAAGCAGCAGCCTGGTTGCTCTAATTAATTAATTATTGAATCCATTGGGCATGCATTGTGTTCTATTAGAAAGATGCAGGCAAGCTGCCCAGCTTGCAGTTTTAGCCTCTGGAAAATCTTTTAGCAAAATAATGCAAATAATGCATTATTTTAGCAAAATAATGCAATAAAGCTAAAGAAAAACTGCATGCAAATAATAAGATTACTTGAACCCACTTGCAACATTTTTCTATCGTGTGTGTGTGTGTGTGTGTGTGTATATATTATGAATTCTCTCTTGTTTCTAGTACTCCCACCCTTCTTCCCAGCATATGTAATCTAAGTGAAGTGTTTTTCCTGGGTGGAAAATTTGGAGCCTCACTTCCCTGGTGTAGCATTATTCAAAGCTCTTTGAACTAGGCTGCTTTCAAGTAGCTATAGGTGTTTTTCAGAGAGTATAAAATGGCAGAGCAAAGGAATTATGCTATTATCTTGAGGGTGTTGTTCTCTTTCCTGCCATTCTAGACACTTGCTGGTCAAGGTCCAGATGGATGAGACATATATGTCACAGAATGGTAAAACCTAAACTTGCACCCTTTCTCTTGAGCTCCCGGTCCTTGATAGGAGTGAAGTCTGTGTGTGTTCCTTTAGATTACACGCACACACACACACACACACACCTTTACTCAAAAGATTATGCAAAGGATTCCCACATTAAACTAATATTTCTATCTGTTAAGTTCAGCAGAGACTGTCAACCCAGGAAGTGATGTAAATGATGTGAAAATAATCAACCAAAGAAATGGATTAGAATAATATCAATTAAGCAACGTTTTTATATAATGCAGCTCATGCAATTTAGTAGATTTAACACTTCTGAGCACTTATTGTGTTGTCATTTTGCTAGGTTGGAGAAAGGCAGAGAAAACATAATCTCTGCTTTCAGCTTGCGGATTACTAGGTGATAGGTGAGGTGGGATCAAAGGAGAAAAACGCTACGCTTTTTTTCTACAACATTAAAACATTCTTCATGAAAGTGGTGAGATGTTAGAAGTTGTTTGACTCAGGAAAGACGTTTATGGAGTAAAGCACGGGGAGAACATTGAAGAACATTGGAAGGCAGTCAGGAGCTGATGAAAATCAGCTCATTTTTGCCTGTCCCTATTTCTTTCTGATTTCATCTTTGGTGTGGACATCATTACCAGTACACTGCCTCAACCCAGTCCTGAAATACCCAGGATTATGGAAACATGGGCTCCTGTGTCATGTTTGATATTTGTCTGTAATGCTCTAGGAAATAAAAACAATTTAAATGACAGATGATTTATAATACTTAAAGCTTAATACTTCTTAATACCTCTCCCTGTGCTCCAGACATGGGTATATATAAATGTGTATCTGTAATAAAAAGATAGATAGATTCCAAAATTATAACAATGATTATCCCTAAACGATGGGATCACTGATGATTATTATTTGTCTTTATTTTGTGCCTTTTAATCGTAAATATGTTTCCAGTAAAAAAGAGCAGTATTAATTTTAAAAGAATTTTAAAAGAATAACTCTGACTTAATATACTTAATGTGTATTTGCTAAGGTGAAAATGGGATGTCGCTGTTGATATACTATATTTTTCTAGCCTAACAGACTCAATGATTGCTTGCTTGTGGTTAGTATTCACCGATCCTTACCACCTAAATGTAACACATTTGTTAACCAATAATTGTATTTCCTCAAACATAGATACAGCATTGAGTTCAAACACTTATTCCCAGTCCAAATAGGAAGATGATTCATTAGCAGATCTTAATGACGTTTCTGTTTGACTTCACCTGCATCTTATAAACAAAACAAAACAAATGTATTCTTTGAAAGAAACTGTTTATCAAAAGAAAATGTCTTGTGTCTGAGCCTTCCTAGTTAGCTGTAACTCTGAACGTAATCACATCTAGTCTCCGTTACTTTTACACATAGAGCAGAGCTATTCAACTTGCTGCTGTAATCAAGAATAAGGACCACACAAATCAGCAGTGGAAAACAATTTATTTCTTTAGGCCATGGTACATTTATCAAGATGCTTTGTTATTTTAAAAATCCTGATTTGGAGCTCCTGTGTATTTGTGTGTGTGTGTGTGATGCTTATGTGGTTGTGTACAATTACGTGTCTTTAGGAACACCCAGAATTATACAAGCATTA
Organism: Symphalangus syndactylus; assembly: GCF_028878055.3. NCBI lineage: Eukaryota > Metazoa > Chordata > Mammalia > Primates > Hylobatidae > Symphalangus > Symphalangus syndactylus. The sequence continues at coordinate 128,705,553 of NC_072432.2, forward strand.
CATTTCTTTCTTTTAATTTACTCAGTCTTTTTAATGCATAGTCTTCATGTTAGGGAATAGGAGTTATGCAAGGAGGAGTTTCCTGGTTTATAGCATTAGTTGTCTATGAATATTGTGTAGATTCTAATCTCTGCAATGACTGCTATATAGACAAATGCTCTGTTAGCAGATTACACAAAAATACAATCACCAGTATTCTTATCTACAATGGTCCTTTGTACAGTTTATCTAATGGCAGTGTGCCAGCACTTCCTGGTTAATTACAAATGAAGACAAACTAGAAATAATTATAGGGAGTGGTTTTGGGCTTCTTTTATCTTTTAATCTAGATGCAAGAAATGTGCTTACATAAGCATGGTAGAAAGCAAGCCTGGGTGTTCCTCTACATTTTTACTTCCCAAGTTAGCAAGATAAAGTAGTATTCCAAAGACAACTCAGATAATTTGCTGTTCTCATTCCCATGAACTGTAGTCAAGGGATCTAGAGTTTCAGCAATAGTCAGGTCATTTATTTCTTACTAGAAAATAATTGAAGTCAACTGATGGCTATGCTGCACATCACTTAAAAGTGCACCACATATTCCTACAGGACAATCTGGAGTCCTCTGCAAACAGTGAATCATAATAAAGCACCTGCAGGAAGGAAAACATAAGTGGGTGTTCCAAATAAAACCGGAAGTAAAAAGCCAAATACGCAGCTCATTTCTATAGAACGTGATCTTGTATGTCCCATTTTACTTATCTTTCAAGTACAAAATTACTATGTAATTATGTGACCTGAATCTAGAAACAACTGTTTACCTTGCAATAGTGTTCATTTTATGATTGTTAACATCATTAAAAAGTGGGACACAATATCCTCACAGGCCTGAATGCTTAAAGAAATTAAAGCATTATCTCTGGCAGTACGTGGTGGCTCATGCCTGTAATCCCAGCAGTTTGGGAGGCCAAGGTGGGCAGATCACCTAAGATCAGGAGTTTGTGACTAGCCTGGCCAACATGATAAAACACTGTCTCTACTAAAAATACAAAAATTAGCCGGGTGTGGTTGCGGGCCCCTGCAATCCCAGCTACTCGGGAGGCTGAGGCTGGAGAATGGCTTGAACTTGGGAAGCAGAGGTTGCAGTGAGCTCAGATCGCACCACTGAACTCCAGCCTGGTCAACAGAGTGAGAGTCCATCTCAAAAAAAAAAAAAAAAAAAAAAAAAAAAAAAAAAAAAAAAAAAGAAATTAGAGATCTCCAGCTCTTTCTAAAGAAGTCAATAGTGAGATAATTTGTAAGGAACAAAATTGAAAGTGGCTACTCTTAGCATTGTACAAGTTGGGGGTCTGATAATGCAGTCAGATGTTTGATCAATGGCATTCATTACACCAGGGTATGATATTGTGTCAAGGAAGTTTTTGGACAAGGTAAACACTGTAGAGCTAATAGATTATAATCTGAAATATCTAACACAGATTTAGGCATCCTTAAAAAGTACAAGCACCTATATAGGGTCTAGTAAAGCAATACAATGTCAAGAACAAAAATAATTAGAAGGAGATGGTACTTCATGTTTATTACATACTAAGATTTAGCTGATCTTTGAGATTATGTTCTTAGAAAAAGAAAAAAATAAAAGATTCCTGTCACATTTCCGTGATCACATTTGTGATATTAGATTTCTAGAATCATTGAAGGAGAATATTTCTGGAATGGAAGAAATTTCTCAATATAGAGGAACTATTATATGGACTAGGCAAGGGAAGTTGCATACCTTCAACTCAGACCATGCAGACTGAGGTTAAGAAAAGCCGGCAGGAGTGGTACTAAGAGATGGCATTGGTTGGCATCTGGAGTCCTACTCAGTTGCCCTGTCCTCATGGGCTTGATTCTGAGCCCTAAATAAAGCTTGGACTCTGGCCAGTACACTGGACTGTGAGATAGCCTGGCTGCAGCCAGCACTGGATGAAGAGTATGTTCATACAGAAGACCTCGAAGATTATCCAATGAGAATTTTACTTGACCTTCATATAGAAGTCTGGACTCTAACGATTAATTTGAATGATTGCCTGTGACTGGACTGAACTTACAGGCTCCTTTCCGATCAACACTGTGAAGATGGACACATAATAACCTGACAGTGGAGAAACCTGGAAAACACCACCTGAACCAAGTGACCAAGGCTAACATCACCAGTGGTATCATGTTAATTACATGAACTCCCTGATACAATAGGATATGATGATATGAGATATTCTTCTACATATTTATAAACTTAGTCTAGTCATGGAGAAACATCAGACAAACTCAACTTTAGAGATTTCCTAGAAAGTACCTGACCAGTGCTCCTCAAGCCTGCCAAGGTTATGAAAAAACTAGGAAATACTTAGAAACAGACATAAAGCAGAAGAGCCTGGGGAAACCTGATGACTGAATCTACCATAGTATTCTGGTCTCCATCATGGAACAGAAAAAAGACATTGGTGTTACAAATGCTGAAATATGAATGAAGCCTGCAGTTTATTTAATAATCATGGGTCAGATGTTAATGTAATATGTTAACATCAGTGGAAACTGGATTGGTATATGAGGGTAGTGTATTGTCTTTGAAACCTTCAGGAAATCCAATTTTATTCCAAAATAAAAATGTGTATTGAAACTGCAAAAACCAAAAACAAGACAAAACAAAAAAACAAACAAAACACCCCACAACCACTTAACCTGTATCAGAAAAATAATTCCATAGCTCCAGGAATATAGAATGGAGAATGGGTGATGACCGAGCTCTGGCCTGCTCCATCGTTGACTTGTTGTGAGCCTTGTTGATGTCATCTTCCTCCTATTCTTATTTCTTCCTCTCTGAGGTCATATACTGTGGGTGTCAGGAGCCTCCCTTCGCCCTGAAGCAAGTTCTAATATGATAGACTGTACCAAGCAGGAGTATTTTACTCTTCCTTAATGATCACTACCGTGGATTACAAAGTGGGCAAACATTGCAGAAAGGAACTACTGTCTTTTTGTTTTTGTTTTTGTTTTTATTTTTGTTTTTTTGAGTTTCACTCTTGTCACGAGGCTGGAGTGCAATGGTGTGATCTCGGCTCACTGCAACCTTTGCCTCTTGAGTTCAAGCGATTCCCCTGCCTCAGCCTCCTGAGTAGCTGGGATTACAGGCATGTGCCACCACGCCCAGCTAATTTTTTTTGTATTTTTAATAGAGACAGGGTTTTGCTATGTTTGCCAGGCTGGTCTCAAACTTCTGACCTCAGGTGATCCGCCCACCTCGGCCTCCCAAAGTGCTAGGATTATAGGTGTGAGCCACGGTGCCCAGCCAAGAACTGCTGTCTTTTTGATACAGTACTGGGCCAGCGGTTACAACAGAGAAGGCAAGGAGTGAGAATTTACTATTTCTCAGGAGCATCTTTGCAAATCCTGATGGTTTTCAATGAGAATGAGATACCTTGTTAAGAAATAGGCATGTCTTATCTGTCCCATTAAGTCCTTTCAAAGTCTGGTAGTCTCCTTACTCTGACAGATTTTTGGATCTGTGGTCATGTGACAGGCTCAGCTTATAGAATGTTCCTTGTCTATCAGAGATGATGGGATATTCATGGGGTCTGTCCCCCATTGTATTGCATGACATAACTGAGTTGGTATTGTTTAAAGGAAACAGCCCTGGGTGGAGAATAAAGAGAGGCAACGTTTATTTTTCTGGTATCTGTGTATTATTAACTAGGCCGCTCTGCGTGGGACATATTCCTTGAAAGCAGTATATGTGAATACAGCAGAAATTCCCTGGGGCCAGTCCAGACTGAAAGGTTGTATGTAAATATAGGGAACTAAAGGAAAAGAAGAAAAAGTGTGGTTCAAGGGAACCAAGGTTAGAAGCTAAGAGTCAACATAAAAGACAAAAGGATGAAGGGAATGATGTAAGGAGTAAATGAATAAAAAGAGAAGTAAACACAGTTGAGAGAACAGAGCTAGGAGCAAAGTGAGAGAGGCCGAGATCAGACAGTTTGGAAAATCGTAGATTCTGAACGGGTGGCCTGAGCCAGATTGTACTTCAATCACAAATACGATAGAGTATATGTAATTTATATTTTCAGCTTTAAAAAGAATAAGAAAATTCACAAAACAGTTTAAGAAATAAAACCCTGCTGTGTTAATTCCTGCTCCTGCAACCTCTCTCTTCCCCCACTGGAGAGAACCTCCGTTTTGAAATGATTCCTTCACTTCTCTGTAGTACTTTTTTAACCTTTTGAATTTTGTATAGGTGAAACTACACTCTTCTGTGTCTTGCTTATTTCATGCAATTTTGTATGTTTGAGATTCATTTAAGTTAATGTGTATACTTCTAGTTCATTCATGCTCACTGCTGTTTACTGTTTTGCTCTGTGACTAGATCACAGCATATGAAGTCATTCTGCTGCTTAAGAAACTTTGGTTTGTATCCACGTTTCAGATATGTACAAATGGTGCTTATCTTTCCTTTCTTGTGCACCCATCCTGGTGCCAATGTACAGGTGATTCTCTAGGCTACACACTAAAGAATAAGCCAAATCTCAGAGTTCGGGCATATCCTTCCTTGCCTTGCCATGCCAAGTTGCTCTTATAGAAGTGGTTATATATGAGTGCTCACCAGCTGTGACTGATCCTTTTAGCCTTGCATACACAACAATGCGTTTATTTTCAAACTTCCAACTTTTTGACAGTGAGTCAGAAGGCAAAATGTTATTTTATGATGGCTGAACTTAAAGAGTCAACTAGGCCGGGCGTGGTGGGTCACGCTTGTAATCCCAGCACTTTGGGAGGCCGAGGCGGGCGGATCACGAGGTCAGGAGATCGAGACCACGGTGAAACCCTGTCTCTACTAAAAATACAAAAAAATTAGCCAGGCGTGGTGGTGGGCACCTGTAGTCCCAGCTACTCGGAGAGGCTGAGGCAGGAGAATGGCGTGAACCCGGGAGGCGGAGCTTGCAGTGAGCCGAGATTGCGCCCCTGCACTCCAGCCTGGGCAACAGAGCAAGACTCCGTCTCAAAAAAAAAAAGAGTCAACTAGTTCAAGGAAGCTGGCTAAAAAAAATAAAAACATTAATTGCTTTTCAAAGTCATCTACTTATTTTAGCAATTTTTAAAATATTTTCATCCATGCGTCAATTTGCTATGTCTTGATTTTGCAAACTGAGATATTACTTACCATATTACTCATAGAAAATGAGGATTTACCAACTCTCATTTCATATGCATGTACTTCCCAGCCTCCTGTGTTCCCAATACAGTTATAGGGAACTTCTGTTAGGTCATGATACAATAATTTATATTAGCATGAGTATATAAAAGCTATTCACAGATGAGTAAAGCATAGCATAATTACTTTTATTACACAATATTTTGTTTTCCCCAGAGAGTAATTATTACGGGTTTTTTTTTTTTTTATTTTCTTAGTTTTCTGTGTGGTTATCACTCACTCCACCCCTAAAATTTTTGCCAGGTGTGCAAATCTTCTGTTTATATATTTAACCATATTAGATATTAAGTGTTGAGTGCATGTTATCGTCTTGAAGAAATCTTGCCTCTGGCTTTCTCATCTGCTTTTATGTGGACTTCTCTCTCTCTCTGGGGAGCCTGTATTCTCTTGATCTCACATGACTCTGACCTGAACTACTTCTACTCCAACTTTTAAGATCCTCTTGTTGTCTTTGGTGGTCTTCACTTTCACTACAAGTGAGGACACACGAGCCACTGCGCATGGCTGAGGATATATTTTTATTTGTCCACTTGGGATTCATTGACCTTCTTCAGTCTCAGGATTGATGTTATTAATTATAGTAAATTTCAACGATTTTTCAATGATACTACTCCAATATTTTATATATCCTGTCTGAAAACTCAGACTGGAGATATATTTGAGCCATGCTTCTCAAACCTTGGGCTACCAAAAAGTCATCTAAAGGGCTTCCTATAGCACAAATTTCTACAGCATGGTAGGTTCACGTTTGAGTCCTGAGAAAATGCTGATGCTAATGCTGTTTGTGGATCACCATACCGTGTTAGACCTTCTCATTCTGTTTTCACATGCCTACTAGCCAGTTGCTCCTGTGCACAATCTTTTGTTTCTTTCTCTCTCAGTGCTACTTTGAATGTAATTTCTTGATATTTACGTGTCAGTTCACAAACTCTCCAACTGTGTCAAATATTGTAGTTCTAAAGTGGAAGATAGATTAAACTACTGAATGTACATTTGAGTTTTAAATCTCATTATTTTCATTTCTGTAAGTTCTATTTCAGTCTTTCCCAGTCATTTTTAATAGACGAATTTTAATGTGTTATACCTTCATACATTCTTTTATTTAAATATTCTGAAACTTTCATACTCTGTACTTGTTATAATATCATCAGTCTTTGCAAATCTGATACTTTGTTGTCTCTGCACATTCTTATTCGTAAGACTTGTTTCCTCATGTACTTAGTTACTTTTTTTTTCTTTTTTTTTTTTTTTGAGACGGAGTCTTGCTGTGTCACCCAGGCTGGAGTACAGTGGTGCGATCTCGGCTCACTGCAAGCTCCGCCTCCCGGGTTCAGGCCATTCTCCTGCCTCAGCCTCCCGAGGAGCTGGGACTACAGGCCCCCGCCAACACGCCCGGCTAATTTTTTGTATTTTTAGTAGAGACAGGGTTTCACAGTGTTAGCCAGGATGGTCTCGATCTCCTTACCTCGTGATCCGCCCGCCTCGGCCTCCCAAAGTGCTGGGATTACAGGCTTGAGCCACCGCGCCCGGCCAACTTTTTTTTTAAGTAATAAGCTCATGCTTAACTGAGATTCGTCTGCAGGAATTCTTTGTGGCCTATGCTTAGAATGTGTTTTTCTGGAGAGAATTTGTAAATTGTTTCTGCCAGGTACTTATGAACACTTCTTATTTGATAACCACTTTAAATTTTCCCTGATATTTTTCCTATTACATGAATTTCTTTTTCTTTTTAATTTTTCTTATTTTAATAGCTTTGGGGGTATAAGTGAGTTTTGATTACATGAATAAATTCTATAATGGTAAATTCTGAGATTTAAGTGCATCTATCAATGAATTCTGACTTCACTTTTTGGAAAATAGACTTTGAGTGAAGAACTCTTGAGAGAGACGTTTGGTTTTCCCTGCTCCACTTTCAACACCAAGAAAAGCTAAGTTTTCTGTGGACAGGGCTTTTTCTAGTTCATGCTCTGTGAGTTATTGCTCTTTGTTGATACTTGTTTTGTACAGGGCTCCCTGATCTGATCTTCCACTCTGAGTGTCAGGCTTTGTCCCCTGTCTATATGCGTGGCTCACTACCCTGGGGTTTGGAGCATGGAGCAGTGGAAAATGCCTGCTGTTAGGCTCACTCACCCAGATCACTCCTTGAGAAGACTGGCTTTAAATTGTTTATCACAGCCTGGCGATGCTTTTCAAAGTTGCTGGTTTTTTTCTTTTTTTTTCATGACATGCTTTATCTAACATTTTTAGTTATTCTGTACTAGTAAGATTTCTTTGCACATCTACTATATCATGTTTTCAGAACCAAAATTCTTAGCTATTTCTTTCTTTCTTTTGGAAGGGATGGGTAGGTTTTGACATACTTTCCATGACTTGAGTGGCTAACTTCAGTTAATATACTAGGTCAGAAATTACAAATTAGTTGTGTGATTTCAAGTAACTCGCATCATTCTTCTGCCCCCGGTTTTCTCAGATCGAAAGCAAGGGGACTGAGCTAGATGGAGTCCCTTCTCTGAAGTCCTGTGACTTGAGGGTGGTAAAAATGATGCACAGATGTAAAGTGGAAGACAGATGAAACTACAGAATGTACTAGGACATTGAACAGAAAGAAGTGGCCTTAGACAATACACTTGCTTGTGAAATTCAGCCATTCAGCGTTTCTTTTCTCTAATATGAAAAATAGTAATAAAGTTATAGAATTTTCTTCCAACCTGCTTTGTATAGGAAAATTTTAAAGGGTTTATTGGATTATAAATTGCTTTACATGCATCCTAAACATGCTCAAGCTATCATTCTCTCTGTAATTAAGTTTTTCAGAGTCACCTGGTTTTAGCCAATTACCACATGGGTATTAGTCAAAAATATTGTCATCTTCTCTTATTGAGATAAAAGTCTCCTAGCTATATAACAAGTATTTGCACACATTGTCTTCTCAACTTGTGACGCTAGGTGGATGCCCTTTGCTTTAGGGTTTTTAATTGGTATCTAAGGAGTCATACATAGAGATAATGAATGGGCTTTATAACTAGCTCTCTAACTCCTTTTGTATTTCAGCTGCTCTGTTAGAATGATATTGATCCTTTCTGCATTTATTCATAAGGAAAAGCAATCTGGTCATCATCTTAATAAACATTTCATAATAAACCTAGTTAGATATCAGATATTCCCAAAGATAGATTTCACTCCTTCAATAACTTTCCAATTTAATTCAGGAGACAGGACTTATGAAAAAGTAGTTCGTAATATAAGATTGAAGACACTAAGTCCTAGATGTATGGTATAGACAGTAAATGTTTTAGAAATTTTGAGGAGCATGGTAGAATAGCCAGATGGAGAAGAATCATTATAAGAAGGGCAGTCCTTTCAGATAGTATGGTGTGGGCAAGAGAGGGAGAGATGCCCACAGCCAAATTATAATAAACAGCTACAATGTGTAGGTTTTGTCTAGAATTGGCCAGTTGTGCTAGATGTAACTTTATAATTTAAGCAGTGCAAAGCTGGGCCAAATGTTAGTCATGTACTTATATAAAAACCTATCCAAATTTGCATGGGAACAATACTCAACTTGGGCACTATTAATATTAAATCTTTCTTTGTTCAGCAGAAGGAACATGGTAGTTTTTAATTATGCTTATATAATCCAAGCTTTAGCCTCCCTCCCTCAAGAGTCACCCTGTTCTTCTTTATTTGGGAGAGATAGGATCTGTCTCACATCCACTCCCGAGTCATCTTTCTCTCCGCTGATAGGGAAGTGCCAGGCATCTCTTGCACAAACCACTGCTTACTTGGCTCCTGGCCTCCTGAGATTTCCACAATAACTTTAGTGCAAGGGTGTGTGTTCAACAAAACACATTTTATTGCCTCCAAGCAACTTCAGTGCAAAGGGTGTGTGTTCAATAGGACACACTTTGTTTATTGCCTCCAACCTTTATTCCATCCCAGTATAACCAGACAATGCCATATGGTATATCAGGTTTTTCTGAGAAGTTGACAGTTAATAAAAAGAGAATTCTAGCATAGAAAGCAAACACTTGAATTCTGTAGATTAAATATTATTTTCCCCATCATCCAGGGGAAAAGCATTAAGAGTTAAACACTTCACAGTGTCTCTCCTATTGAACATACTATCTATCTTTCCTGTTCTTCTTCCTCCTTAATTCTCAAATCAGAGCATAGAGAGAGTCACTTCCCTTGAACCTCCGTAATGCAAACATTAACCCTCTTTGGGGAGCTGCACCTGTCACCATAGGATTTGGATCTAATCTAGAATCTGTTTCTCTCCCTTTACTCTTTTAATCCCAGGGACATGCATACCAATAGCAGGACATTTCTCCATGTGTAAAGTATCCACTCTAGGCCACACACAGGGAGCTTTAGCAGCACAGTTCAGGAAGAATTTGGTGCTATAGTTTGTCAACCTTTATAAAAGCGTAAAGTTCACATATGCCTTCTCAGTCTTTCTATCTTTCAGCAGATTTTTAATAATGTACACATAGACACATATGCCTCTCGAAAAACAAGTGTTAATTTTCAGATAAAGAAGTCTGGAACCATATTTGGCACTTTACCATAATAAATTGACTGTTTGTTTTTATAGACGTGGTCTTGCTATGCTGCCCAGGCTGGAGTGCAGTGGAGTGTGTGTGTATGTGTGTGTGTGTGTGTGTGTGTGTGTATATATATGCCAGTTGCTTTTTCATGACCATTCTCTCCAGAGTCCTGGCTAAAAGTTTGAAACTGCTAGAGATCTTGTTGTTTATTTGTTTGTTGCACCTTGGGCCAAATCATGTTCTTAGGTACACTGTATATTTACACTAATTTCCATTTGCAGAAATGGGACAATATAAAGCTTTATGATCCTTATGGCCAAGAAATCTGAAGGGCTAATTTCCAGTTATATATTAAGTTCTTGGGTATTACCAGTATTTTGCCTGATAGAATATTGTGATCATTATTTATTTTTTATTTTTTTAGAGGTAAGGTCTTGCTCTGTCTCTCAGGCTGGAGTGCGGTGGCTGGATCATAGCTCACTGTAACCTCGGACTCCTGGGCTCAAATGATCCTCCCACCTCAGCTTCCTGAGCAGCTGAGAGTACAAGCCTGTGCCACCATGCCTGCATAATTTTTAAATTTTGTTTATAGAAACAAAATTTTGTTATAGTGCCCAAGCTGGTCTCAGACTTATGGCCTCAAGTGATCCTCCTACATTGGACTCCCAAAGTGCTGGGACTGTAGGCATGAGTCACCATGCCTAGTTAATATTGTGATTATTTTCATAGCAATTTAATACTAGCAAATATCCATACATTTGACATCTAGAGAGGGGAACTTTTAGGTGAAAGAATTATTGGACTAACCATGCACACTATTATAACTTCCTAAGTAAGATTTAAATTTAAATGAAGCTTGGAAAAGACAAGTAGGAATAGAAAGGTTTTAAAGAATATGCTCTATAACATATTACCACCAAAGACATAATGACTACATACATGTTACACAGGAAGGCATCATAATATTACCAGTAAACTAACAGATGTATTTTTAATATCTAATCCCTAACATAATTCATATTTTCCTAGGTTTTGTTCCTCTTTGAGATTGAAACTCTTATTATATGACCTCAATAGACTAATGATCCTGGAAAGGTAAAAAACTTACAAAATAGAGAAACAGCTTCTTTTTGTCTGTGTAAGAAATTATTCGTTTACAATCTTTTAAAATCTTAAGTGGAAGTATATTGTGTCAGCAAATAGATATTTCATGAATGGTGTCTATTTATTATAGATATGTCAGCATGTACATCCAACATTAAGAAAACCTCTTTAGTTGGGATTAAAATTATGGTATTGTTTTTCCTATATGTATTGCACCATCTTTGAAGCCAGGGGATATGTCTGCTAGTCTTTTCCATCCCATTTAAGACTGGACAAAGTACAAGAGATATTGTAGGTGCTCTATAAATAGGCTGGTGGTCTGCAAGTACCAAGATGCTGTGTAATGATGTTACACATAATAAATGATAGATGTTGCATGATGATAAAAAATAAAGAATAGTTCTTGTGATTAGGTGGAGAAAAGTTAGGAAGTGACCTTAAAGGGAAGAATTCATGAGTGACGTTTTTTTTTTTTTTGGAGACAGAGTCTCACTCTGTAGCCCAGGCTGAAGTGCAGTGGCGCGACTTGGGCTCACTGCAAGCTCCGCCTCCTGGGTTCACGCCATTCTCCCGCCTCAGCCTCCCGAGTAGCTGGGACTACAGGTGACTGATACCACGCCCGGCTAATTTTGGTTTTGTATTTTTAGTAGAGATGGGGTTTCACCGTGTTAGCCAAGATGGTCTTCATCTCCTGACCTCATGATCCGCCCACCTCGGCCTTCCAAAGCGCTGGGATTACAAACGTGAGCCACCGAGCCCGGCAGAGTGACATATTTTTTAAATGTCTGATTGCATAGAAAAATGGAAGTCATCATGATAGTCCATGTGGCAGTGGAAGTTGGATACATCAGCAATGAGAATAGGGAGTGGAATGGCATTTCTGAGTGGCTGAGAAAATGTTATGCTATGCATTTTTATCACACTTTGTTATAGTTTTTTTCCCCCTTCTTGAGCTGTAGGAACAGAAGTAGAAGCTGATTTATGAGTTGAGAGTCAGTATGGAGTGTCAGATTTCTATAATGAGATTGTATATTAAATCTAATGAAGGGAAAATAGGCTTACCCAAACCAAATGACAGCCCCGTGATTGAATGTCTCAAGATCCCTCTCTGGATTTGTTTAGACAATATAGCAGGTAAAGTGACCTCCTCCTCTCTTAGGTTTGAGATCAGTTTTGTGAAACGAAGATGCATGTTCTTTGATTATTACAATGACAAAACAATATGATCATGGAAACAAACATGAACAAGGTAGAACTAGTAAACCAAGTGATGTGGGTATGGTAGAGGTTTGTTTACATTAATCACCTGTTGTTACATTTTATGATGACTGCTGACTTCTCACAGCAGTTCAGTTCTATTCCTCTACTTATTGTTTAACTTGAATCTTTAAGGTTCATTTGTGCAAGCACACATACGTATGTGCGCATGCACACCGACACGCATGCATCTATGTGGAGGTATGAGCTCATGCAGCATCTTGAAGGTGACGGTGATTTAAATGGATCTTGTCTCCACAGCAAGTGCGTGTTCCATGAGAATGGCTTCTAATTGGTGCCTCTGTATTGCTGATGTCATTGCTGGAACAATGCAGAAAGTGTTATGAAAAGCATTAATAGTAATCACACTTTAGCAAAGTCAACCCCTGAAAAGCTTGATTTATCCAAGCTATAAGGAACCCCCCTTCCCCAAGCCACCACTACCCATTCTTGGGAAAGAAAAGGGCTGGGCGCAGTGGCTCACGCTTGTAATCCCAGCACTTTGGGAGGCCGAGGCGGGCGGATCACGAGGTCAGGAGATCAAGACCACGGTGAAACCCCGTCTCTACTAAAAAATACACAAAAATTAGCCGGGCGTGGTGGCGGGCGCCTGTCGTCCCAGCTACTCGGAGAGGCTGAGGCAGGAGAATGGCGTGAACCCGGGAGGCGGAGCCTGCAGTGAGCTGGGATTGCGCCACTGCACTCCAGCCTGGGCGACAGAGCGAGACTCCGTCTCAAAAAAAAAAAAAAAAAGGAAAAGAATAGAGCAGCAGTCAGCTCAAAGGACAAGAACTAGCATGAATGAAGAAAACCATTTAAGGGATATGATTTAAGGAAGAGTTCACTTCCCAAAACTTCCATCCATTTCCACCTACCCTTCATTTTTCCATTTTTGCCTGAAATTTCGCTATTGGAAAGTCATTCCTTACATTAAACCTTTTGTCCCAATTAAAATGCAAATATCCAGGGGCTACGTCATTTATGTACTCTCCTAATTATTTTCAGATCCTACCTCTGTAGGCAGAACGTGATAGAAATGGAATGATTAAGGAGCATGGGGAGAACAGAGAAAGGGTGAAACATGAATCTGGAAGAAAAGCTTTCATCTATTACGGTTTTGCCTAGAGCTGGTCGTATAAAAGGAAGTAAACTGGATGAATGTGGTTTTCTCTTAGTAGCTTCTTCCACTCACTGTTAGTTGCTTCGCAGCTATTTTCTTCTTTAATATTCATGCATTTGAGGTCTGTGATCTGTAACCATGACTTCATGGTATTTAATGTTGCCACATGCAGATACTTTTAAGAACGACTCCATTAAAGATCATTTTCTCCTGGAGCATTCTGTGCTCTCTGGTGGTGTTTATCACCCAGCATTTAGTTTTGATCCCTGTAATGTATGCAGAACCAAAGGCACCCCTTCATCACTCAGATTCCGCTGGAAGTTAGCTTATGTTGTAAAACAAGGGAAACGGGAAAAAAGGGAACCAGAGAGGAGCAGAGTTGCACCTATATGTAATCCATCTAGATAAAATAATGCCATGGGACTCGTCCACTAAGGAGGAGGAGTGGGAACAGGTAGAGTCCCTCCCCTTGGGGTTGTTTACTGCAAAGCCTGGCTGACAACCACCTACTGCCCAATGCCCAACTCTACTGGGTTATAATTGCTCTTATTCCATGAAACCAGCTTAGAGCAAGCCACTGTGCTCCCTCTCTCTGCAAATCTCCAGGCTCCAGGAGATCGAGACCAGCCTGGGTAACATAGTGAGACCCCTTCTCTACAAAAAAATTTATTTAAAAAACTAGCTGGGCATGGTGGCTTGTGCCTACAGTCCCAGCTACTTGGGAGGCTGAGGTGGGAGGATAGCTTGAACCCAGGGGTTCAAGCCTGCAGTGAGCTACGATCATGCTACTGTACTCTAGCCCAGGTGACAGAGTGAGACCCTATCAGGTTAAAAAAAATTAAAAAAAGGACTTATAAATTCCTCTGGCAATTATTTCAGATTAGATGCTGCAAGAACAGTGCTATACACATAGAGTTGCCTCAAGCAAGAAATGTCTATGGGATTCATTGATACAGATGTAGAGAGGCATTTATTGGAAAGGGACTGGCATACTGGATGCATTGCCCATTTCTAATGGTTGAAATAATGAGAAGTCCTTTGCTGAGAAGAGAGAAAACAGCATGATATTGACTCCATGTCTTGGAGTAGGCAGGTTGGTTCTAATGTCCTCTTTGTTTCTGGTTTCCTTTTAGGTTGGTATTCTTGAGAGAGAGCTTGTGGGGCATGGCCCTGGTCTCAGGAGGGTTGGGTAGAAAGAAACCATGACAAAAGAGAAATCTACTACTTAAACACTGATATCTGCAATGATTCACTTTTCTTCCCAGCCTTGTCCTGCTTTAGACTTAATGCCGGTTTCCTTAGTTGCCTTTTCTACGTTGATCCTTATGTCAGATTCTAGAACCAACCCCCTGCATTACTAGGAAAGCTGAAGAGCCCTGGGCCAGCCTGTTCATCATGCACAGCACACAGGACTTCCTGTCAACTTGGAGAAAAGCTTCTATCTAGTTATCTTTCCTGTCTTATAGCATTTTACCACTTTTTGTAACCATCCTCAGTCACAGGTGAAGTATGTGTCATTTGATAAATAATCAAACTAAGAAACATATCTATTTAGTTAAAGATGTTCTCACTCCACAGGCTTCCTTTCTTGGATTCCTGATGGGCTCCATCAGCGAAACCTGGGAACTTTCCTGAGCAAGAGGGTACATTCCACTTACTCCTTGATTCATGGTGCTTCTCCTCCTGCCACTCCACACACTGGGGCTAAGGACCTAGCATCATTTTGCCAACATTATCTTCTCACAGGAAAAAATAGCAGTGGGTTGCAAAATACATTTTCTGATGCCAGGACTAATTACTGTCATAAATGTGTATCCATTCCAGCATTTTCTCTATGAAATGCCTAGGAAGTAAACTCCTTTGTATCTCTTACGTTTAGTAGAGTCCAAAAGGAACTAAACAAAAGCTTTCAAAAAAAAAAAAAAAAAAAAACTGTGGGTAGTGGTTTAGACTGATTTAAGTGAAATCTGGTTCTATGATAAGATGTGGTCTGGCAGCCCCATATGTAGTTAGACTCACAGCCTTGACCAGTATCGTAAAGCCAGACCCGTGCTTTATTGAAGTTCCAGTAGTTCGTAAAGCAGATGATGCCCTCAGGTGATACTGCATTACTGCCAAGGTTGATAGAGATAGCAAATGTGTGGATGAGAAGGTGAACAAGTGTGTTTAGCTGTGATTTGTGCAAAAAAAAAGACAACAAAAAAAATATGAGCTTTAAGAGATGAGCCTTGGTTTAAGGCAAAATAAACACTGTCAGGGAAAGGGAAAGGGTCGTATAGTTCCAGGGTCATAATGGGGGCAGAAGGATGCACAGCCTGGACCAGGTAACACTAAGTCCTCCCTGCATAAATGTATTGCACCCCACTAACATTTTTCCATGAGCAAATCTGGGCTAAAAATGAATAGCTGACAGCTCTAAAATGGAAAGTTATATAAATGGTCACTCTGCAGTCACAAGTTTGTTAGAGAGGTGAGGTTTTTACCACTCAGTTCCTTTAGAGCAGGAGTCCCCAGTCCCTACCACAGACTAGTATCAGTAGGTGGCCAGTTAGGAACTGGGCCCCACAGCAGGAGGTAAGCAGCAGGCGAGGGAGCATTACCACCTGAGCTCCGCCTTCTGTGAGATCAGCCTCAACACTAGAGTCTCACAGGAGTGCAAACTCTCCTATGAACTGCGTATGAGAGGGATCTGGGTAGCATGCTCCTTATGAGAATCTATCTAATGCCTAATGATCTGAGGTAGAACAGTTTCATCCTGAAACCATCCCCCACTTCCCCACCCCAGGTCTGTGGAAAAATTCTCTTCCACAAAACTGGTCCATGGTGCCAAAAAGGTTGAGGACCTCTGCTTTAGAGCATCATGAATGGGGGTTACTTATTACCAGCCAGTGTGTACAGATACACCAATGTGAGAGCAGAGGACAGTCAACACATTCCTGTTATTTAGGTGGCTAAAGAAAACGATGAGCTGATCTTTTTAGTTAGGTATTCTTTCTTGGCTAGGTCCTTCTTGGCTAGGTATCCTTTCTGTCCTTATTCCAATTCAGGGTACTCTAGAAAAAGATTCTAACAGCTCACATTTCTGCTGGTCTTCAACACTGAACAGAATGACACCATTGATTGCAATAGCAACTGTGGGATTTGACAGTTTGAGCCTTCTGGCTTAAAGGTAGCATGTGAGTGTTCATGTCCAGCTAAAACTCTGCAAGAAAATAAAGAAGGTGTTCTTTTTCGGTAACCATGTCTGAGAGTCTGTCTGGCATGCTCTGGTGCTGGTGGTGGCGGGAGGTGTATGCATTGGTGACATATGTACGTAGCATATGCAGCAATGATGTATGTAGTGGTTATGGTGTATACATGTGAATGTGGAAGAGAAAGAGATAAAGACAGAAAAAGAGAGAATGATTTATAAAATGAGAGAAAGATTTTGATGGTAATTATTCCCCACAAGATGCCCCCATATCTATGCTAGGTCCTGTGCACTTTGTAAAATGATTAAAGAAAGTATGGTATAGTTATTTTGATGCTCCCTACTCACAGTAGAAAGTTGCAGATGAGAGGTGATTGATTTGAAAATATGAGGTAAAGAGCCTCCTACAAACTTTTATTTTTTAAAAACAGTGTGGTTTATAAACTGAAAAGAACAGGCTATTAGCAAATCAGTTGTGACCACCAGCCAGATGTTGAACTTTTTTATATTAAAAACTGGTTACAGTCCTGTCTTGCATCCAGAAAATCATTGATTGCCCTCTTCAAGGGGTGCTGACATTCCAGATGTGATACTTCTGATGTTTGTGTAGTCCACTTACTGAACACAATGGAAAGTCAGATATATTTAAAGGGCAGAATAGTTTCATCTTAACTCAAGAACTGCAGTTATTTTGTAGTTTTACCTATAAAATTATCACCGCCAACCTAAAGCCCACAAAGAAGCACTGTTTTCATTGATGATGATTCTACAGATCCTGGGGTAAAATGGGCTTTATTCTCAAATCAGAAACAGTTTTGCTGCCATGTTGCTTGGATGTTTGTTTTAATTGGGTTGAGTCCAGTTGCCTAAGTCAATGATTGGTTCCTGTTTGTTTGTTTGTTTGTTTGAGATGGAGCCTTTCTCACTGTGTTGCCCAGGCTAGAATGCAGTGGTGCAATCACGGCTCACTGCAACCTCTGGCTTCTGGGTTCAAGCAATTATCTTGCCTCAGCCTCCTGAGTAGCTGGGATTACTTACAGCCACACGCCACCATGCCCAGATAATTTTTGTATTTTCAGTAGAGATGGGGTTTCACCATGTTGGCCAGGCTGGTCTTGAACTCCTAACATCAGGGGATCCACCCGCCTCAGCCTCCCACAATGATTGGTTCTTAAAAGTTTCCCACACTACCTCAACAATGACATGTATGAAAAGGCATTTGACCTTGAAGATCTGGACCCATTAATCAAGTTGCCAAAGCTAGAAACTTTTATTTGTAGGATTCTTTCACCTATCTATTCTCTCAGTTTATTTTATTTTATTTTTATTTATTTATTTAGAGATGGGTCATCCTCTGTCATCCAGGCTGTTGTGCAGTGGTTTGATCATAACTCAAACCCCTGGGCTGAAGTGATCCTCCCACTGCAGCCTCCCAAATAGCTGGGACTACAGATGTGCACCACCATGCCCAGCTAATTAAGTTTTTATAGAGACAGGGTCTTGCTTTGTTGCCCCAGCTGGTCTTAAACTCCAGACCTCAAGCCATCCTCCTGCCTTGGCCTCCCAAAGTACTGGGATTACAGATGTGAGCCACTGTGCCCAGCCTTTTCTCTCATTCTAAATTATCACTAGTTATCAATGCTATTTCATGCCTTATGTCTTCTCCAAACTTAGCCACATTGTGCTATTCAAGCTTTCATCCTTTATCCCCCTTAAAGGAGTTACGACTTCCTTTCTGGCTTCTCAAACCCCCAGTGTCACCTGTCACTGTCTGCCTTGCTGTCAGAATGAGTTTTCTTAAGCAGAACTCCTTTGGTTCCTCCTTTTAATGGCTCCTTAATGCCTTCAAGGTTGAGTGTAAGCCCCTTGAGTGGCATGCAGGATCCAGTACAAGCTGCTGCTGTTCTGGCCTCATTCTCTTTCAACTATTGATGTTACACCCAAATGAGACCATGGGTTTTGGAAATCTGCTACCAGATTATTTTAATGTATTGCTTTCTACTTTTACAAAAAGCTTTTCATCCTCCCATTTCATTCTCCAGTTTCATTTCATCTTCCAGTTTCATTTTCAACCTCCCAAAAGCCCATGAGGTAGGGGAGAGAAGGTGCCATTTTTTTTGCATTTTGCATTTTTTTTCATTTTGCAGAGGAAGAATAGGGTTTTGATCTCACAGGGACTGAATAGGTAAATATTACACAGAAGTAACTCTCAATAATGTCGATGTAAATTATTGAATTTATGGATTATCTGTGAGGATATATAATGTATACATTTATGTACTAGCATATTACTGCTTTTTACCCTATATTTGGTTAATTATGGACTGTATATCCCTTTCATATGTACATTAATATGTTCATATATACATTTATTTTTCACAAAATAAATAATCAAATATTTCATTCCAAACTTGGTTATACTTTTTTTTTTTTTTTTTTTTTTTTTTACAATTTTGATCATGGTTTTCCTTCTTGAATGGATTATTAGGGATTGACTCTCCAAGTGCTCTGAGATAAATCTATGACCACTTCCTCTTTCAAGCAATATTTTATGGTGGAATGAGGGTTGCATGGGAATTTAATTTTTTTTGTAAAGGTATGCCTATGAAGAAATAAGTAATATGGAAAGGTGGATTTTTAAAGGC
This sequence comes from Symphalangus syndactylus, assembly GCF_028878055.3. Classification (NCBI taxonomy): domain Eukaryota; kingdom Metazoa; phylum Chordata; class Mammalia; order Primates; family Hylobatidae; genus Symphalangus; species Symphalangus syndactylus. Next base: position 128,724,643 of record NC_072432.2, read on the forward strand.
AAATAAGTTGCTAAATATTTTATATAGGCATCACTAAAGTCAAATAACAATGAAGGATCAGAGTGAGGAGAATTGTGGACTAATCTGTACATTGCATTGGAAAGAAGTGTCTTCCCTAGCGATATTAATAGAATATTGTAAACTCATTTTAGTACCAAAATTTAAATTAAAAACGAAGGCAGGGGCTGTGGAATGGAGGCTGTTGAAAATCTCATTTTCAGCAAGTTTAAAAACAAAAAGTCACAAAAGCAATTTAGTTTATTTTTTAAACATTCCCTGTAGTGTTGTGAAGCCCAAACCGCAGCTCTGAGCTAGTTCATAAAAACCAGAATGCAAAGAGGAGGAGGATAAACTGGATAGAAACAAATAGAAAACCGTCCAATTTAATTGACCAGGCTGGTTAAGATGAGAAACGTAAACACCCTCCCCAAATGAGAAAACATTCGATGTGCAAAGTTACTTGTTTTTAGATTCTTCTTGGAATGTTTGTAACTCATGAAACTACCTGTGTTATTTAAAAAATAAACAGAAATGAAAACTCAATTTGGTTAGTGAAATTGCATGGTCAACTGAAGTACCTATGACATGTAAAGGCAATGTAATTTCATTTAAATTTCCCTCTGTGGATTTAGAGCCTAGAGTTTTGACACAGTGGTTCATTATCCATGATCCACACTGTGTAAGATTATGCAAAAATAACATAGTTGTCTAAAATAACTAGGGGAAGATAGCTGGGAAGGTAAAATGTGGTATGAGACTTTGCCTGCTAGCCATCTAGAAATAGATTGGTTTCTAGTTAATACATTAGTTTATGGAACTAAAAACCAAAAACAATATAGGAGAGTTTGTTTACTTCTTAGAGACCCAGAGCTTTAGACTTTTTTTTTTTCAAACTTGGAACATGTATTTGTTTAATGAAAATAGCTTTTTTCCCCTGCTTATAAACATAATATAGATTGCAGAAAATAGGACAGTCTGAATTATGATAAAGTAGCAAACAACTTAGAAATCTCAGCGGCTTAACACAGGAAAGATTTATTTTTCTCTCATGCTATAGGGCCATCACAGTCAGCTAGGTGCTGTGTGTTTCATGACACTCTTAGGATAGTTTCAAGGCTGATGGAGTAGCCATTTTCCAAAACATCGTTAGCTAGCTGTTGTGGCAGAGGGAGAAAGAGAAAAGTCTGGAGGATCTCAATACAGGAAACTGACTTCTTTGTCCTGGAACTAACAAGTTTTTTCTACTGACAACTAACTGGTCAGAACTAGACAGGTAATCCTGCCAAATTACAAAGGGGCCAGGAAATGTCATCTACCTGTAAAACAGAGAGCCAGAAATATTTGATGAATAGCTCATACAGAAAATTATAGCAATCTAAGAATCTATAAGAAAATATCAATCACCAAAAATTTTAAATAACATTTGTTGACCTACCTTCCAGGTACTAATCTGTGTCTTTGAATGTAGACATAATAACAGAACAGTTTGTTGATCTGCTTTTTATGCTCAAGAATGTCCCATGGAGATATTTCCAATTCTATTATGATAGAAAGGCGTATTTTTTGATGGTTGCATAGTATTTCATTGAGTAAATGTGCCATAATTGATTTAATCGAGTGAAGAACATTTGGTTTATTTCTAACTTCTTCACTAGTATAAACAAAGTTGTGATTAAAGTTATTTTTAGCACATATCTCTGGATTTTTACTCATGATTATTCTACAGCAGTCAGTGGAATTTTACATTAAATGATAGGAACATTTTCAGTTTCGATAAAAGTTGTTAAGATTGTCCTACACAAGGAATGTACTAATTTAGATTCATCAAAAGTGAATAGAAACTTCTGTTTCTATACTTCAGCAAACCTTAGATTCAATATTTGCCATGGCAACAAGTAATATCTCATTTTCATATTTATTATTGGTAAGGATGAATGACTTTTCATAGGTAAGTTCTTCATTTGTATTTTTCCTCCTTTACATAATCTATTCAAGTACTTAGATCATCTTTCTGTTGGAATTTTATTTCCTATTGATTTTGGGGTGCTTTTTATATATTACAGACCAGGCAGTACACACTGGTTCAACATACTGACCATTATTGCTCTTATTGAATGCAGTATATATTTAATATCATCCTTTATTTTGGTATAACAACACTGTCATGCAGCAAACATTTTTTAAACTTTTTTTCCATATTTACCATTTTTGCTATATAGAACTTTTAAATTTTAATAGCAGTCTTTATGGCTTCTCGTTTTCATACCATGCAGTAAATCCTTCCTTATCCTAATACTACAAGAATATTTACCCATGCTTTCTTATAGTACTTTTGTGGTTGCACTTATTATATTTTAATATTTCATGTGTCTGGGGTTTGTTTTGCAGTTGTGAGTTAGAGATGCCACTTTATTTTTCTTTTTTTTTTAACTTTTTCTTTTTTTTTTTTTATTTCGGTTTTAGGGTACATGTGCACAATGTACAGGTTTGTTACATATGTATCCATGTGCCATGTTGATTTCCTGCACCCATCAACTCGTCATTTAGCATTAGGTATATCTCCTAATGCTGTCCCTCCCCCCTCCCCAATCCCACAACAGTCCCCGGAGTGAGATGTTCCTCTTCCTGTGTCCATGAGTTCTCATTGTTCAATTCCCACCTATGAGTGAGAACATGCGGTGTTTGGTTTTTTGTCCTTGCAATAGTTTGCTGAGAATGATGTTTTCCAGTTTCATCCATGTCCCTACAAAGGACATGAACTCATCATTTTTTATGGCTGCATAGTATTCCATGGTGTATATGTGCCACATTTTCTTAATCCAGTCTATCGTTGTTGGACATTTGGGTTGGTTCCAACTCTGCTATTATGAATAGTGCCGCAATAAACATACGTGTGCATGTGTCTTTATAGCAGCATGATTTATAGTCCTTTGGGTATATACCCAGTAATGGGATGGCTGGGTCAAATGGTATTTCTAGTTCGAGATCCCTGAGGAATCGCCACACTGACTTCCACAATGGTTGAACTAGTTTACAGTCCCACCAACAGTGTAAAAGTGTTCCTATTTCTCCACATCCTCTCCAGCACCTGTTGTTTCCTGATGTTTTAATGATGGCCATTCTAACTGGTGTGAGATGGTATCTCACTGTGGTTTTGATTTGCGTTTCTCTGATGGCCAGTGATGATGAGCATTTTTTCATGTGTTTTTTGGCTGCATAAATGTCTTCTTTTGAGAAGTGTCTGTTCATGTCCTTTGCCCACTTTTTGATGGGGTTGTTTGTTTTTTTTCTTGTAAATTTGTTTGAGTTCATTGTAGATTCTGGATAGTAGCCCTTTGTCAGATGAGTAGGTTGCAACAATTTTCTCCCATTGTCTAGGTTGCCTGTTCACTCTGATGGTAGTTTCTTTTGCTGTGCAGAAGCTCTTTAGTTTAATTAGATCCCATTTGTCAATTTTGGCTTTTGTTGCCATTGCTTTTGGTGTTTTAGACATGAAGTCCTTGCCCACGCCTATGTCCTGAATGGTATTGCCTAGGTTTTCTTGTAGGATTTTAATGGTTTTAAGTCTAACATTTAAGTCTTTAATCCATCTTGAATTAATTTTTGTATAAGGTGTAAGGAAGGGATCCAGTTTCAGCTTTCTACATATGGCTAGCCAGTTTTCCCAGCACCATTTATTAAATAGGGAATCCTTTCCCCATTTCTTGTTTTTCTCAGGTTTGTCAAAGATCAGATGGTTGTAGATATGCAGCATTATTTCTGAGGGCTCTGTTCTGTTCCATTGATCTATGTCTCTGTTGTGGTACCAGTACCATGCTGTTTTGGTTACTGTAGCCTTGTAGTATAGTTTGAAGTCAGGTAGCATGATGCCTCCAGCTTTGTTCTTTTGGCTTAGGATTGACTTGGCGATGTGGGCTCTTTTTTGATTCCATATGAACTTTAAAGTAGTTTTTTCCAATTCTGTGAAGAAAGTCATTGGTAGCTTGATGGGGATGGCATTGAATCTATAAATTACCTTGGGCAGTATGGCCATTTTCACGATATTGATTCTTCCAACCCAAACTGGCACAAGACAGGGATGTCCTCTCTCACCGCTCCTATTCAACATAGTGCTGGAAGTTCTGGCCTGAGCAATCAGGCAGGAGAAGGAAATAAAGGGTATTCAATTAGGAAAAGAGGAAGTCAAATTGTCCCTGTTTGCAGATGACATGATTGTATATCTAGAAAACCCCATTGTCTCAGCCCAAAATCTCCTTAAGCTGATTAGCAACTTCAGCAAAGTCTCAGGATACAAAATCAATGTACAAAAGTCACAAGCATTCTTGTACACCAATAACAGACAAACAGAGCCAAATCATGAGTGAACTCCCATTCACAATTGCTTCAGAGAGAATAAAGTACCTAGGAATCCAACTTACAAGGGATGTGAAGGACCTCTTCAAGGAGAACTACAAACCACTGCTCAATGAAATAAAAGAGGATACAAACAAATGGAAGAACATTCCATGCCACTTTATTTTTCAAGAGGACAGTTGACTCTGGAGAAGTTTTAGTGAATATTGAGAAAAGTTAACAGAGTAGGAAAGTACAGTTTATTGCTATAATTATTTGCATTAAAAATAACAAAGATGAGTGGGATCCTTTAAACTGATTTTAATTAACATACCGTGGAAGGAGCTTCTTGTTGAAATGGAGCCTGACACCTTACCCAGACTCACTTTTTACTCCAGTGATAATTTTCAGTACTTAAAATGGTTTTTTTTCTTGGTTTTCATGATTCATGAATTTCTGATTTGTCTGTTACCTTATCATCAGCATACTTCTGCATCTTCCTCTTCCCTTTCTTGATCTTAAAGTGCTTCTTTTCTTCAGGGTTGTGTCCTAACCCACACCCCCTCCACTCCCACTTCTTTCCATTTTACACTTTTTGCATGATTTCAATCTGTCTATAGTTTCTGATAGAATGTATGCTGAAGACTTGAATAAATATGTTCAAAAAGTAGTTGAGTAAGTCTGGAGCTCATGACTTATCTGTGTTGAAGATATTTATTTCAATGCCTTGTGTGCATTTCAAACTTAACTATATGCATCACTGAATTAATTATTCACATCCTTAGCTTATTTTTCTATGGCCATGTTTAGTTTGATCTTTCTTGTTCTCTCTTTTTCTCTTTCTTCATTTCACTCTATTGATTTTCAGGGTGCTCTTTGTGTATTAGGGACTAAGCCGATAGTCAGTACCTAACAGTGCAGCATGCAATAATGACCTTTTTACCTGGTATTCCCTATATCACTTGTCTAAGTCGGAAATATGGGTGCCAAATTTTGATGCCCATCTCCTTAAATCTAATAGCAAGTCGGTTGCAAATTTCTATCCATCCTATTTTACCCCCTAATTCCTTTACAAGATTCTTTACTGTATACACATTATAAACCTTCCATTCAAGCCACTGTAATTTCTCCCTGCCATTGTTACAGTGTCCCAATGACCTCTCTGTTGCCAGCTGTGCCTGCCCCTCCCCATCCCATGTGTTCTATACATTATATCAAAAGTGATCTTTTAAATGTAATATTATTATCACCAGCTCTTTAAATGTTTTCAGTGAATCTCTATTTCTCAGATGGTAAGTTTCAAATATTTTAATGTCAAACAGGTAAGGAAATCATCCGTCCCTTTCTTATTTATGCAGAAAAAAAAAATCCAAGTCCAGTTTGACATGTTGAGCTGAAAGTACCTTTGAGGTACACAAAAGTAGACACTGAGTAGTAAGACTCTGAGTACCAGAGTCTGTAGCCCAAGAGGGTAAATGAACTGTAGATGTCAATCTGGGAACGTTCAGTGTATGACCATGAATGACGTGAGTCTGGATATGATCATGTGGGGAGGTGTTTTACAGTGAGATGTGTAACAGGGCCTAAACCTGAGACTTGAAGAAATACAACACTGAATGTTTCAATAGAGAACGAGTGGCCAGAGTGGGAGGAGGAAAGAATATATGGTATTATAAAAGCAGGTGAAAGAACGAATTCAAGAATAGCCATCATTACCCTTAACAATCAAATAAGAATGCAGATCAATGTGCACTGAATGTAATAGCTTGAAAATCCTTAATGACCTTAGCAAGAGCTACTTCAGTGATTTGATAGAATGGATATGGTGATAAGGGGTAAATATCTGGTAAATAATTCAACATACATTGGCCATGAAGCGAAAAGAGGGATTTTGTTTACCTATTTTTTAAAGATGGCAAAATTTTGATTCTACTATGAAGACACATGTACATGTATGTTTATTGCAGCACTGTTGACAATAGCAAAGACATGGAACCAACCCAAATGCCCATCAGTGATAGATTGCATAAAGAAAATGTGGTGCATATATACCATGGAATGCCATGCAGCCATAAAAAGGAATGAGATCATGTCCTTTGCAGGGACATGGGTGGAGCTGGAAGACATTATCCTCAGCAAACTAACACAGGAACAGAAAACCAAACACTGCATGTTCTCACTTATAAGTGGGAGTTGAACAATGAGAACACATGGACACAGGGAGGGGACCAACACATACTGGGGCTTGTTGGGGGACGTGAGGGCAAGGGGAGGGAGAGCATTAGGACAAATACCTAATGCATGCGGGCCATAAAACCTGATGGCAGGTTGATAGGTGTAGCAAATCACCATGGCACATGCATACCTATGTGACAAAGCTGCATATTCTGCATATGTATCCTGGAACTTTAAAACAAAATAAAGAGATGGCAGAATTTTGAATATGTTGGCATATTTCAGTTCTTTGATGTTCAGTTATTTTTAGATGATAAAAACATAGTTAACGATGTCTAACTCACCAAGTGGTTCAAGATGAGAAATAACCTAGAATATTATCTGACACATCTAATACATATTGGACCATCAATATGTATAAAATGTGAGTCTCCCTTCTGTCCCTTTTCTTCTCCTCCCCTTTTCCTTGCCCCACCTCCACTGAGTTGGCCATCCTTCATAATAGTAAAACCATTGTGCTTAGTTACAATGGAAATGTGTTTTTGTCTGTCTTATTAATCTGTGATCTCATGAGTGTCTCTCTTATATTTGTTTCCTTAATTGCTAGGCATATTCTAATATAAATGTATAATCTCAGCTCATTAAATGGAATTGCATTTTCAGCTCTACAATTTGGATACCAAATCTGTTGGCTCCTTTTCAAAATATGTTGACTTGACTTTGTTCTTTCCAGGTTGGCAATGGTTAACAAAGCAACAGGTTAGATTTATAATGGGAAGCCAAATGAAAACAAATAATATGAACAGCAGCATGTCTACCTTTGTATTGTAATAAAATAGCACTTGATTTCTGCATAAAGAACTTTTGTTTGGAGCAGGTAATGACAAGTTTAGTCACAGCTTTATTCCTAATTAGTATTTTGGAGACAGCACAAGAGGCGATGTGAATTCCTGTCCAAAATTTAAAAGCACTATCTGAACCACTGATCTAGATAAAGAATCCAAACAAGACTTTAGAGTTTGAATTTGGTTTTTTGCAGTTGTTTTATTAAGCATGATTTTCAAAATGTTTTTCTTCCTTCATGGTGACTTTGTGTCTGTCAGCTGAGGGGAAACTTGGATAGAGTGTCTAGTAATCAAAGGAATGGAAGATGAATAAGTGTAGTCTTTTTGGGTTTTTTTTTTTTCAGGACGATTAACTCAATGGCATCTACCTGGAATATAGATTCACTTTGCGTTTTTAATTCTCATAATGCTGTAAGCTGGTCTCCAATAATTACCTTCTATAATTGGAACAAATTTATAATTTATGCTAATTCATTCTTAGTCACCCAATATATGGAATCCGAGCTCATCCATATGTGTCCCTGCATTTCCTTTGGAGATCATTACATTATTAGCCTTTTACTCACTGACAGAAATATTTTTATTCTTTGTAGATCTAATTTTTCCAGTGGTACATGTACATGTATGTGTGATACGTGTCTGTGTATCATTAATTGTATGTAACTCAGGCATCAGCTTTTAACACCTGTTTATGTATGAACATTTGGAATCTTCAATGGTTTCGTAAGATATTTTCTCAGCACTTGAAGATATATTACATGGTAACAGGAACAGGAAATGAAAACATAATTAATATTCTTGCATCACCACTTTAAAACATTATTTGCATACCTCAGATAATGGAGGGAGGGGGTAAATGTGAATACAGAAGCAGTTTTCAGTGCCTCTAAAAGCCAGCTCCTTATAATCTATCTTAGAGAGAGGTCTGCCCAGCCAAAAATAATCCTTTAAGATGAAAGGGCACATCATACGATGTTTTAGAGCACTCTGGATATCAAGCTTTGGCAGCATCTTCTAGGTGATGCTTCACTAGAGATTCAAAAGCAGATTGTTTTCCTCTTTGCAGATGGGAAAAAGCAAAAGTAGAAGTAACAAAGAGCAAGATCTGTCCCACTATGGAAAACACAGCCGAAAAGCAAATGGCAGCATGTAACCTCCCTTACAAGCCGTCTTTTGATTACATCTCTCTCCCCATTCTTATATTTATGTTTCTTCGGTTTAATGTTCTTTTCCTCTGATCATCATTCTGCAAACTCTTTACATTAAAGTAAACATGTTTCATTCTTCACTCATGACAGTGTTACAGTTTCAGTAAACAGTGGATGAGGATGTTTGCTTTCCCAGAGACCATTTACTTGTCATAATGAATTTAAAAAAAAATAGTATGAGACTGCACCTGACTTTCACAACTGAAGCGGGGAAAGTAAAGGACAACACTGTCTGACAAGAGACACACAATGTCAGAACATAAAGTTCTGTGATCAGTATTCAGGCTTCTGCAGAGGGACAGACGTCTGTCATTTCATTCAGCATCAGTGAGTGTGATTCTGTCTGTGATCATGAGGTTTTCTATCATTTGCTTGGTTCTGCTGCAATGGCTTCACAATTAAGCTGAATTTCTGCTTCCTTTTGTGATGCTTAATCAGATAAGTGGAGCTAGATTGAAGAAACTGCAGTGTAGGTGGCTTTAAAATCAATCTGTAGAGCCTGGAAAGAAAAGCAAGACAAAAGGGGAAACATGATAGTACTGTTATAAATAACTTGAAAGAAATATTATCAAGGAGAGAGGAGAGGACAGGTGACATCTAATCTGAAAGTGGTGAAGCAAGTAATGGCCTGAACTAACATTAGGCAAGAATATGCCCCATTGTGAGCAGAGAGGCATCGCTGTGTAATGGTTCAGTCCCATTGGAGACTTATTAGACAATGCCAAGTCAAATTAGGCAAATATTAAAGAGCAGCCTTTCACATAGTCAGTAAGACACCTAAGAAAATGGCTAATGCCTTGTGGTAGAAAAAATATATATTTGAGGGCTACTAATTCTAGTTCTACCATTTCCCAAGCATATAGCCTTAGGCAAATCATATAATCGGGAAAATGGGAAGAATAAGATTTTCTTTGCCTATCTTGGGGTTGCTGTGAGGATCAAATAAGATCGTGTATTGAATGAAAATATGTTCACTTGTGAGTGTAAAGACAATGGCCAACAGCTCTGTGGTTTTCTTTGCCTTTTCCTCATGATCACAAGATGGCTGCCATATTGTTAGAATCATATTGGTGTCCAATACAGTCACAAGAACAGGAATACCAGTCCCTTTTCTCAGAAAAGCAAATGCTCTCCTGTAATTTCTCCAGTTGACTTAGATCCAGTCAGTCTTCTTAAACATTTTAGGACATTAGGATGTATCGCCACAGCAGGACTTCATGGGTGCATGCTGCACTCATTTCTACGTGGTGCCAAAAGCAAAATGAGACCCCAGATAATGTTCAGGGGGGTAGCTTGACTTGGCATGACCTATCCGCGGACAGATACTGAGCTTGAGCAAGTTTTTTATGTCAAAATAATTCAGGTCACATTCTGAACATTTGACAGTAATGATATAACTGGAGTGTGTGCATTCAACTGAGAGCTGTCCTTTAAATCACCCACCTGGGAGACAATACCCTTATTCTAACAATGTTGCCATTCCCAAGAAAATTGTTTGCAATTCTTCCTTAGGAGTGATCATAAAAACCTAAAATACATTTTCAAAATTTTCTTTAATGGTGACAAGTTTCTGTATTTCAATGTAATTTTGCAAAGAGCCAATGGTCGTTCCAACCAAATCTAGCAAATGATAGGATAACTGAGCTTAGTGGATAAAAGCAAGACTTAAATTTGGAATCAAATTATGTGTATATATGTTTATGTGTATATATGTGTGTGAGTGTGTTTGTGTATGTGTGTGTATATATGGTTTAGGCAAGGTACTTAACATCTGTTTCTTTGTCTATAAAATGGGGGTGATAAAAATGGTATTTACCTCATAGAGATGCTTTAAGGATTAAATTAACTAACACATGCATAGTGCCTAAAAGTATTTGGCACATGGTAAGTGTTCATGAAATGCTAGATATCATTATTAGGCTGGGAAATAATCCATTTGCTCAAAACTCACACTATAACCTAAAGCGAATGAGAAATGTATTGGTTAGACCAGAGTCCTGGCATGTGCAAGTCTAAAGCCTTCCTCGTGGTTCCTGGAATCCCATCTTCACCTCTGCCTGGTGCAGGTTGTCCCTGCCTCATGTCCTTGGGTGCCGTCTCAGTTCAGCTGCTCAGCAGCTGGAATGCAGACCTCATCCTTCTCCCCGTTTTCTCACAAAAGCACAATCAGTCTTGCTTTTTGTAAGATGCTAACTTTACAAAAGCTTTGAGTTTATGTAGGGAGTGATCATGTTGTGTACTTCTGTGGCCTTCCAGCTTTTCCCTGGCTCTACCGCTTATACATCTCTGATAGACCTGTCTCTCTACCCTGTCCCACTAGATATGGTTGTCTTCCCAAGACATTTTTTATTATAGTGTGAAAAAAAATATTTATTACTCTAATATAATTCATAAATCTTAAGTGAATATGTGAAATTCAGTATGAAAAATGTGTAGCCATTGTGAAATATTAGTGGCTCCCAGAATATATTGAAGAACAGCCCTCTCAGCAGTCTTACTCTTCTAGGTCATTTCTATGCTGAACTCTGGGAACTAAAGCAAAGAATAATGGACCCCTCCCTCACCTCTATCCATAAAATACCGTTTGAAATGTTCTCATATGTGTGCATGTATGTATACCGCACCAACCTCTAAATCTGCATAGACAGCAATTTGGGCTAGCACATTTATTCAGCAGGTGCCATTGAACATCCTTAGATGGGAGATACTTGAGATATTGTTCGTGTTCTTAAGGAGCTTGCCGACAAGTAGAGCAGAAAGAAAATGATCACAGGCAATGAGATGAATTGAGATACTTTAGAAGTCATAAAGCTGAGGTTGCATCTATAATATGTACGAACAACTCCATTTGATACTGAGTCTACCAAATCCCAAGAGAGAAGGCTGGGAATGAAGCGTAGGAGCACACGGTCGATGATATCAATTAATGGGCCTGATTTGCATTTTCCGTGGGATATGAGGGTAGATTTTTGGGTTGGTCCAGTCTAGAATTCAAAGGTCAAGGGGCTTGGGGTCCTGCATATGAGGAAAGCTGGATTTTAAAGCAGCTTTCTCCTCTTTCTAGACTAGTCTCTGGGTTTTGTTTTGTTTTTTTCCATTTCTAAAGGATTAATAACATCACTCTCCTTCTCATTCTTTTATAGAACATTAAGAACAAGAACAGAAGCATGAAAATTCTCACATATTGTCTGGTGGAAATATTTAGGTGTAAGGTTTATGTATGTACATACTAGATGTCTTTAATAAAAGATCAGAGTAAGTGACATATTATGACGCATGCAGACATATTCATATGTTAAGCCAGGTCTCAGGTAAGATAATCTCCCACAATGCATCATTCTATTCCCCTTCCAGTGGAGGCTCCCTCTCCAATCCAATTACATCATGCTGCCTATTGGTGAGAAAACTAGAAGCTCATCAGTTGCATACCTTCTGTCCCCAGCTAACCAGAATGACTGATCAGGAACCTACTGTCTGGCATGAAATCTAATTGTCTTTGATGTTCTGCTTTTCCAGTTTTGTTTATAAACTGGAAAAAAAAATCTACAAATTGCAGACCATCTGTACGTAACACTATGCTAATGAATGCTGGCGTTCTGAAAATCCATAAGCTCATTACCTCTAAGTAACTAGTTTCTTTGTATGTTCTGAACTGGGATTATCTATCTGAACCAAGTAAGTAGAAACCAGATAAAGAATTGTTCATCCAAGGGGTGAATGCCTCCAACAACCTTCAGGAATGTTAGGCCTCTCTGTCAAAAAGATGACCTGTTAGCAGGAGGTCGTGTGCATAAGTGATACAAATGTCTGTTAGCCACAAGGTGGTCAATTTATTGATCCCATAATGCTAATTTGAAAATCTGTATTGCTTTTGTTAAAAGCTTCATTAGGGATTTACAGTGTAGGCAATTTATTGTTAAATAATTTCTGAACTCAGCGTACATGCAAACCCTTATCATACCTGCAGAATATTGGATATAGGTACAAAAGTTATGTGCTTGCCAGTCATTTCCATGAGAAAGCCATGAGAGTGGGCAGTAACACATATGCACCATAACATTCATGGATGGTTGAGGAAAATGATTTAGTGAAAGGAAATTAAATCCAGTGTAGGGCATTGAGCTCCTCTTTGTGATAACATTCACTAGGAGTCAGATGTCTGCTGTACTGTGGTTTTTGTGGACAAGGGGGGCAAATCTACGTCTCACTCATGAATTTTTTTTTTTTTGGTCCTCATAATATATTTTGTAATATATGGGCCATCATATAAGAATCAAAAAATATTACATTGAAATAAATATCTCTGGCTTTTCATGAAAAATATAAGATCTGGCCACACTGTGCCTGTGTTCTCTCATGATAATGATAGTCTGACCCTAACTAGTGGCTACACATTTACACAGGTCTTGCGGTCTACATTTTGCCACGGTTATTACTTCCTATAATTTCTGATGCTAAAGCTAAATACTCTGTAAATTAAAGACCACCATGACACATGAAAAGCAAAAGAGATTATTAAGCAAAAATGAGTTCATTGTCACTTTTCATTGCACTATCATTTTTTAAAAATACCCATGCCTCTGTCTAAAAAGACAGAAAATGCCACATTTTTTAAGAAAAATGAGTGTGAGCTCATTCCTCTGTGGAAATGAAGAACAGTCCCTTGTCTTTAGCATGCAAGCAGTGCACGTGGAGGTCTCATACCCAGCACCACTTCACTAATTTATGTTACCTCCCTGGCCCCCAGGAACACTGGAGTTTGCAACTGCTGGTGTCGAGAATTTTTTTTCCTATTTTATTTATTAAACTGTTCTACATTAGGAGCACTTAGCTCATCAAAAATGTTTTAAAGTTTCTCTAAGTGACAAAAGCATAAATCTAAATGCAATTTGTCACTTTTATAAGCCCAGAAAATACCAAACTGATTTCCTCATAAACATCCTGCCATCAGTTAAATGGATAAACTATTAGGTTACGAATAAAAAAACAGTTCCACAGTTAAGTGTCTACTACTATGTTGATTGTTTATAGACATAATTGGATTGAAGGACCCCAGTCATAACACCATAAACATCAAGTATACCAGCATATATATATATGCTGATATGCTGGGATCTGTATGTATGTAAAAAGTTATTTGATGCTTGTCATTTCCATAAGAAAGCCATGAGAGTAGGTTTTTATAGGGTGTGTGAGTGTCTGTGTGTGTATGTGTGTGTGCATGTATATGTGTGTATATATGTGTGTATGTGTATATATATGTGTGTGTGTGTCTGTGTGTGTGTGTATAGATAGATACACACAGCTAGGACACCTTATTTACCTTATCAATAGTTTTCAAGCTATAATTTTGGAAGGCCTAGAAGCAGACCATAGTATATGTCCATAGTGCCTATGAGTGATTGGGGGTAGACCGTACAGCAGGGCCAGCTCATATGATAGCACAAGTTGTGCACCAAGAATCTCGAGCATGCATCATTTACATTGACAAGGGAGGATGTGAATCATCTCTTCTGGAGTTGTGCAGTGGGCCTGGCATGACCAAGTTTATGCATCTCAGGGTCCCTCACATCTGCAGTTCAGATACCTCACTTCTGCATCAGTCATAATATCTTCCCTTTTTTAATCCTCTTTCATTTTGGGTTTCAGATAAGCTTTGAATTGAAGAAACACTCTGCAGCTAAATATAAATTTGAAAATCACTGTGCTACATGATAAGTAAAAGAGATTTTTTTTAAGCTAAAGTAATTTGTTTTTAGATTATGAAAGATTTTACCTTGAATTTGCCATAACTAACTACCAGAAAAAAAGAATAATTACCCCAGTTAAGACTTCTATAAACACTGCATTCTCTTCCAATGTTTACATTAAGCATACATATGTTTATTATTGCTTTTGTTTTATAAATTTATGATAACACTAACCATAATTTTATATATTTACTCTTTCATGTATTATGACCACTTTTTTATGTTTTTACTAGTTGAAACCAGAGTTTTAATGTCTACACAATACTAAATCAATTGTTGAGTCCCAATTTATTTTTTAAAAGCTTCATTATTTGTCTTGGAGCTTTGGCATGCTTTAACTCTTTCCCCCTTGCATCATTTCTTTTTTCTCTTCTTTTTTGTTCTTTTCTCTCTCTTTTTTCTCTTTCTCTTTCTCTCTCTTCTGTCAAAAATAATTTATTGTTGTTAAACTCGCACCCTTAATATTTTCTTTTGGTAAATTCCTAAGCCCATAATGACAAGTACAAATGATATAATTATCTTTAAGACTATCAAATAGAACCAGGCACTGTGATTCATGCCAGTAATCCCAGCACTTTAAGAGGCCGAGGTGGATTGCTTGAGCCCAGGAGTTCGAGACCAGCCCTGAGCAACATAGTGAAACCCTGTCTCTACAAAAAATAAAAATAAAAATAAGCTGGTGTGGTGACATACCTGTAGTCCCAGCTACTCAGGAGGCTGAGGTGGGAGGATTGCTTGAGCCTGGAAGGTCAAGGCTATAGCTCACTATGAAATGATCACACTACTGTGCTCCAGCAGGAGTCTTTTGAGACATTGTCTCAAAAAATAAAAAGGAAAAAAGATTAGCAAAAGGAGTTAAGCATTAGGAAGAAAAAGCAGGAAGGGGTGGGGCTTACTATTTTTGAAAGGGTTGTTGGGTAAGGGCTCTGTGAAGAAATAACGTTTGACCTGAGATTTAAATGCAAAGTGGGATTGAGCCATGGCATCACCTATGGGAAAGTTCTTCAGGGTAGAGGAATCAGTAGGTATGAAGGCTCTGAGGTTGGAACTTGCTTTGAACTTTAGAAAGTTCAAAGGGCAGGAAGGAGTACAGCACGGCTAAAGTGGAGTGAGCTTGAGGCTCTGAGGTGGCTAACACACAGAGGGTGCTAGACCCCCCATAAGGATTTTGTTAGCCTAGAGGTTTCATTCTAAGTAAGAATCAAAGCCACTGAAGGATCTCAAGCTAGAAAGTGGTGTGGTTTCATCCCTTTGTAGAAAACCAACTGTAGAGGTCAGAATAGAAGCCACAGACAGACCAGTTTGTGAAGAAACCACTGCCAAAGTCCCAGAAAGAAGATCATGGTAGGACAGTGTCTTAGTTCATTTCTTGTTGCTCATAACAAAATATCTGAAACTGGGTAATTTTCAAGGGAAAGAAATTTATTTCTTACAGTTCTGGAGGCTGAGAAATCCAAGGTCGAGGAGCTATGTCTGGTGAGAGCCTTCTTGCTGGTGGGGACTCTCTGCAGAGTCCAGAGGTGGCACAGGACATGGGATCACATGGCAATGGGGCTGAGCAGGCAAATATATTCGAGGTCAGGTCTCTCATCTTGTTGTGAAGCCACCAGTTTCCCTTCCATGATAACCCATTAATTCATTAATCCATTCTTTCATTCATTCATGAGGGGAGAGTCCTCATGATCTAATCTCCTCTGTAAGACCCCACCTTTCAATCCTGCCACAATGGATGTTAAATGTCAATATGAATTTTGAAGGGGACAAATATTCAATTCATAGCATGGTATCAAATAGTAGGTGAAATGTTCTCTGGTCTGCACTCTCAACAAAAAACAAACAAATCACTAAAATGAAAACTCCATGTGTGTTTGAGAGAGAGATTTTAATCTTGGCTATTTTGGTAGGAAACATATTGCTCTAACATTAATTTTAGACTTTATTCTTAGTGCTACATAATATTTATTCAATTGTTTAATTGTCATGTGTTTAGTGGATTTTTTTTATTTCATGTACTATATACTCATCTTTATGCCAGATTTACTGGAATGGGTTTTTATCATCAACTTAAATGAAAGTTTGAGCATTCATATTATTTTTACTCATACCATTCATATTATTAATCTTATATCTATCAAATTTATGGCAAATATTTTCCTAGTTTGTTGGCCTCGTTCTTTTGTGCATGATTTTATTTTTCTTTAAGTTTTCAACTTGAAGCCAAGTTTCTACTTGACGGTTGTACCTTTAATTTTCCTCTTAGCCAAGATTCCTTTAGGATAGCTTTCCTTGATTTCCAGGTGCTAGGACTCCTTTAGTTTCAATCTTCAGGAGCACTGCCCACAGGGCTATCTACTTGCTATGAATAATTTATTTATGGGTCAGTGCCAGACTTTCTCTAGTTCCTGACCAACTGTTTGAGGAGAGGTATGAAAGAAGAGGACAGCTGAGCGGGGGACATAGGAGAAGTGCTTGTTAGATGCTACAAATAGCAAGTGTAAGGAATTAATCAGAAAGCAGGCAATTTACCCCTGAATTTCTGACCTAGGAGGAGAGTGGAGGTAGAGCAAAAAAGTTCCCAGACCTGCTTTCAGCTGACCAATTTCTTCCTTGCAGTGATATAGGAGTGATGGGAATTTAAAAGACCTAATTCTATTGGCTTTAAAGTAAGTGTTACACCTTAACATCAACTGTAGAGGCAAGAATAGAAGCCACAGACAGACCAGTTAATTAAGAAGCCACTGCAAAAATCCTAGAAAGAAGATCATGGCAGGGCGGGGTCTTAGTCTATTTCTTGTTGCTCATAACAAAATACCCAAGATTGGGTAATTTTCAAGGGAAAGGAATTTATTTATTATAGTCATTGTCTTGAGACAATGTGACTCTCAACTCTTATAGTTTGGTGAGAATGTGGATTTACTTATATTTCTATTTTACCCATTCATTGTAAGATCCAGTGAAAGAAGAGATCATCTTGATTTTGTTCACCTAGTTTTACCCAGCTCTCAGTACAATCTCTGATACTCAACAGATGTTTAGGTATTTGTCAAATGAACAAATGGATGGCTCTGAAATATGCAATGGTAGTAGTGAATGGAAGACATTGTGTCACAGGCTGGTGGTCAGATGCATTATAAAATTGGTTCCCTTGCCCTACTTTGTTAAACAGAGCAGCGCTTTTTGGCTCTGATCATTGTCAGTACCTACACTTCCAGGCTGGTGCCATCAGGAACCCCGGGATTTGGTAGTGAGATTTGCTTTTTTACTTCATTGTTTGGTACCACTCGGCTCTGACAGCTTTATTTTACATTTTACTGTAGTTCTCAGATCTCTTCCTTGTGCTAGTTGGTATCATTTTCTTTCAAATTAACCTCTTCTAAAGTAAGTTTTGGATAGTGATGATTTGGGGTATTTAAGCTCTCATTCATGGGGTGGTACTTGGGGTAAGTATGGAAGGATTCTAATATGTTTTCCCCTGGTAAATAAATCCCTTTTTACAAAGACAAATCATTAGTAAACCAATTAATTATAGAAGAGATGACACTTTTTTTTTTTTTTTTTCAGATGGAGTCTCGCTCTGTTGCCCAGGCTGGAGTGCGGTGGCCTGATCTCAGCTCACTGCAACCTCTGCCTCCCTGGTTCAAGCGACTCTCCTGCCTCAGCCTCCTGAGTATCTGGGATTACAGGCGCGTGCCACCACGCCCAGCTAATTTTTGTAATTTTAGTAGAGACAGGGTTTCACCATGTTGGTCAGGCTGGTCTCCAACTCCTGACCTCATGATCTGCCCGCCTCGGCCTCTCAAAGTGCTGGGATTACAGGCGTGAGCCACCGCGCCTGGCCCAGATGACACTTTTTATTGGTGATAAATTAGAATTCTTTAGACTTAAGAAATGAAATGAAGTATCCTATTCTAAAACCAGCTTTCAATGAGCTGTGCTTGTGGTGAGCAGAGTATGATGAAATGCCCCTTATATGTATGCTCCTATGTGACTTTGATGTCATCACGGTCATTGCTTTCTGTGATAAATTTCAGTTTTTATGTGTCCCTTAAATTACTGTGTTTTACCTATGCTGATAACTAGAGCTGAATGGTTGTTGTCAAACAAGAGATGTGTCTAGTGCTACCAAGGGGCACTAGAGAGTAGAGATGTTGCTTAGATATGGAAGCAGAGGGTGAATAAGGAAATAACACAGATCAGAGGAAACCGGCACGTGATGAAATAGAGGTGCTCAGGGTGGTATATCTCCACTTGAAGTAAATTGAGGATCCAGGGAGCAGAAGGCTTCCATCTGCGTCTTCCTTTTGTGTTCAAGGAAAGAGAAGTTTGGACCAAAGACAGGACCAAGATAAAACTGGGAAGAAGAAAATAGGTTCTTCAGCATCTAGGAGAAAACACATCCAAAATGGGAGTAGCCTGTGCTCAGAGGATGGGGAAGGTGGGCTTCTCCAGAAGAGGGGCTGGGCCTCAACTGTCTCAGCCAGCTAACCCAAGGCCTAAATGTCTCTTCGATCACCGGAAGAGTAACGTAAATGACCGCCAAAGAAACTTAGCTCAAAATCTACAGAACACTGAGCTTTAGATTTAATTTATCTGCTTATGATTGCACAGATCTGTATTACTTTAGCCTTGGTACAATCTCAAACCTTTATCAAAACTTGTTTAAATTCAGGCATCTTGACTTGAAACCTTGTCTAATAATATAATATCCTCTCAACACAAAATACAAGTTCTACATTTATATGTTGATTTTCTGAGCTCCACTTTGGACCAATTATTGAAATATCATCATCATCATGAACGTTGTAATGAAATGAAATGGCCTAATTGCAGTCACCTCTTTTCTCTCCTCCACTGCATTTTTAGAAAATGGGTCAAAGTCAATGTAGGATATTTGTGTTCTTTTCCTGCTCCCAGCTTATTAGCTTGAGTATCCATTTCCTGAATATAACCAAATTTACCAAATAAAAGGGACAGGATATGGAATAAAGAAACCAATCATTGCTGTTGCTCTATATTTTAGATACATCTCTCTCCCACACCCAAATCTGCTCACTTTTCAATTCCAGAAAAAGAGTTCTGTTTTTTTTTTTAGTGACTTGTAAACATTCCTTTCTTCCTGTAGGTGGAATGGCTGAAAAATGAAGAGCCCATTGACTCTGAACAAGACGAGAACATTGACACCAGGGCTGACCATAACCTAATCATCAGGCAGGCACGGCTCTCAGACTCAGGAAATTACACCTGCATGGCAGCCAACATCGTGGCTAAGAGGAGAAGCCTGTCAGCCACTGTGGTGGTCTACGGTAAGACCATTCCAAAGGCCAGGAATGGATAGGGAGGGCAGAAAGAGGTAGAGGGATGTGTATTTTATTAAAACTTTCAATGTCGAGAGCTGCAAAGACCTTGGGGTTCATTCACTGAAGTACTCTATCCTGCCTCCCCCGTCTGGCAGGTGAAAAACATCACTATTTCTATTCATGTGTTTGCTGTTCCTTCCAATATTGCACTTCTGTGTGACAGTCAGTGACATTTCCAATCTCTCTTTTAAAAATAATAAAAAGCTGTTTAGTTTCTTCCATTATGTCTATATTTGAAAAGAATTGAGATGGGCAACTTCTGCTTCCCACGCCTCTCAAACCCAACACCCCAGTTTTTCCTAGACCTGCTGTCACGTAGTCTCTCCCCTGGTATGTGAAATCCTCCAAAAATAAACAATACTATTTGCTGAATATCTCAGGTATTGTATAAAAGAAGTTCCCAGCTATTTAAGTAAAGGCATTCCCTTTCACAATGGAAGAGTCCTGGGATTTATTTTTGAAGCACTTAAAGTCATAGAAATTCAAATGCTGATATTTTCTTCTTATACTCTGGATTTTCAAGTGCTTTAGAGATTTATTGATGAGTTCTTTCTATTTCTTATAATTTCCTTGCAAAGCAAATTCTGTGTCCCTCCTATTTCAGATGAATAGGCTGAGGACTGGATGAGATGACCCCCCCAACTGTCGTCTCATGATAGAGCAGCCAGTGGGGGCTGCACAGTCTCTCGGTCCCTGGATGCCTGACTCACAGCACCTGGCACAGTGGCTTGCACATAGTAGGCAATCAGTAAAAACCTCTCTCCTTTTTTTCTCCCCTCCCCATTTTTCTCTCTCAGTGAATGGAGGCTGGTCTTCCTGGACAGAGTGGTCAGCCTGCAATGTTCGCTGTGGTAGAGGATGGCAGAAACGTTCCCGGACCTGCACCAACCCAGCTCCTCTCAATGGTGGGGCCTTTTGTGAGGGAATGTCAGTGCAGAAAATAACCTGCACTTCTCTTTGTCCTGGTGAGATATATGCAGATTCCCTTTTCCCTTCCAATCCACCAACACTATTAAGCTGGTGTGAAGCAATCAATGTTACCTTCTTTTCCAAAGTTACCCTCTCCCAAGTTCTTAGAATAGAACCTTTATCCAAGGTGCTAATGTAGAGCTCATTGTCGTGGCAGCAACGTGGGTGAAATACCACGGTGCAATGTTTTGGGGCATATTTTTTAATACTCAGATGACACTGAACATTCATCGTCAATAAGCCAATTGCTATGAAGTCTTGTTATACTGCCAGCATTTGATTGGGCTAAGCCATCCCCTTCTCTCCTTGGGTTCTCCCATCTTGTGGCCTTTATTTGTATAATAGTTAGCAAAGATTAGGTAAGTTGTCTTAAAGCACAAAAGAACGGGTACCAAATGTTTGACTCTTTATCATTAGTTATCAATCAAATAACTTTATCAGTTCCAGCTTTGTATTTATTTATAAGACAATTGATAGAGACTGTATACTGTCACAGCAGTCTATATTTTACATTTGGTCTATGCTTGCCTTTCTTTCTGTAAAAAGAGATACTGCATTTACCAAGTATGGCTTTCATAAATTCCTTTGTCTCTTACTGGCTGTAACCCAATTTATACAACGAGAAATAGATGAGATGGAAGATGACTTTCCTTATGAAACGCATATCCTCCCACTGAGAAATAAATTGACCCTGGGTCTCACATGCACTCCAGAACATTAACTCCAAGGACACTGGACTAGAGTCTCATGTCTTTATAATAAAATTGCAAATTTAGTTGCAATCGAAGTTAAGGTGGGGCTCTTCCCAGCGGCATATTCTTGGAGTTTCATTTTGGACTTATGTTCAATAAGCATTTATTGAGTGCTTACTATGTGCCAGGTACTGTGCAGGATGCTTTTACATGCATAATGTCATTTACTCCTGTGTTGTGAGTTTTATTATCCCCAGTTGGCAGACGTGGTAGAGTGAGGCTAAGTAACTCGCCCAGGGTTGCTCAGCGGTTAAGTTGGCAGATCCAAGACAAGGACTCAGACATTTTGCTTCAAGTTCAGTGTTTTTTTTTATAGTACCCTATTCTTGACTAATTGCTTTAGATTTAAAATTGCAGTATCTTAAATAACCCACATAAGCATGGTTGAAGTATTCCTAGGAGGAAAAGGGCAATTGCCTCAGACATCTGCCATGATCTCTAGGGTTCCTTTTTAGTGGAATTAAATTCAGTTTGTTCATTTCTACATCCAGCAGCAGTCCATGACCCAAGAAATTCTATTTATATAAGTCCTGGTGTCTTGGGGTTTCACTGACCTGTTTTAGTTTAATACTATCAATATATTTGGGTTTAACTTTATATTGTTTAGGGGCTTCTAGGGCTTAAAGATAGTTCCTTATACTCTGTTCTAAACTGTCAACCGCTAAGAAAGTGGCTGATTGTCAGTAGTTACTGCACACCGTTTACCTGTCCACCTAAGATGCACTTGGGCATGAAAGACTGGGAAAGAATGGGTCATGACAAATTTTTAGCTGACCCAATGGTGCTGGAAATATGAATGCTTGCCTCAGTTTGGTAATTGGTCTCATCCTGAAATAGCAAGAGTATTATACCACTGCTTTTGTAAGCCTGTCTCTTCAGGAAAGAAACCATGGAGAGAAGATAAGTGGATATGTTCTCTTGTTTCTGTTTGGTGGTTATTTCCTTAAAATCCAGCTCTAGAACAACAGCAGTCCTGGGGTGAGTCTCCTGACAGCTACTTGATTCATTCTAACAATGGTTTCTTTTGTTTCCCTTTGAAGTGGATGGGAGCTGGGAAGTGTGGAGCGAATGGTCTGTCTGCAGTCCAGAGTGTGAACATTTGCGGATCCGGGAGTGCACAGCACCACCCCCGAGAAATGGGGGCAAATTCTGTGAAGGTCTAAGCCAGGAATCTGAAAACTGCACAGATGGTCTTTGCATCCTAGGTAACACTTTCGCTTTAACATCTTCAGTGTTTGTTCATAATACCATTTATGCATCTCAAGAAAGTAAGCTGCAGCCATTAATGTGGTTAAATAAGTTAGCAGAAAGCCAAGTTGCTAAGGGCAAAAATAAATTAGGTAAAAAGTGCAGAAAAGCAGACAAATGCATTTTTAATAGAGATGGTATAAATGCATATATTGTATCACTGTGCATTCTGTTGATGTGTGTACTTATTAAATTAATTTGATAACATTTTAAGAGTAAGAAAAAATAGTTAAGAAAATATTTTTGACTTTTAGAAGCTACCATTTTTAATTTTGGTGAAATTCTGATACTGATCACTCTGTGGTTATATTTCCCCCCAGGAATTTTGCAAGCACATTAAGCATTTAATACATCTTTAGAGACCATGGGTTCTGTGGCAAGGAACATGTCTTATTACTGTTATCTTAAAAATAGGCTGGGCGCGGTGGCTCACGCCTGTAATCCCAGCACTTTGGGAGGCCAAGAAGGGCAGATCGCGAGGTCAGGAGATCAAGACCATCCTGGCTAACAAGGTGAAACCCCGTCTCTACTAAAAATACAAAAATTAGCCAGGTGTGGTGGTGGGCGCCTGTAGTCCCAGCTACTCAGGAGGCTGAGGCAGGTGAATGGCGTGAACCCAGGAGGCGGAGCTTGCAGTGAGCCGAGATTGTGCCACTGCACTCCAGCCTGGGCAACAGAGTGAGACTCCGTCTCAAAAAAAAAAAAAAAAAAAAAGTTATGGGGAAAGGAGAGTGATACCTGAGGAAGTGGGTGGCTTTGTATCACAGTGGTCTGGCAGAGTAGCAAGTAGAATGCTTGTTTCAAAATTCCCAAGTCTTTGCTTTATTCCTGAGATTACATTATTGCCATCACCAAGGGACTATCTGCCTGGGTTAGAAGGTATGGGAGGGTCAACTAGAGTCAAAGAGAAATAGGTTTTAATTTGGTGCTCTTCCCTATTTACTTTGTGTTCTTTGGGCAAGTTGCTTAACCTCTTATCTTCTCTGACTATAATTACCAAATATGATACCCACTTTTTAGTATTGTCAAGGCTAAATGGTAAAAGAACATATTTGAATGTTGTATGGCACAGAGTAGGTGCACACTTGATATGGATCTCTTCTCCACTTACCCACTCAGATGAGCCAAAGTGTATTGATTTTGCTGGGGTCTTTAAAAAACACGAGGTCAGGCGATCGAGACCATCCTGGCTAACACGGTGAAACCCCGTCTCTACTAAAAATACAAAAAATCAGCCGGGTGTGGTGGCGGGCACCTGTAGTCCCAGCTACTCGTAAGGCTGAGGCAGTAGAATGGCGTGAACCCAGGAGGCGGAGCTTGCAGTGAGCCGAGATTGCACCACTGCACTCCAGCCTGGGCGACAGAGAAAGACTCCACCTCAAAAAAAAAAAAAACAAAAAAAAACAAACAAAAAAAAACTAAACAAAAAAAACACACAAGACTGAGCACTTATTTCTCTAGAACTGGTCGCCTTCTTGGAAATTTCTCTGGGAAATATTCAGCAAAAAAAAAAAAAAAAAAAAAAAAAAAGATACCATAGCTTACAAGTTCGTGATCTTCTCAGTGAGATGCGTCACATTTTCTCTGGGAAGATGACAGTATGGAGGAAAAAGCTAAGTTGGGTTTATTTTTCTGCCTCAGTATGACTGAATACCCTTGAAGGCAGGCACCTGCTACCTGTTGTATTTTCAGACTAATTCTGTATGGTTCATACATTGGTTAAAATGATTAGTACATTGAAATGAGCATTTCCTGATAGCCTATAGTGCCTTTATTTGCTAGCACAAGCACTGATTACTCTGCATGCATCAGATAGAATGCAGGGAGCTGTAACGGAAGACCACCTACCCACCAGTTGTAGTTTGGGTATGCTCTCCAATAAATGCATACCAACCATTTGCTGCCTTCAGAAAGCCTTCCCCCTTCCTAAATGTAAGGAATCTCAACACAAGCTCAATAGAAGGATATTTAAAGAAATGTGCTTCTCACCTCTCTTGAATACTACCAGATTTTTCTAATGCACACATTTGAGGTGTGACTGTTTTTATTTCCACTACGGGAAAATACAAGGAGAACACTTAGAAAACTACACATGGCCAGTGTCCATAGGACGAGTTCATTTAATAAGCCAATAAATTGCTTAAAGCAACTACCTGAACTATGACCATGCGTGGCTTCAAGGAAAGAACTAAGCTTTTTGAATTTTACAAGGACATATACATCTGCTCAATTTTATATGTCAACCTGACTGAGCCATGGGATGTCCAGATATTTGGCCACGATTATAAATTAGTACAGTTGGGCAGTGAATTTCATGTCTTCTAAAGAACCATGACAATATAACTATTTGGCTACTGGTTGAAATTTTTATAGTCATAGTAATAACCTTCACTATCAACCACAGGTTGTACTTGCACTTGGGGAAAATCAGTGGATATCAGGCTTCAATCTTAATTGACTAAGACTTAATCTGAGAATTACTGACTGGAGACAGATAATGGTTAGCTCTTAATGTAAGAAAGAATTGTTATCCAACACACAAATATTATTTTTTGCATTTGCATTGTAATAGTTTGTCACTTACCAATTGAATAAGAGTTCTGTTTAAGGCTGAAAAGACTTATCAGCACTGAGAGTGTACTGGCAAGCCTTGATCCTAACTCTGAAATCTGAGATGCTGTATTAGTCAGGGTTCTCCAGAGAAACAGAACCAATAGGATATGCACACACATAGAGAAAGAGTGCAATGGAGAGATATTTAAAGATATTTATTATGAAAATTGGCTCATGTGATTCTGAAGCCCAGCAAGTCCAAAATCTGCAAAGCCGATGTCCCAGTTCAGGCCCAAAAGTTGGTAGGCTGCTATGGAACCAGGAACATCTGATGGCCCAGTTGGAAGGCTGTCAGGCAGGAAAAGCCAGTGTTCTAGTTGGAAGGCTGTCAGAAAGGAGCATTCTCTCTTACGCAGGGGAGGGTCAGTCTTTTGTTCTATTTAGGTCTTCAACTGATTGGATGAGGCCCACCCACATTATGGAGGGCCATCTGCTTTTTTTCAGTTTGTGAATTTAAATGTTAATCTCATCCAAAAACACCCTCACAGAACCATCTAGAATAATATATGACTTGATATCTGGGCACCCCATGGCCCAGTCAAGTTGGCACATAAAATTAACTATCACGGATGCTTATGTACTTTTGTGAAATTAAAACAGCTCAATCCTTTCCTATAGTGGAAATAACATAGCTAGGAAGATAGGCTTGGAATGTGTAAAAAGATCTCTGTTAAATACCCCCATGAGTTGAAAATGCTACATAAGCCTTTTCTTTCTATTCAATCTATTAATTTCTTCCAATTCCTTTTTCACTTCAGCATGTTTTTTCTAGCCTTCATTGTATGCATATTAGTGTATTTGTCAAATATTATCAGAGGCTTTTGATGGCTATAGTGATGAAGAGTTTTGAAGGAGAAAGGGTGAAGTCTGTGAGATTATTGATGTAATTGAGATATATTTATTTGCATATCAGTGGGAAACGGGTGTGTTCATAAGACCCCAACACCAGGATGTATTCTATCCTTTTAGATAGAAAGTGGCTACCTATGTCAACAAAAATGAGTAACACCAGACATGGTGGCTCACACCTGTAATCCCAACACTTTGGGAGGCCAGGGCAGGAGGATCCCTTGAGTCCAAGAGTTCAAGACCAGCCTGGGCAACATAGCAAGACCCTGTCTCTACAAAAAAATAAAAATTAAAAAAATATAAGCCAGACATGGTGTATTATGCCTGTAGTCCCAGCTGCTCTGGAAGCTGAGGTGTGAGGGTGAAGCTGCGGTGAGCCATGATTGTGCTATTGCAGACCAGCTGAGGCAACAGAGTGACATCCTGTCTCAAAGAATAAATAAATAAAAATAACACTTCACTATCTCTTCAGGAAGCACTGAACAGTAATCCAATTAAATGATGCCAACATCACTCTGAAGTTCTCACTGGTACTCTGTCAGAGTGCTCTTGGTGAAAATAGCTGTGCTCTGAGGATAGAGCTCCAATGAAGGCTGGCTTTGATTAAAATAGCATTTGGCAACAGCTTTATGGAGCAGTAGCTTTGTTGAAGAATCTAGGTCACATTACAGTTTGGGAATTTTCTTCATCCTGATTTTCTTCCTTGACACTCAACATGACCCTAAAGCAATTCCTCAATTTCCACCTTCTCGTGGAGGATTCACAATGGCATTTCTTTGCTCTTAGATGACCTACATGTCTTTGATTTTATTTAGCCTTCAACAAAACATTTGGTTTTTCTTTGTTGTCTCTGAGGGTTGCATTTCTCCTAGAGATGAAGCTGCTAGCTCTGAATGATCACTTTAATATTTGGGTATTATTGTTGCTTGGTCAGTTGTGACTAGAACACAGAACCTTAATGTTACACTGTCACAGATGGCCACACCTAGATGCTCTCAACAAGAAAATAAATACAGCTGGCACAGTGGCTTATGCCTGTTATACTAGCATTTGGGGGACCCAGGAGGGAGGATCACTTGAGGCTAGGAGTTCAAGACTATCCTGGGCAACACAGCAAGACCCCGGTCTCTACAAAAGAAAAATAAAAAACTAGCCAAGTGTGGCAGTGCATGCCTGTAGTCCCAGCTATTTGGGAGGCTGAGGCAGAAGGATCACTTGAGCCCAGGAGATCGAGGCTGCAGTGAGCTATGATTGCTCCACTGCACTCCATCCTGGTTGACAAAGGGAGACCCTGTCGCTTAAAAATCAAAAAGTAAGTAAATGCCCCAAGACTGGTAAGAAGCAGATTAGGAATTTGGGGACAGTAACAGTGAATCCACGAATCTAAATTACAAGCATAAACATGCAGTGCCTTTATAATAGAGTATTGCTTTTCCAGAGGAAAAAGGTAATGATGTGGTATGACTGTCAAGAAACAAGAACTTGTTGATCCATGTTTTCTGAGCTTGAACACCAGAATCAGGTAGTTTCCTGACCATTGGTCTTTCTCCTTGCTGGACATAGCTGCGTCTGTGCTCTCAGATCACAGCCAGAGGGAAATAAGCTGCGCATGCCTCATTGATAGGAAGAGAAAGGTGAAAATAGCAGGGTGTTTAATTTGATCCTGAGGAATAGGAGAAGCCAGCTCCCTCTCTCTTTACCCCAGCAGATATAAAACTAAGGGCATTGGCTTGAGAAGATTAAATGGGTATGCTTCAGAAGGGATTAGCACCTAGATGTGTAGTGAGACTAAAGCTAGAGAAATGCCCCAGGGGCCTGAAAGACAGAGAAAGTCTCCAAGGCTTAGCTACCTGATAGCTAATCCGTTCCTCTTGTCAAGTATAACATAGGTCAGTTCAACATTGACAGTTCAAAAACTGAAATATCAGTAAAACGGTGATTTGTTTTCACTTCTGATGGCTACAGTGATAAGAAAAGTTTGAGTTGATGGTTAGGAAACTCCATCAAGGATAAAGACATCTACACAATAGCAGGTTCAAAGAAACATCCCTGAGCTACATCTAATAATCTAAACACATTGTCTATTGAACGATCTACTTAAATGACCTAGAGGAAGCACCTGAAAAGGTGAACCTGTAATCACAGGAAAGGCATGTTTGCTTTGTTAAGCATTTTCTCTTGGACTATTCTAAACCTCACTGTTAATCCATTACAGTAATTACCTGAGTTCCTTCCCTGTATTTCCTAGGGCACTGAATGAGAGAAATTTCATGCTGGAGATAGCTCTATGCATCTAAAACAACTGATTCTGTACTAGTGGTTTTATGGAGTACTTCTTTTGTTTATGGGATTATAATGGATGAGTGTCCCTTTACCCAATCAAAACCTGTCAATTCCTTTCTTTGGTCAGAGTCAGTAATCATACTCGACTCAATCTAGACTTTCTGTTGGACAAGTTCATATTTCAAAACCAGCTGAACCAGCCACACTGCACAATTGCTTAATGATAGCGTAGTTAAACTCTCTAAAGTCAAGAAATGAAAATGGCATTAGCAAGATAACATACCAGCACAATATATTTTTATGTGGCCACGAAGCATCCTACTGTTTGCTAATTCTCCCAAGTACTTTTAATTTATAGGACATAGTAGGTGCTCATTTTTACATAAAGACTTTTTCCTAGAAATACTCAATAGCTTGCCTTTCTGCATAACAATTGATTAATTCAGAATTTGCCTTCATGTATACTGCATAGCAAATGTAGATATAATATTGCAGACCCACAGGAGTCATAAGAATGTAGATTTGGGCACATATGGTGTCATTAGCAGCTTAGCAACCATCTCTCCCCCATGCCCCACATGAACACTTTCCCATGGTGGGACCCAATATGAAGACCAGTGAGGAATAAGCTTTAACAAGACAGAGTGGAGTGGTTCAGGACTGAAGTTTCCATTGTGTTTAATTAAAAAGAAAATAAAGCAGAGATAGTGCAGTATTCATGTGTCTTCGTGAAGGCTTTAAAAACAATTTTTTTACAAAGCTAAAACTGTCATTTTTGTGCCTCTTGATGGGCACTTGCACTCAAGTGCCATATCCTGAGTGGATTGGACGTAAACAAGATCAAGAATAAAATGCACACAACAAATTACCATAACGCTTCTCCCTTAGTTACCCACCCACTATTGACTTTTCTATTTTTATGCCTTGTTAATAAAAAGAAAAAGACATTTGATTGTTTTTTTGAACTTGATCTCCCTTCTCAATGAAGACTGGCCTTCATCCATTGGTTTATGATGGATGCGTATTTCATAAGCTATTAAAAATCTGTGGCCTTTCTTACCAACCAGGTCGGAAACACTTCAGATGCCTTTTGTCACCCAGGAAACTTTTTCTGTTGTCACCATCTTCTATTTCCTCATGGATCTGTGCCACAGGTACAGAGCTAAGACAGAGGAGCTTAGGTAAGAATTGCTTTCTCAGCTAACAGAAATGAAGGCAGTTATTCTGCTTGTCTCTCTTTAACTCTCCTTCTACCTACATTTTCCCATTGCTACCCACATTTTCCCCCCAAGATATTTCAGTGTGTATTTTTCCACTATGCTTGCATTCTTTTGGTGAAATTAGACAGGAAGTCCTATGTAGCACTTCAGAAACATAATCTCTGGAAGTTTGTTTCTCTCAAGCACATCTTGTTAACTTTGTTCATTTTATGAGAGAAATCGAAATAAAAACCTCCACTGTAAGCAAGGGCTCTAAAACTGAATTTGGGCAGCTGGAGAGCAGGATGCATGTACCTCCAGATCATATTACTTAGAGAGTGAGGAAAAAAACAAAAGCAAAACAAAGTAAAACATAACACAAACCCAAGAAAACTAAACAAACACATAAGAACGAGTTCCTGTAATGATGTAAACTAGGGACAAACCCATTAGGAAGCTTAAAAACATGTCTTAAATTATAATCTTAGAACCAGATCGTCAGTGAGAGTGCAAATTCTTAACAAAGACAACTTTTATAGATGATATCCCCGAGAAACACTGAACTGGGGACTGTTGAAAGGTACAGAGGTTGAGCTTCAGTGAGGCTGGCCTAGGTTGGGCCTGGATTGATCTGGCATTAAGAACACAGGCTAAATAGCCTTCAAAGCTCCTTTGTGACTAAGTTAAAACCAGCTGTTCTCTTTCTGAGGTACTCAAAATGGACAGACAGGAACCTAGAATTGGAAGAAATGAATGAATTGAGCCTGTTGGATGTGAATATCCATCCTTTAAATGAAGGATAGGTGGAAGCCTCAGGGCTCTGCAGTGAGATAGTTTGAGTTTGAATTCTGATTGCAATACTTTAAGCAGGAACACCTTGAACAAGTGTCTTAATTTCTCTAATCTTAAATTTGCTTATCTGTAAAACAAAAATTATGACAGTATCTATTACAAAGGGTTTTTTGTGAGAAGATAAACTAATCTGAGTGAAGCATTTTCCCTCCATAGTAAGCACTCCATTACACAAAATAGCAATAACTATAGTGTGTGTGTGTGTGTGTGTGTGTGTGTGTGTGTGTGTGTGTGTGTGTGGTGTTTTGTTTTGAGACAGAGTCTCACTCTGTTGCCCAAGCTGGAGTTCAGTGGCACAATCATAGCTTACTGCAGCCTCAAATTCCTGGGTTCAAGTGATCCTCCCACCTCAGTCTCCCAAAGTGCTAGGATTACAGGTGTAAACCACCATGCTCAGCACATGTGTGTGTTTTCTAATAAAGGAATTCTTGCGGCAGAAAAAAAAATGTTTTCCATGTTCTACAAGAGTATCAACAGTGCGATACTTTCTATGTTTCATTAACACGTTTCCTAATATATCTGCTTAAGATAGCGTCTAATGAAATAAAATGTACTTGTCATTAAAA
Source organism: Symphalangus syndactylus (assembly GCF_028878055.3). Taxonomy (NCBI): domain Eukaryota; kingdom Metazoa; phylum Chordata; class Mammalia; order Primates; family Hylobatidae; genus Symphalangus; species Symphalangus syndactylus. The sequence goes on from NC_072432.2 coordinate 128,755,641, forward strand.
TCTATAGAAGGCATTATTTATACATTCATTACATTCTTTATACAAACTATTTTTGATCAGTAATTTGAGAAATACTGTCCGCTGTCAAAAAGAGTTTGGGAGAATCCTAACAGTTCACAAGGTATGTTAAACTTTCTGTCGGACAAAAGAATCAATATCCTTTCCTAGAACTTCTGATAAGTAGCTGAATGAACTACTCTCCATTTTCTATCCTTCCTCTGCTCAGCTGGTAGGATTTGGTCCTGAGAAGGTGACAGACCAGGGGATCTGTAAGGTCCCAACAAGTTCTAAAATCTTAAGATTCTAACCAACAGTTAAAAACAACTCAAAGTCATACACGGTTGTGCACTTATATAGTCCCAGCTATTCTGGAGGCTGAGGCAGGAGGATCAGTTGAGGCCTATAGTTCAAGGCTATAGAGCACCATGACTGTGCTTGTAAATAGCCACTGCACTTCAACCTGGGCAACATCGCAAGACTCTGTCTCTTAAAAATAAAATAAACCCTCAAGAGAAAGGCTCAGGAGAGGGAAGGAGGAACACCTGAACCACAGGTGAGAAAATCAGTCCTCGCCATATTGAGAGTAGGATATACAGGTTTCTCTCATTCATAAGAAATACATGTATTCCAACAACCTGGCTAGAAAATATTTTTATATTATTTGTGTATGTATTTATTTGAGATGGAGTCTTACTCCGTCACTCAGGCTGGAGTGCAGTGGCACAGTCTTGGCTTACTGCAACCTCTGCCTCCTGGGTTCAAGCAATTATCCTGTCTCAGCCTCTCGAGTAGCTGGGATTACAGGTGTGTGCCTCCATGCCTGGCTAATGTTTGTATTTGTAGTAGAGATGGGGTTTTGCCATGTTGGCCAAGCTGGTCTCAAATGCCTGACCTCAGGTGATCTGCCCACCTTGGCCTCCCAAAGTGCTGGGATTACAGGTGGTAGAAAATATTTTTTATAAAGCAAATCCTAATTTGTCAACACAAATTCAAAAATTATTTCTCAATGGAGTCAGGAGAAATGAAATCCAACAACATATGCATTACTAGACTGTACTAGACTGTATAGCAATTTATAGATTCCAGGATTACCATTCTGTTGTGAACCAGTTCTAGAACAATGATTTGTTGCATGCCGGATACTTCTCTTATTCCACATTCCCAGATTCCAAAATTAGCAATCTTGCCATATTTATTTTCAGTATTTAAATTTTTTCTTTTTTGCTGTCAGAAATGATTGATATCCAAGGTCACTTCTAGTCAGGATGTTTCCAAAGTTTAGGCTTTCTATCATATAAACAAAATTATCCTCATTTTATTAGTTCTGTAAATTATGAATTTCACATTTGCAGTGTAATTAATCAGGATTCAACAGCACAAAACCCTGGGTAAGAAATATTAGTCTGAACTAGAGAAAGATGTAATGTCTGAGATCATAGGTTTGGCTATAAAAGGAGTGGCAAGAACCCAATCAGGGCAGTGATTTAAAACTGAGTAATCTACTGTTGTGAAAAACTCAGTGGCCTCCGGGGTGTGCTGAACAAAGCAAATTAATTGAGGTAAAGGAAACCTCGTTGTTTTGATTCCACCTATTCTCTTTAAATTACAAACTAAATACACGTCTCTTCAAGATCATTACGAAAGGTGATACATATAATAAAGATGATACTGACATCATCAATAGACGTTATCATTAACTCTATTAACCCTGCCCTTCGCCATTCTCCAGAGTGTCAGTACTGCGAATAAGAAAAGACCTGGCCTTCTTACGTGTGTTTAGTACAGGACAGTGTTAGTGTTCAGCGGAATGGAAAATTGCCATGATCATTTAGAAAGATATCATAGGGTAGTAAAAAGAGCTCTAAACAGAGAGTCAGGAGTCCTAGGTCCCAGTTCAGATCTTTTGTTAACTAGTACGTTACCTTGGGCAAATCTCACAATCTTGCGCCTTGTGTCTGTAACTGTAAAATGAGGAAACTGAGCAAGAAGATCTCTAAGTTTCATTTTAGCTTAAAAACTTGAGATAGATACACACACACACATATATATTATATATATATATATATACATACACACACAACATAAGCACATTAAAATAGATATACACATATATACATATAAAGTATGAATATACATTGCAGCTATATATTTACCAGCTTCCAGATATATATGCACACACATATTAAACATATATATACACATATATATAAAATATGAAAATTATACCACTGACATGTCAGTGACTTCAGATTATATGTTTTTTAATGAGTTTTGAGGAGACGTTTATTCCATTTGAGTGATTGTTACATAAAATGACTTGGGCATCTTTTAGATATGAAACAAATTGCCCTACCCCAACAAAACAAGTTGCTGGCCTCACTTAGGGACTGACTTATCAAATCCAACCTCTTTAGCATTGTACTCCAAACTCCTCATCGAGAAGCCACAACATCCTATGAATTCATGTAGAACATAGGAAATTGATGAACCTTGACTTTGTAATATTTGTGATTGAAATTACGGACACTGGATAAGGCTTAGCAGCACTGATTCATTTGACAGATATTTATTGAGTACCTACTATATTCTATTTATTGTTCTAGGTACTGGAAATAGGTAAACAAGACCGATGTAGACCCTGTGTACAGGTAATTTGGTCTGTAATGTTAGATAAATGTTTGGTCTAGCATGAGGACTAATGAAGCTGAAAAACAATTTGGAAGTCAAGGGTCCTCAATTTACAATTTCCCTTGAAGCATTTTTTAATGAGTCAGGACTGATAGCCTCATATCAGTTAAGTATTTTCTTAGTCATCATAACAAACACCTCCCAAATCTCAACCCCCACCATCTTCCCTCTCCAAACCTCCCTACCTCCCTCCTGAGCAATTTAAGGAATAGCCCTTGACAGGGCAGGAAGCCACTGTGACCCTATGGCAAGGCTGGCACTTACAAATCGGATTCCTTTTCTAAAACTTTATTGAGGTATACTTGACAGGTAAAAATTGTATATATTTAAATTGCACAGCTTGATGATTTGATATATGTGTATTTGTGCAATAGTTGCCATATCAAGCTAATTAGCATATCCATCACCTCACATAGCTCCTTTTTTTTTTTTAGTGTACATGTGGTGAGAACATTTAAGTCTTGCCCTCTTAGCAGATTTCAAGTATACAGTACAGTATTGTTAACAGTAGTCACATTATTTCACATTAGATATCTAGGACTTCTTTATCTAATTAAACTTTACACTCCTTGACCATTATCTCTCCATGTCCTCCATCCCAGCCTCAGCCCTCGGCAACCACCATTCTACTCTCTGTCTCTATGAGTTTGGTATTTTTAGATTCCTCATATAAGTGAGATTAAACATTATTTATCTATCTTTCTGCATCTGGCTTGTTTTACTTAGTATATTCTCCAGGTTCATCTATGTTGTCAAAAGTGGCAGAATGTCCTTCTCTTTTAAGGTGAATAGTATTTCATCGTTTGTATATACTACATTTTCTTTATCCATTCGTCAACAGGCATTTAGGTTGTTTTCATATCTTTGCTATTGTAAATCACGTGGCAATAAACATGGGAATGTGGATATCTCTTTAATAATTTCATTTTGATATTTTTAAATATTTGAATATCACTCTTGCCTCAAACTCAGTGATTATCATGACATTAACCAATACGTCTTAAGCTTAAATTATAGAATCTGGACTTTTTGTTCCATTTTGAATATATACAGTATATATTTCTATTGTGACTGGAAGGTAGGTGATCAAAGCAAAAGAATTCATAGGTTAGAAAAAGGACTTTATTATGCATCTTCCCTTGGAGCAGAGTTGGAAGCATTGCATTTTATCACGTTAAGGCTAATTACTGGTAAGAAAGTCTTATAGATATAGGCTTAAAAGTGTTTGCAGTGGCCCAAAAGCATATTTTACTCTGCATATTCATCACAAAAACTAACACACATGGAATCAGTAGGAATGGATAGACATCACAATGAAGTTGGTATCAATCTAGATGTTTCAGTGATTGAGCACAAAAATATGTAAATGCCACTTGTGAGCATAGTCATTAAGGATACTTATTTGTCCAGGCCCCCCAGTTTGAAAGAAAAAAGAGGGAAGACTACATCTCCTGAATGCACACTAATTATGTGCCTTGACTAAAGGCAATTCAGGAAGGTCATTGTCATCAGAAGTGACATCCTTGAGCCATCCGTTTTGGTACCCTTCTGACTTCATCTAATTAACATGATGGGATCTTGAACAATGCATAGTTAGAAGATGTCAATAGAACTGTTTTTCATTTACTAATGTGCATCTCAACTCATAGAAGTTGTTATTTATGTAGGTGTTTTTGACATTCAGCCCTGGAATTCCACTAATTCTCAGATTTCTCTAGGGAAACCAGTGATTTCTCTAACTGACATCACCAGTTGGAAAACTCCAGAAGGAATCTCTAAAAACTTCCTACTCTCTGTGCTTGTCCTCTATGAGTATGCTCAGATTGCATTTTAAATGGGGTAATAGATCTTGTGATGTCTATAAAGGCTGGGAAGCTGGGGGGAGTAGGGTTGAAGTGAGAAAGCAAGAACTGAACTAACCCAGTACTAAGTGGGATAAATATGGTCTCTGAAGGGTCATTGCTGACCAAGATCTTTAAAAATGAACTGAAAAGAAAAATGCAATAAGGAAACTAAAAAGAGTCAAATCTAGAAATGGGTTATATTTTAATCTCTTTTAATATTTCTGCATTTTTAATCACTGAAATAGTTTTAGGATGTATACAAGAGCTGGAGGTTGTTTTCCTGCATGTTCTATGACCTAAATGAACTTTGAACACTCGGAGAACAGAATCCCCACTTGTCTTTGTCTCCCTGACGTATTCCGCCATAATGTTGTTGGCAATGCGAAGCAGACCTCATGTTTGTCTAATTATCCTTCACTGCTAATACAAGGCCTATCTGCCAGGCCCTGGGATTTCCTGCAGCCTTGGATAGCATTCAGAGGGATAACCCCAGCTCTTAATTATTTCTAGTTATGGGGGGAGAGAGAAAGCATGAATACATGCAATACACTGATAATCAATAACCTCAATCTCTTTTCCACCAGTCAGCAAATAAGCAAATAGCTCTTAATTTCGTCCCCCCCATCTTTTTCTTGCTGTGAGTCTGTGGTCGCAGTGTCACACAAATAAGCATTTAAATATGATTTATATGTTAGAGACCCATAACTGACAGTGATTTTTAAAGTATAAAATATATCAAATGAACATTTGTGATGTTTGGAGAAAAATAATACATTGTGTTTTAGTGACTGTAAGTTAGACAAACTGTCGAGAGAGGGAAGCAATCCCTGCAAATGGAGTAATCACCAGAGATTTCAGGAAATAATCAGAAATCCATCTGTGCCATGGAGTCAGGAAACTTTTCTGTAAGAAAGAGCCTTGAAGAGGGAAGGGCTTCCCAAGGTGAGGCAACAGCCTGGACTTAAAGCTTTGAGTTGACCATAGAGAAAGTTAATAGATTTATCAGACTAGTACATGGATTTGTACTGAGGTGCTCCAGAAACTAATTCATATCTGGCATGGTGGGACCAGTAATGCAAGACCATAAAGGTAGGCAGAGCAGTTGACCATGACTCAGAGGCAATGTGGAGTCATGGTAGATTCTTTCACGCTAATACTACAGAATTATTGCAACAAATAAGGAAATAAGCCAGAGAATAGGTACAAAAGGCAGACTATTCCACAGACTTCAGAATCAACTCCTAAATCATTTAAGAGTACAAAGAATGTGAAGGGTAAGTTAAAATACAAAACAGTTAATGCATATCTTTTTGGGGGTGGAAAAGATTTCAAAGCATATGATTTATGACAAACAAAATAATTAAAGTGGTCTTTGTAGGTAAAAATATGGGATATGTCTAGTCTAGTGAAATGAAAGAATGGTAAATAAACATTGACTGTAATGACGTATTTGAATTGCTGCTGGGAACTGAGTTGCTGCCCCACTGGGTATTTAGTCTACATTTAAGCAACCCTACTAACTGAATCTTAAAAATGATATAGGCCTTGGTATCAAACACATCTATGTAGTATTCAAAACCAGTGGGAGCAGATTTCAAGTAATCACCAGCTACAGCTTTTGAGGAGCAGCCCTCTGTCTGCAGCCCTCACTCTATGGTTGGAGATGAACCCTTCTGTCCACATGTGCCATCTCCCCCCAGGGCCTGCTCTCTGTAGTCCCAGGGATGTGGGCTGCATGCAGCTGACCACATTTGTTCTCTAGTAGAGGCTGGATGTGTAGGGATGATGTTATAAATAGCTGCTAAGAACAATGGATACCATGGAAATGGTTCAGGAGCATGGAATATAAAAAAGGAAGCAAGAAATTAAAGGTGAAAAAGAAATGAATCATCACCAAAAATAAAAGGTAGATTGTTCTCTTTCTCCATCATATAGATATATACCTCCCCCCTCATATACACAAGGGCAGACACAAACAGTAGCTGCCTTACAGTACTAAGTGACAAAAGCAGATTGCAGAACAATACATAAAAGACAATTCCACATTTTTATAGGTAAAAATGATAAATCACTGGCAATTTTATGTAGTTTCATATCTATAAAATCATAGGGGATAAAGACCTAGGCTTGTATATATAACTTAACAGTGGTTATCCCTTGGTGCTGGAATTATGCTTTTTTCCCTTTGTGATTACCTATTATATATATTATATATATGTAATATATATATTTCATTTTGGATGCACAACTACCTAGTAACTGTGTAAGTATAAAAATGAAATAAATGAAAAAAGTGAAATAAAATGTGACAATTTAAAACACTTAAAAATGTTTGCATTTTTAACTTATAAATACACAAAAAGATTATAAGACTGAGTTATAATAATTTATCATCAATTTCCAACTTACTCAGAAGGTACCAATCAGTATATGTTAGACCCTGGGAAAACTGCTATGATTTTTTTCCTAAACTACAGCTCAGCTTCCACAGGCTCAAAATTGCAACATCTCTCATCTGCAAGATATAGGAGAGACCCTTCTGGGGCCATTTATACTACCATAGGTACCGTAAGGCGTCTTAGGGAGGCAGAGACTAACAAATTGACCACACAGATCCCAGATGTGTTGCCCAAAAGCGATCATGATCACAAAAACCCAAATTTCAAATAATCAAGATCTCTTGGAGTGGGGCCCAGGTATGAGTATTTGTTTAAAAAGCTCCCCAGGTGATTCTAATATGCAGCCAACACCACCACCAAAAACCATAGCCCGAATGGATTAATTTACTAAGGGTCATTTGAACTTGACCTTTGGAGAGGTAAAATTAAAGCAGAGAGAATGTAGTTGATCAAGGATATACCATGGCCCTGAGCCTTGTGAGAAAATGATTATGCAAATAGAATAAAAGATCACAGAGTGGGTACTTCTTGCAAAGTTAGTGAAGTCAGTGGGTAGCCCTCTCGCGCTCATTGTAGAACAATCTCGATCAGATATTTCCTTTTGGGAAAATGCTCTATGTTAGCAGATTCCTGTCAAGGTACCGTTGTTTCACAAAACACAGCAGAATCCAATTTTGATGCTGATGCCAGGGGACTAAAACCCTCTTGGGCACCAGAGATTTCCAGCCATTTCCATAGGAGGATACACGCTGATACACAAGACATGCTGGACCCTAGCATAACAAGTCCCACTGTAGGGAAGTGGCCATTTGAATAAGTTTTACTCTGTAGAATGTCTTTGGTTGCTGGTCTGCAGATTTACAGTGGGTGAAGGCAAGGGAGACTGCATTCTAGCCCCTGCCCTTATTTTTAACATATCAGGAAATGAAAGTTTTGATTTGCGTTGGTCTCATATTAGCAGAGGCCGGAAGAAGATACAAGTTTTAACGTGCATTCAAGAATCCCCAAAATTCACTAGAATTTCTGACCTGGAGTTGTGACTTCTCTCTAAGCCACAGCACAAATAGGCATTTTTTTTTTTTTTTTTTTTTTACTCTGACGATGATCATGATAATCATAACAGGTTGAAATTGTGTCATTAGCTATCGATTGTTACATTTATTGATGCCAAACATGTGCTAGCTCTATGCTGCATGGATTTCCAGTTATCATGCTTAATCATCAGTAGCAACCTTTAATGGGAATTTGTATTCCCGTTTTACTGTGAGAATACTGAGGTCACACATGTAGACAATTGAAGGTTTAAATCCAGTTCTGATCCTGGTCTACTAATGCCATAATGCCACTAAAAGTGGCTCCAGAGCCAGGTTAGAGGGGGGAGTGCCGCACTCATGCCCTGTGTGCCCTTGTTGCCTGATTTCTCTGTCTCAAGTCCATGGCCCTGGGCTTTTCAGCCACATTTGTTCATTCATTCTTTCAGATCCAAACCTGATAGAACTCTGCTACTCCAATTTTTTCGTAGCCTGGCTGTATTAGATTTATTTTTCTGGGGCATAGTTATATATCTCACCTGTTTTTAATGGAGTTTCATTTTGCTACCCAGCGTAATCTTCATTCCTGTGGTTTAGAAGGAAGAAAATACTGTTAAGCTCAGTCAGAGTTCTTAAACAGATGTTCTACATGTCTCCTTGTGTAGTTGTAGCAATGTATCACTTTCAGACATCTCAGCCTTGGCCTGCCAGCCTTGCTGTGCCCTATGCCAAATGCTTTCAGATACTGTGCAATAAGCAAAAACTGAGGTTAGCTTAAAACCACCAAAGTCATTTTATTCTGATTCTTGGATGCATTAGCATCTGGACTTCGGGAGGGACCACCTGCTCTCAGGAAAACTAGTACTGTCACATCTGTTCAGTAAGGGAAATGCAAGTGTTCTCTGTTTTAAGAAACCTGACTATGGAAAAAAACCTGACTATGATCATATCAACGTCAACAAATTATTATCTTTTATAAGGATTTTTCTTTTTAAAGAAATATTTGCCAGAAATTACCCTTTACCTCTCACTTTGCCTTTCTATTTTATTTTAAAAAATAGTGGCCCATTTTCAAGAGTGTGATTTACACACACCTTGTGAAAGTGACTTCCACAACAAATCGGATGGCAAAACACACTAGAGCTGCATTTATAGCACACTGCATTCACATAACGCAAGAGCATTCCGTAGAAACCATGTTAAATGCAGGAGTGAGTTAGGGTGAGAAAGACTCTATGGAGAACTCGGAATAGAGCTGTGTTGATCTGCCTGGGAAGGGTGATGGTGCAGTCAGTCAGATAATATTTAAGTTCTCAAATGTGTACTGTACCAGATTTGCTTCAGTTAAAAACATAATCCAAAATGACAGTTCCATCTCAGGTGGCTCACCTTCGGGCAAACAGACAAGGGGACTGTGTAGAGTCCCCCTACCCTTGTGTGAGTCTGTGAACGATTAGCGACAGCCTGGATCCCTGTAGTCAGACAATGACTCATCTAAACCCTAAGAAAGGACTAATGAGAAGGAGGAAGCACCATGCAGATCTTCTAGAATCTTGGCATAGCATCTGAAGGGCAGTCACCTTGGGTTCCCGCATTGTGGTGGAGTTGTGTGAGCGTGAGATGGACGAGGGCAGGAGGAATGGGGAGAAGAGGGACTGTGGTGTGACAGAATAAGCCACAGAGGCCCAGTCTCAAAGTGACCTGTAAGATTAGATTATTTTAATGATGGGAGATGGGACAGGAGACAATGGATGGGGGACACTGGGGGCACTGAGAAAATTCCTCAGCTGAGCTCTGACTCCTGTGGCCATGCCGAATGCCTTTTCTCTTAATCCACCTTATCTGATGGGTGCACTGCTAAATACTGTGATTATAAAATGACACCTTTTCCATTGAGAGAGATGGAACAGATTTTAGCAGATAATGGAGATGTGAAACAAAAAAAAAGAGTAGTTTCGTAAAAACAAAACTAACGTGTTCACCGTGCCACACCCATACCTGATGAGAATGGATAAACAGGCAGAGTTCGGGACTTTTTATCCAGTCTGTGATCACTGCAAACCAAGGCAGGATCCCTTTAAATATTTATTCGCTGGTTCATTTTTCTATCCTCTAGAGTGAAACAGCATCCCTTACCTGAGCAGGCTTCTGGCTGTATATAACAGAGTGACAGGCTGAAAGCTCACTGCTCTGCTCATCCTGATAAGAATCTAGCAAATGCAACAGAGAGAAAGGCTAGTAAATCCACAAGAAAATAAATTCTCAAATGATGAAGTAATCATCCTACAATTATTTATTTTTCAAAAGAGAAATTTTTTTAAAAAAATAGAATGAAAAAACTATGGACAATGTCATTCCTGTTGTCCGTAAAAATGGAGAAAATGTTTTATTTATAGAGGTAGATATAAAGTGATACAGGAAATATATCTGCTCCATGTAAATTTATTAAATGCAACTTTCTTTTTCTCTTTCTTTCTTTTAGATAAAAAACCTCTTCATGAAATAAAACCCCAAAGTAAGTTATTTTTCCTCTTGTGAATATAATTTATTCTCATATTTGCTGCCTTGCTGTTGTATTTGTTTAGGAGCTGAGCAGAATTGAAGTTCCTATGAAAGATCCAGGGCTTTCAAGGCCTCTCCTCATTGAGTTCTGAGTCACATATCAGAGGTTTAAATCCAAAAGAAATATGCACACCCCTCTCCTCCCTCCCAGTCAAAATAAATCTCTCCTCTTGATTCTTTCTGCCTATAAGTCCATTTCTCTGCAAATGTCATCTAGGATTCTTATTTCTGAAGAGATTTATCACATTAAAATTAATAAATATTTGTCAGTACACGCTTTCTTGAGAGCAGCCTTGGGCAAAAGCCTGACTACAAGTCTCTCCACCTAGCATCTTACCTCCCGTGGAATCCATGGCAGCTGGGCAGATTAGGATCCAGAACTCCATGGTGAAATAATTACGAGCTGAGGATTGGGGTGTTGGTGCTGGCTTAGGCTCATTGTACCCAGGCTTGCTTATGGGAGAGGCCTTTGCATTGTCGTCATTTTATGCTCCCTGTAGGGTTGGAGAGAGGAGATGGCTGGAATGGCTAGCAGTATGGCATTTGACCTTATGCTCTTCAGTATCACCTGTAGGCCTTTTAAAATTCCCAATTTCCAGGCTGTATCAAGGCTATCAGAATTTAAGGTGGAGGGTTTTCAGGACCCAGGTATCTCTATTTTTCAAAGCTCCTCAGGTGACTCCAAGGTGCAGGTGGGGCTGAGAACCATGATCTTAGAAAAATGTTTCTCAAAAGATGGATCAGAATCCACATGCATGAGAATCTCAGAGTGTGGCCGGAGCTTGTTAAATTAAATATGCACCACCTCAAAACAGAACAAATAAATTTGAATTCCTGGTTGAGGAGCTCCTAAGAATCTATGTGTTAATATGTTCCCCAAGTCATTCTCATACATCAGAAATATGTAAAGGACAGTAGGGAAACTTCAAGATACTGGAGCAACATTAATATAGCTCCCATTAGTAGGAGATTAGACAACTGCCTGGCTGGTTTGGTTTGTAAAGCTTGTGAAAGACATCCCTGCCTAGCATCTCTCATTCTAGTATCAACTGAATGACTTTTGATCTTTTAAATCCTAGGGTATTAAAATTCAAAGCACTTGGAAGAGTTAATAGCTATTATGAGCTAACTTCTTTGAGAGAATTAAGACCCTGTGAGGATAGACAGAAATAGGTACCTTGGGACAAGGGTCAGAAGACATGAGGGAAAAATCCAGTAAAGCCATTCTGTTCCTATTTCCTTATGTTGCTTCAGGAAGGCTAGAGATACAAAGATATCATTACTTGCAAAGTCTAAGAATTTGGGAAAACAGCAAAAATAAACATTTAAACTTATTTCCCTGCTGTCTGCTGCCCATTAAAAAAAAATCATTACTACTTAAGTATTGGTCCTCTGACATCATGCATGTTTGATTTTGAATTTATAGGAAGACTGAGTTTGGGGGCACCTGGCTGTGTATATGTGTGTTCATGTGTATGGGCATTGAGGGAGACAGAAATAAACAAATCACTGAATATTTGGCCTGTGCTTGTGTCAGGACCCTCAGGATGACAGGTGGAGTAAGTGGACTCTTACCTTGCTCCCGGCCACATGGTGCATGCTGTCCACTGATTCTGTCATATAGCACAGAAAAGATCATAGGTATCCATGGAGTGGCCAATGTGAGAGTTATTAGAAATGCATGTATGTGTTTTTAAAATTAATTTCACACTTAGTTTGTGAGTCCTGTGCTATTCTAATTTGGTTACATCTGTACTTCCAGCCATAAACCCCACAGAAGCCATTTCCAGTCCTTAGGGACTTCGGAATTAGTTTTTGCGTGGGGTTCTCGCTCCTGAGCACCATACTTAATTGCTGGATACTGCAACAGAATCGCTTAAACTGTTTTAATCTGTGATTTCTCTAAAAATAAGACCTTAGAGAATCAATGTGATTGCAAAAGGCTCCCAGAGGAATCCAATCGGGGTTCTGTAAGCTGCATGGTTAGGAGTGCATTATAGAAATTCAGGCTGCAGTTGTTCAGCGAAGGAGGGGCTTAGTGTGAGACTACATGAATCATCACTGATGCACAATCAAAGTCAATTATGAAGATAATTGAGAAACAACCTGTGCCTATGTATAGCCATAGACATGATCTTCCATAAGGCCTGGCAGATAGAAAACATCACTCAGAGCTCTGCACAGAGTGCTCCATGAGCAGGCGGGCAGAGGCACGAGCTTAGAGTTGCGGGGAGGTGTAAAAAGAAAGTGAAGTCTTAAGATATCTGTTGGCAAATCATAATGACAAACTGGGGAAAATATGTGCACTGCATAGCTCATGAAAGCACTTATTGTAAATGAGATAATTTAATCAATTACGTTTCCTAATGTACTAAACCGAATGTTTCATTTTCTGCTTCTGCACATCTTAAATTATCTTCAGGTGCTTTATGAGATTTAATCATAGTTAATAGAAACTTCATTACCATCAAATGTGCTTTCAATAAATGTTGTGTAACAATGTCAGGAGGTGCGGTAAAATATAGTAGGTTCTGAATGGCAAACACGCACCCCCAGAGTCAAACTGAAAAATGGTTGCATTGAGACAGTAAGACTCCTTGGAGGCTTGGAAAATACCTTTTTCTGAAAGGCTGTGAGCTTCTGAGTAGCAGCTGGTTTGGTAAGTTCACCTGAAGGGGTGAAAAGGATTTATCTTTTCCCTGGAAAATAACTCAATACTATACAGTCTCTCTTCATCTCCTTTCCACGCAGTTTTGTACCTAACAGAGATGAGTGTTCAGCACAAACTCAGTTAATAGTTCTAGAGCCAGCTACCTCCAGGATATCTTCAGTTGAATATGTCCTAATAACCTTAATCTCAACTTCCTCAAAGTTGAAATTATCCTTCTCTGTCCCTGTCCTTAATCAAATCCTTTTCCCATCTTCTCTATTTCAGGGAACAGTATACCATCAACTCAGTGTGTAGGGCAGAAACTTGGAGAGCCTCCTAGAGCCCTCTTATTTCCTTCGTCTCCCTTTTCCTGCTCAATACCCAACAATTTTTTTTTTTTTTTTTTTTTTTTTGAGACGGAGTCTTGCTCTGTCGCCCAGGCTGGAGTGCAGTGGGGCAATCTCGGCTCACTGCAAGCTCCGCCTCCCGGGTTCACGCCATTCTCCTGCCTCAGCCTCTCCGAGTAGCTGGGACTACAGGCGCCCACCACCAGGCCCGGCTAATTTTTTTGTATTTTTAGTAGAGACGGGGTTTCACCATGGTCTCAATCTCCTGACCTCGTGATCCACCCGCCTCTGCCTCCTAAAGTGCTGGGATTACAAGCGTGAGCCACCACGCCCGGCCAATACCCAACAATTCATCACAATCTGACTATTCTGCCACCTACCAGATCAAGTTCATCAGCTGATCTCCATCTCCACTCTGCTCAAACCCATCCCTTCCTTCCGTCAGCAACTTACTGAGTGCTGACCTTATGCTAGGAGGTGTTCTGGGTGGTGGAGAATCAACACTGAGCAAAACACAATCAGCTTCTCCTTCTATCAAGCTCACGTGTTAGTGAGGAAGGACAGGAATAAACCAGAAAATGCATAGTGCTGAATGGTAGGTAGTAAGTGTTATGAAGAGAAGCAGAGCAGGGTGGGAGGCTCTGACAGGGTTACAGTGAGTGATGCCTTTTGATGTAAAGTATTCAGGAGTTTCTATCATAAAGTTATGTAGCCGGACATGGTGGCTCACTCCTGTAATCCCAGCATTTGGGGAGGCCTAGACAGGCAGGTCACTTGAGGTGAGGAGTTGGAGACCAGCCTGGTCAACATGGTGAAACCTCACCTCTACTAAAAATACAAATATTAGCCAGGCTTGATGGTATGCACCTGTAATCCCAGCTACTCGGGAGGCTGAGGCAAGAGAATCACTTGAACCCGGGAGGTGGAGGTTGCAGTGAGCTGAGATCGTGCCACTGCACTCCAGCCTGGGCAACAGAGCAGGACTGTCTCAAAAATAAAACAAAATAAAATAAAGTTATGTTTGAGAATAGACCTGAGGGGAGAAAAACAAGGAAACAAACATTCTGGGTAGCTTGGGGATGAGCAGTCAAGGCAGAGGGAACAGCAGGACACAAATGCTATGAGGTGGGAGTTTGGTTGGAGTCTCTGAGGGCCAAAAGGAGACCAGGATGTCTGCAGCAGAATGAGAAGTGGAGAATAGTAATAGCTAAGGTCAGAGAAGCGAGGTGAGGGAAGAAAATTTTGTTTTGTTATAGTTTGAGTTTGCTATAGGCCACTGTAAGGACTTTGACTTTCACTCTGAGGAAGCTGGGAAGCTATTCAGGGTTTTTATTCAGAGTGACACGACCTAATATATTCAAGGAAAAGCTCTTAACTGCTATGTTGTTGCTATAGGCCACTGTAAGGACTTTGACTTTCACTCTGAGGAAGCTGGGAAGCTATTCAGGGTTTTTATTCAGAGTGACACGACCTAATATATTCAAGGAAAAGCTCTTAACTGCTATGTTGAGTGTAAACCTATAGGGAACCAAGGCAGAAGCAAGGAGATCTATCACAATGACCTATTATAACAATAATCTGTTACAATACCTAGGCTCTTAATCTAGCTCTAAGATGATTGCGGCTTGAGCCAGCTATGTAGCAAGAGGAATTGTAAAAATGGGTCATATTCTGGATGTCTTTTGATGTCAGAGTCAAAATGATTTTCTGATATTTTGGGTGTAGAGTACAAGAGAAAGAAAAATGTTATGGATGATTCCAAAATTTTGACTATGCAACTGGAAGAATGGAGTTGGCCATTACTGGTATGGGGAAAACTTGGCATAGCAAACCTGGAGGGGGAATCAGGAGTTCAGCGTTATAAATGCTAAGTTTGAGATACCTATTAAACATTTAAATGGAGAGGTTCAGTAGACAGTTGACGTTGGCCAGACAGTCTAGAAGTCAGAGAAGTGCGGGCTGGTACCATAAATTTGGGGCTTGTCAGTGTCCAGATGATATTTAAAGCCCTTAGGTTGGATGAGATCACTAGATAATGGCATGAATAGAGAAGAGAAAAGATCTGAGGACGGAACCTGCCGGACATTAATATTTAGATGTAGAGGAGGTCAGAAGTCACTACAGAGAAGAAAGAAAAGCAACAGCCCAAGGAGTAAGAGAAAAACCAAATGAAAGGAAAATGGTGTCCCAGAAGAAAAGTCTAAAAATTCAGGCCATCTTCATTGCCACATCAGGATTTCTAGAGTTGCCTCTTTGTAGCCAGTGTTGCCCTGCATCAGTTTATCTGATCTATCTAAAACAAATCCTGATCACATTACATTCCTGTTTAAGCCTCTTCAGTAGTTCAGCATTATTCTTAAAAGGAAGTCTAGAGCACTTAACATGTATATGATCTGGTCCCAGCTTTCTATTTTTTTTTTTTTTTTCTTTTGAGACCAAGTCTTGCCCTGTCATCCAGGCTGAAGTGCAGTGGTGTGGTCTTGGCTCACTGCAACCTCTGCCTCCCAGATATCAAGCGATTCTCCTGCCTCAGCCTCCCGAGTAGCTGAGATTACAGGTGTCTGCCACCATGCCTGGCTAATTTTTGTATTTTTAGTAAAGATGGGGTTTCACCACGTTGGCCAGGCCCGTCTCGAACTCCTGACCTCAGGTGATCTGCCTGCCTCGACCTCCCAAAGTGCTGGGATTACAGACATGAGCCACCGCGCTGGCCCCAGCTTTCTTTTCTTTATTATCGTTAAGTATCTTCCTTCCTACCCTCTCACCATTGCTGTATTCCTCAGCAAAACAAAGCCCCTCTGTTTGAATGCCTGGTGCCCATGTTGGCCTATAGTTTCCCTTATGTGTTCTGTTACTTCTGACTAAGTCTCTTTCCCTCATCCTAACACTTAACCTGCTTAACTTACTCTTCCTTCAGTTTTCAACTTAGATTTCATGTCTGCAAGGACTTCACCCTCCCACCCTAAGTGTGAGTTAGTTGCTCTTGTAAGTTGCCTCGGTATCAAACTATCCCGTTTTTGTTCTATATTTTCATTGCCTTTATTTTGGTCTGGATTCCCTAGCTGATAGACATAGTCCCTGCCATCTGACATACAGTATAGAGTTTTATTCATCATTACACCTGTTGAATTTACCAGAGTCTAGCATGTAGATATTCAATTAATATTTGTTGTGCTGTGGTTTTCATTCTTCCTGCTGACTTCTCACTGGAACTTTTAGTGTTAAAGTAAAAGAAAATCGGCCATGCCTGTAATCCTAGCACTTTGGGAGGCCAAGGTGGGTGGATCACAAGGTCAGGAGTTCGAGACAAGCCTGGTCAATATGGTGAAACCCTGTCTCTACTAAAAATACAAAAATTAGCCAGGTGCGGTGGCAGGTGCCTGCTGTCCCAGCTACTCGGGACGCTGAGGCAGAAGAATTGCTTGAACCCAGGAGGCAGAGGTTACAGTGAGTCAACATCGCACCACTGCACTCCAGCCTGGATGACAGAGCAAGACTCCATTTCAAAAAGAAAGAAAATCAAGATTTTGCTTCAATACAGTCAATTTTATTCATTCATGTAGAAGACATTTATTGTACATTGTCCCATACAAATAATCTTGGTTCCATGAAACAAGAAATGTATCTTCCCTACAATTTTAATACAAGGCAGAAAGAAGATAAGTGATTTGAGAAAAGTAAGGAAACTTCTTGTAATAATCATCTACTCTGTGCCAGACACTAGGTTAAAGCCCAAAATGCATGCATCTTGAAATCATTTCCACCAAACAATGGCCTGAGTGCATCCTTAAAGTCTGAAAAGTAGGTATGCTCTTCTCACTGAAGAAAATTCCATTCTGCACTTTTCCCCAAAATGCACTGGGTTCATTCAGAATGAGATCATGTTGATCCGTATTATTTATGATCTTCACCAGGTACAGAATTCCTCAGAGGATGTGGGAGCTGCACTGGCAACTTAGCATGCTCTTTTAGGCTATGGAGACTTGATTAGGATCTTGAACCCACAAAACCGTCTGTGTCTTTGGTCATTCAATTCTCAAAAGATTTCTAAGCTCTCCTAAGCTAACATTAGGCTACTAGCATTGATGCTGATGCTCTAACCACTGTCTCAAACTCTTTTTCTTCCTATTTTGTCCATTTTTCCTCATCTCCTGCTGATTATTTTCAATTACATAAATATAGCACTTTCCAAAAATTGCCTGACTTGCTTCATCCTTCAGAATCATTCCTACTGTGAACCAATTCAACCCATATATATGTGTAACATTTGTTTTTTATTTTACTATTTTCTATTTTTTATGATCTAATGTCTATTCCAGCATAAGTATATATCTTTTCTTCCTACCATTTTCAATGATTTTGCTGACTCTGCCCTTAATGGACATGATGGGATTTTGTTAATTAAATACCTCAGACATAAGCACAGACACAAGTAAGTGGTAAACTATTAATAGTATGTTCTTTAGCACCAGAATAACTTGGGTGCTTGTTAAAAATGTGAATTTACAAGCCAAATCTCTCTACCTCTCAGTAACTAAAAATTTGTAGAGTTTGTATCTTCTGTTTTCAGAATAAGACATAAAGTGAAGTAGTTTTTTCAAGAGCTGGAGTTCAAATTCTGCTCTTTTTGACTCTGTCTTCTGTTTCAATTTTGTCTCCCCATCTGATGGGCAAAAGCATAGTTCTTTTACAGTTCAAAGATGACCCTCCATTACATTCAATTTTCAAAGAAACATCAAATAAGTGTTTAGGATAAATATGCCCCACATATTGCATGGGAAATACTTGTGCTAAAGCTACTCATTTTTTATCTGAAATTTAGAGTTAACTGTGTGTCAAACTTTTATTTGTTCAATCTGGCAAGCTTACTAAAAGGAGCTGTAAACATGTCTGAATGAGCACTATCAAAAATATTTTATAAAATAGACGACCTTTGTTGCCAACCTTGGAAGGATGGTTAGAATTGAAGCAGATATTGGAGGAGAGAGCCTCTCAGTGAGGGTGAAAAGTCGGAGCCAAAAATAAAAGTCTGCAAAAGTACATGGTCTACTTGAAAAAAATGAGTAGTCAGGTTTGACCAAAGAATAGGGGTCATGTAGATGAGAAGTGGGTAAACAGCATTGAACTGTAGTGTGAGCAGAGTGTGAAGTGTCTTGAGCAGTGAAAGAAGTCCACCCGGAGTGGATCCAGTCCATCCTGCAGAGTCATGAAAGGTGTCAGGGTGACTGTACTAGAACAGGGGTTGGGAAGTCATCCACAGGTAAAATGGTTCAAAGTAATCAAAGACTGGGGGTGTGGGTGGAGGGGACGGGTCCATGTGGATATCCACTGGGATGTCTCCTTTTGAAATTGAGATGGGAGAGGCACTAGACACAATCACTCGAATATGTGAATGGTTTGAGGAGAGAGTGAATGGAAACAGATTCAGAGATGACTCTTCGATCTTGGGCCATGTCCCTGATGGTGTCATTACCAGAAAAGAGAATTCAAGAGAAGAAAATATTTGAAGAGGTAAGAATGAGTGATGATGATGAATCTGTAAATCAGATGACAAATGTGAGATGTGAGCACAAGATGCAGGTAGTTTTGCCCAGCGAGCAGGAAGGAAATATGGCATCAGATCTTCAGAGAGAAGATGAGGCAGGAGATGTTAATCTGAGACTGTTCAGGATCAAGGAAATCGTTGGCACTGTCTGTATGTGAGTGATTATCCAATTAGATGAGAACAGAGAAAGGAAAAAGGGCCAAGAACTGAACTTTAAAGCCTGCCTATTTAGAACTAGGAGAATGAAGGGTAGTTACTAAACAATCAGTAAAGAACAGGTCAAACTTCAAGAGAATCAAATTTAAGGGGCAGTTTTTTTCTAAGAGGAAGTTTGCTATTCTTGTCTATTACTGCAGAGCAGTGGTAAAGAATAAGACAAAGAATGTTACAGTTGATGCAGTTGCAAATGACCTTCAAGAGAACAGTGGCTTAGGCAAATACAGACTTTACAGGGTATGAAAACAATCCAATGATGTAGCAGTAGGGGGGTAGTTAAATAAGTGATCATGCAACCTGAGTATGGGCTAGGCAAATGAAAAAGGAATGAAGCCGGCCAGGCGCGTGGCTCACGCGTGTAATCCCAGCACTTTGGGAGGCCGAGGCTGGCAGATCACCTGAGGTCAGGAGTTCGAGACCAGCCTGACTAACATGGAGAAGCCCAGTCTCGACTAAAAATACAAAATTAGCCAAGCGTGGTGGTGCATGCCTGTAATTCCAGCTACTGGGGAGGCTGAGGCAGGAGAATCACTTGAACCCAGGAGGTGGAGGTGGCGGTGTGCCAAGATTGTGCTATTGCACTCTACCCTGGGCAACAAGAGCAAAACACTGTCTCAAAAAAAAAAAAAAAAAAACAGAATGAAGTAGGCATATTATGTTCTGATAAGTGATTGATAAGATAACGTACATTTTCTTAAAGGAAAGTATAGTAAAGGAAATATAATATAGAGCCTTTAGTGTGGAGAAAGGAAAAGAATAATAAATGGAGGACATTTACATATTTTTTTTTCTGAAAGGGCACACAAGGTACTATCAATAGTTACTACTTTTGGAGAAGTGGTAGTCGGAAGTCAAGCTTGCTTTTTGCATAGTATATGTACCTTTTTATACTTCCTAGAACATTTTCTAATCTTACATATGTATTCTATTTGTTCCTTTTTATGTTAACAGTACGGTGTTAACTGATTGGGGAGATTATGGAACAAGTATTAAGAAATATTTAATGTTAAAAAATACTTAAAGTTCTTGTAGACAAAGAGCTAAGAAATCAGTAGATGTTAAAAAGGCAGCATGTTTGAGAAGTTTGTGAGAGAGTAAGTTGAGGGAAGGATTTGGGGAGAGGTGATTAGAGAGACTAGACTGTGTTTGTAGGCAGGGGGCAAGGCCCAGCTGTGGAGGAAAAATTCGAAGATGCAAGACCAAAAGAGAATAATGAATGAGGCCAGGTCCTCGTGGGGCAGCTCTTCAGGGAACAGAAAAAAAAAAAAAGAAAAGAAAATTGGATGAAGGAACAGAGGAATTTTGAGTTACAGGGGAGTGAACTCACATAGGATGGTCTCCATGTTTTCAACAAGAAAGAGGGCAGGTGAGGAGTAGGGGTCTTGAAGGAAAGGAACAAAGCTCAGAGCAGCTGTTGTGAGGAAAGCACAATTTGGCCATAGAATGTGAATAAAATAATTATTGAGTTGCAAGGAAAGCCCGGGTGAGGTTGCAGAGCATCAGTTTTTTGATGACACCAGTGCTATAGTTAGTAACTTCCTCCAGCAGGGCAAGTTAATCCAGGTGCTGGTATGGAGAGAGCAGGGAGGAGATGCAAGGAAGAGACACCGTGTCATAAGCAGGTTGGGAGTGAAGACGGACATGTGTTCAAAGCCTGACTTTGCCATTTTCCAAGTTACCAACTTACTTGACACTGCATCATCATCAGTAAAATAAGATATTAATATATAATACCTATCTCATAGACTTTATGAGGATGAGAATGTGATCATCTGTGTAGTTCTTAGAGAAAGAGAAGTCAGCATAAGGTTAGTGCTTAGTTACTGAGTTACTGTGGTTCCTGAGAAGTAGTCACACAGTGTCATCAGGAAGACAGAGGTCAACAACTGGATAGAGAGTGACCAAAAGCATTGATTCTGGAGCCAGACTGCATGGGATTGAGTCCCAGTTCTGCTACTTAACCAATCATGAGGCTTTGAGAAAGGCAAGTAATTCTCTCACCTCAGTTTACACATCTCAATGAAGATATTTTTAGAAGGTTGTTGGAAGATTAAAATGAGTTAATAAATGTAAGGTCCTAGAACAGTGCCTTCTAAGTGCTTTTTAAGATATAGCTGCTATTGTCATTAATTACAACAGTAAAACAACAACTACAATAGCAAATTGAGATTTTCGAGTTTGGGAAATTGGAAAGGCAGAGATGTTACGAGATTCTAAAAATTGCAAATATAATTGAAATTGCTTAGCATGGTTGGCCATGGCTAACCATTTAAAAGCTATTTTCTGATGCATTAAATTAAAGGAAAAAAAAGTTTGCTTCTTCATGACAGCACATATAAACAACTTTAACAATAACTTCTGTTTCATCATATTTCGGCATGCAATGAAATATTTTGGCAGGGCACTTTGTATCAACACCACCTCCTGTGCTGAGGGTGCTTCCTGGAGTGTCTGTTACCTGTCCTTCTATGGGATTCCATCTCCATGGCTGGCTGCCTTGTTTTCTGTTTGTCTTACCCTTCTCAGGATGTGCTGTATTTATTGTATGGATTCCTTAGTAATTCACTTCTTCTTACATATATACCAATTCAAGTATGTTTGTTTTTCTGAAATGGGAGTAATGGCATTCTGCAATATCCAATGGGAGATAAAACGGAATATCATATGTTTGGAAAGGTACTCGCTGTGCTCCTATGTTAATTCTCAGTCACTTATCCAAATCCTGCAACATAGATTGTAATCTGGTATATAGTTAAGGTTGTAACATGAGCATTGAGTTAAATTTCCATTAGTAAGTGACTGGCATTAATACACCTTTTAGAGGGGAGTTATGTAAAGGGAAGGAGGAAAACCAACTAAAAAGCCCTTCTATAGAGTCCTTTGGGCACACTGGTGACAATAAATGACTGGATATGATTATCATGCATAAAGCCATCAACCCTGTTAATACCCATTCCCTGAACTGTGAAGTTCAAAGGGTCTTTGAAAGGTCATTTAGTCCTTCTCCCCAGCTTTGGCCAAAAAACTAAAATAAAATAACTGGAGAGGACTGTAGAGTCGTGCTTTCTTTTAGAGACTTTCTGAAAGGAGATTTTACAATCTCCCCCAGAAACACAATTCAGGTTTTTAACAACCCTCATTGTAGAAAAGGTCATTGTAATATCTGACCAGAGTCCCAGTTGCTATAATAAAAGGTCACGTCCTCTTTTGCAGTTCTTGTTAAAGATGGTGAAGAGTTGGTTACTAGCTTCATCCTAAATGAATGGTCACTGAGCACCTACCCAGATGGTAGGCCTCTGCTCTCCTTATAACAACGTTTTATGTATTCAAGATCACCAGGAAGTCACTTTACAGCTCCCTTTTCTTCAGGCCAAATGAACCCATAAACATTTCCTCTCCAGGGTCCTAGTTTCCAGCTCTCGATGAATCTTTTCAGCCTTCTCTGCAGATGCTCTGTGTCCCTTCCAGCCATGAGCACATTCCTCAGTAGTTTCTGACTAATTTGGAATACAAGAGATTTTGCAGTCAGTGCTCTGCATTGTTTGTGGGGTTTGGGGGCTTTTTTTAATACCTGTAGATTGTAGACAGTAATTTTTTCTACTACCTGGTGAGTCCTCCCAAGCTTTGCCTGAAGCTTTTGTGACTCTGGGAGAGAGGAAAATAGGGATGAAGAAAACAGGAAAGACATTTGTAACACATTGGTATGTAAAGCTTGGTTTATGAAACAGAAAAGGCAAAGTATCCTGTGCCCACAAAGAGACAGATAGTCTGCTCAGTCAGGGCTTTTGTTCAAAATCACTTTGAGCAAACAAACCAGCCACACTGTACTTGAGAGACGGGATAGGTATAAACATATGTGTAAATGTAAATGAAAAGAGTCCTGGCAGCAGGGGTTCTCAAATCAACCTAAGACTTTGGTTTCTTTGATTTTTCTCTTCTCACAGTTGGAGGCCAGGCAAGCAATCAATAAATAGCTGTTCCTGATGACTGGCAAGTTTCCCTGGGAAGTTATAGAGATATTGTAGCTTTTGAAGAGTTTAAGGCAGTTAGGGAAAACAAAGCAACTCACTGGCGTTTGGAAAATTGACAATAAAAAGCACAACCCAAAATGAGATCTAGGAAGTACAAGTGATACAAGTTGTTCAGAAGACCATAGGGCAGCAGCGCTGGCTGGATTGGCCAGGACAGGATCACCTTCATGGGAGAGGAGGACCTTGCACTGGTACCCTGATGGGTAGATGGAGAGGGCTAGGGTCTAGATGCCTAGTGGAGTAGGGGTGGGAGGGTATATATT
Source organism: Symphalangus syndactylus (assembly GCF_028878055.3). Lineage (NCBI taxonomy): Eukaryota > Metazoa > Chordata > Mammalia > Primates > Hylobatidae > Symphalangus > Symphalangus syndactylus. The sequence goes on from NC_072432.2 coordinate 128,779,217, forward strand.
ACACTGACCACTACATACGGCCTTTTGTTAGCAAGTGTCCATCTAGCGGAGATATCAATTACAATTGCACCTGGGATGAATGACAATGCAATAAAGGGCTGAAAGGCTGAGCACAGGAATGGTGGTCATGGGAAAAGTTGCCAGTCCCTGGGACGTGACTGTGCCTTGCGGTCCTGTTGCTGGAGCAATTCTCCCAGGAATGAGGGGCGGAGGCTTCCAAGGTTCTTTAGGGAGTTGAGTATGTTCTTGTGTGCATGTGATGATTCTTCAGGGGCACCGCTTAAGTGCACATGTGCTTATACACACACACACCACACACACGACTTTCTCCCTTCTCTCATGAAGCCAGGGTAAAAAATCTAGAACTAAACCTTGGGGCCAGTACTGAACACATGAAAAAGAACCACTTCAACTTTTGTAAACACACAGAAATCTTTACAAAGAAAGCCACTGTGTACTCTTGGAAAGAAAGATCAGAAAACAGTGGGATGGAGGTGTGGGTGGGAAGAGGAAAAAAGAATGAGGTGAAATACAACCAGGTAGATCGAAGGGAGAAGGGTAAAAAAGAAAAGAAAGAAGCACAGTGACCCAACTGTTGAAGAATGTGAGCTGTGGGTAAAGTCTGGTTCTATCTCCTGAAGTGTAAAATGTGGCTTTGAGGACTTGTGTATACCTCTGTGGCTGCCCTTGAAATACCCAGATCTCATCACTACCTTGTCCTTACCACCTTTAGACAAGAAATGACTGAGAATATGGGCCGCGTGTTAATTCATCCATGCATCCTCATTGCTGCCCCTCAATAAATGTTTGTTGAATTAGTGAAATTATTGTAAGCTGAGTTTTATAATTCCCAGGACAAATTGTTCTGTAAAATAATTCCCATTTTGCTTCTCTCTCTATAGGCATCCCTTCCCTCTGCTGCTTAGCTTGTAGATCAAGCCGTCCCAGTGTCAGGGTCAGCCTTAGGGAGCCAGTGCTCGCCATGCACTGGCTTTCTTTCCCTACCCTGTCCCTGAAGTTCCTCTACTCATTTTTAAAATTCTATAATTTAGTATTTTATTCCTTTGACTTAAGTCAAATGGATTCTACCGATGTTCCTGGGAGAGGAAACACACTGAGCCACATCAAACATTGATACTTTGGTCTGCAGGCATACATAGGGTTATTCCTAAAAAGCAGGATCTATATCTGGAGGGAGAATGAGAATTCTGGTTACCTGGTAGGGAGGGAGTGGAAACATAAAAGACAAAATGGCAATCCAGGGGAACAAAGACAACTTGTTCCTGCTGTTTGGTTTTGTCTTAGGATGTTCACTGCCACTGAAATCCATTTCCAGCCCAGGCGTCTTGCCCTGGTCATCCTCCTGGCTTCTGGTCCTTCCTATTTTAGTACCTGGAAAACTGAGGATGTGTTTGTCTCTACTTTGTCAACTCAGCAACAAAGGAGCTGCATTCTGCACACTGCCAGGCTGTTTCTCTGTATGTGCTCATTTGCTGAGCAGGTGTGTTCTCCCCAGATACACCTTTTAAGGTGAGAGTGTCATCAGTCAGCAGTGCCCAAGGAACTGGAGGAAAGGGAGGGAAAATGCTAGTTGGTTTCAATCCAAAGTTCCCTCACTGCTTCCCATACGCTGGCATGATGCATCTGCTGTGTTCTGTGTCCTCTGTCTGCTCTGGGAATAATTATTCCCTCCAAGGCACTTAATTGAGTAGAGGGAAGGTGGGAACTTAAGAATGATAGCTGCCCTCCTTCTTACCACACATGAAAGAGGTACACATGGAAACTGAGGTTGACGTTTATCATCTCAGCCATGGTTATGAGTGGTTGGAGAAGTAGGTTACATTCCTGTCTCTCTCACATTTGAATCATCATGAGGCTGGAATGGACGTTTAAATCACACCCTGTTTCTCAGTGGCCACCATGCTGTTGTGGTTATTAAATGTATTTGATAAACCTCTGACCTTTCAGATGTGGTTTTTTTTTTTTTTTTTGATGGTTGTGTTCTCCCTTGAGAATTATTTTTATGTGTTTATTGCCCTATTACTGAACCAGTTCTGCTTGATTTCCTCGTTCACTCTTTAATTTGGTAGCACCTTATTTTACAGTCCACTAACTTTGTTGAAAATAAATTCACTTTCCTTGTGTGGTTAGTATTACTCATTTGATAACATAAGTACCATATTAGGGTGCGGTGAATGCATAGTAAGTGCTGCACAATTACAAGGTAAATATATGATGGGTTTATTTTATCCTGTAAGCCCAACACAGGGGTGACAGAGTAATTACTTTTGGACCCATTAAGTGTACTTACCACATAATCTGTAGGAAGATTAACTATGTAGTTAGCCACTTGCCATCTTCCATTTTCACACACCTTCTAAGATTACACCCCTTTGAGACTTATGTTATCTCAGATAAATCTCGTGTGCTGTATTGCAGGAGCCATCATGGATCTGCTACAGGAATAACCACACCCAACGCACTTCTAGAAAAAAGGGTGAAAAGCAGCTACAGCACATCTTGCGGGGTGGGGAGGCACCCACATTCTAAATTCAAACTAACGCTTTTATTTTTGCTTTGCCCATGCATTCAATAGGATGGAGTAGGAGAGGTATGGGAGAAACAGCATGTGCCGTCCTAGCGACCCGTCCTCTTCCACAATAAATTATTAGAGTCTAGCATTTAATTGGTGTCAGAAAACATCTACTATGGACATAACAGCACCTGGGACCAAGACCTTCATATCCCACAATAAAATTCTCTCATAACGACTGTATGCCCTAAACTGATGTTGTCAGTGTACTTTTAATATGAATGATTTGTACCAAAGCTAAAATTCATATTTGTAAACTCTGGTCTTTCTCTCAACTCATAGACTTTGTGTTATCTCCTTGCCCTAGACTGCTCTCTGCAAATGCACGTGCCCCAGGTTTCACATAAGCAGAGCAGATCACCCATATTTTATCACTGTGTGTGGGTCTGCCCTCGCTCTGGTAAAAGTAAAGTGTAAAAAGCGTTTTGCAGGTAAACATGACATCCTAAACTAAGGAGGTGTCTGCTTACTAGAAAAAAACATTATTTTCTTTGCAAAATTGATTCTCTTCAAGAGTCTATTACACGCTAAGCTACCTTAATGCAGTTAAGGTATTTGCCTAGCATCCCTTTGATTTCTACAAGGCATTTTAGAAACACGATTATTGTGTGAAAGTGAGTACCACTTGTGTTCACTGTACATCTGTCATTTTCTCTGAGCAGTAGCTCCAAAAATCCAATAGCATTTCCTTTTGTATCCCCAAGTGATTCTTTGGCTTTGTGCCCATGCTGGTCACTTACGATTTCTCTTGTGTCTTTCAGGCATTGAGAATGCCAGCGACATTGCTTTGTACTCGGGCTTGGGCGCTGCCGTCGTGGCCGTTGCAGTCCTGGTCATTGGTGTCACCCTTTATAGACGGAGCCAGAGTGACTATGGCGTGGACGTCATTGACTCTTCTGCATTGACAGGTGGCTTCCAGACCTTCAACTTCAAAACAGTCCGTCAAGGTCAGCGGCGTAGGTCCCTCCACACCTCGTCCTCAGTGCCACAGACTACGCTCACACTGGACCCCAGCCTTCTCCTGGGCCCCGTGTGAAGGTAGCTCTTGGCACTGGGAGCCGCTACCAAATTGTCTTCACACATGAGCAGAGCAGGCTGGGTGAAGTGGTCTGCTTAGGTCCTTGTCTGCCACAAGGACAAGAGGATCTCGGTTTATTATCAGCAACATTTTCAATGAGGCATTTCCATTTTTGATGTGGGGTCAGCCTGATGCGTTATTTTATTTCAAATTCTCCTTCTTTTTAAAAAAGTCCTTTTGAGGATGTATATTTAATTTAGTTAACCAAAGTATTGATTATTCAAGACTGAGGACTAACACCTATATTACAACCTCCCAGGTATATTTATTACCCTATTTATGAAGTGGCGTAATTTTGTTATTTCTATTTTAGAGAATAGATGATGGGTCAGCTAGCCAGGGGAAAAAAATGAAATTCCAGCCTAAACGACTCTCAGCTGTTGCTAAGTCCAAGCAATCTTTAGTTGTGGGGGAAGGAAAATCTATCATGTCAAACTGTAGCAATACTCATTTTCAAAACAGAGTCATTTAATTCTGTTATAGGAACCAAATCTATTCCTTATTGCAAGGTGGGGATGAAACATACACGGCTTTCATTTTAGAAAAAAATGAAACCGTCTCTTTTCAGAGGATGAAGTTTTCTACCCTGACCTGCGTCGTCAATATCGTCACCTTTATTTCTGTTTATTGTGCATCAGTGGTGCCTACAGCGCGGAACCAGAAGTCTCAGTGCAAGGCAGTGATTGAGTAGACAGGCTTCCAAAGTGGAAACACAGGCATGCTGGAAAAAATTGAGAGATGGCCAGAGAGATGAGTACCTTCCCTCTTGCCATTCACTTCTGGGCACCTCAGAGTTAGGCCTTAAAAGAAACACATCCCTTACATTTGGACATATAGTTTAGTATATGTAGTTAATTGGAAATAAATCCAAATATAGAACTGATTTTTTAAGTGGTGTTACTCAAGCTGGAGTGCAGTGGTGCAATCATAGCTCACAGAAGCCTCCCACCCATGGGCTTAAGTGATCCTCCCACCTCAGCAGCTGGGACTACAGGCACATGCCACCACACCAAGCTAAGTTTTTGTTTTATTTTTCTTTTTTATAGAGACAGGGTCTATGTTGCTCAGGGTGGTCTCGAACTCCTGGCCTCAACGATCCTCCCACCTCAGCCTCTGAAAGTGCTGGGATTATAGGAATGAGCTACTGGGTCCGGTCAAGAACTGATTTTTATGCTACCTAAAAAACTAGAAACATATTTTCATCAAATAATAAAATATCAATATCTTAGACCATAACACTTGAAAATAGACGAGCAATATTAGTGTGAGAGACAGTTTTGTGCATAAGTCCGTAGGCTTTGAAGTTAGATTTTAGTCTAAAACTGCTATTAGTCTGTTATCCTCTTGAGTCTCAAGTTTTACAGCTATAAAATGGGGTTAGTAACATTCACCTCAAAGTGTTCTTGAGGATGAAATCACCTGGAATAACATGGGTAAGCCCTTGGCATAGGGAAAGCACTCACAAAGGCAGCGAATAGAGTTCTAGAAGCTGGTTGCTTCCTCTTACCCTAGTACAGGATGCCAGCGTGTTCCGTGGAGCACCAGGCAGCAGGTGAGAGGGGTGGATCCCTGGCCTACACCTGTCTAGGGAGTGCTGACTTGTCTACACTTAAACACAACTTACGTGTATTGTGACTCTCTAAGACAATATTAGTCTTACCAAACTTATCTGACCATTTTGTTTTATTTTTATTTTTAGCCAAGAATATCACGGAACTAATGATACAAGAAAAGTCCTTTGGTAAATGCCACTCTCCCTGCATTTATTATGGTGATCTGCCTCATGCTGATATCATGTGGTTTTCACCTCCACTGTCTTAGAGAGACCCGTTTTTGAGCAATACATCCAGTGCCCCGGCAAGGTGAACACTGAGCCTTTTAAATAGAATGCCATACACAGAACAGACCAGGGACTTGAAGGATTTCCAAAGAGAAGATGGGGGTGACCAGCGGTGGGTGACTGTCGCTGGTCAGACTTCAGTCAAGCTGGCAGCCAATTTTCTCTGACCGTGGGTGCTATCATATGTACATATGTCCAGAATCAGGCATTTCCCGCTCAAGTGCTATCTCACTCTAGGAAATATTTTTGCTTCCTTGTGTCACTTAGGCTAGGCAGATCTTCTAAGCGTAGCCAAAAATTAAACTTCAGAGGCTAGGGCTTGAGATAAAAGAGCCAGGTGACTGAGGCATATGGCTTTTGAGGTCTCCACGGAACCTCCTGTTCTAAACTCTTCTAATCTAAGATGGGTTTTGGTCCCGTTTCTTTCCTGGGAAGACCATAAACAGGAGCAAAGTGGTCACCTGAAGAACTCAGTGCAGACCTGCTGGAAAGCACAGCTCCCTGATGGTACCTGGGTCTTGATACAACACACTCATGCATGGAAAAAAATAATCATCATCAAGGATCCTTTAGCTCTATAGCATTATTTATTTCGTCCAATTTGTATATTTTCCTCTGTGATTCTGGGTTCTTAGAGCATCACAACAAGAGATGGGAAAAGTCAGGGTGATAGACTTCCTACTGGCGTTGCTGCAAATTATGGAAATGGAAAAACAATAGAGGCTCATACAATATGGCCAAGAATTGCAACATTTTCAAAAAGATCATACTTTAAACATTTTTATCAGGCCCCAAAGGAAAATTGTTTAATATGGTTTGGGTTTCAATTTGAGATGTCATATTGACAGACTGATATGGGTGTGAAGCTTGGGACTGAGGGTTATTTTGTTATTTACTAATAAATGAGATTACTTCATCACAAGAAAGTATCACAGCATTTCTTTTTAATATTTGGCTTGGAAAAAATTGGCGAGCCCCAGCAGATGACAAAGCCCAATTTTCTCATGTTTTTGCAAAGATATTATATATACTTTTTCCCTTTGAGACAGAAAGGAAACCATTCTAAGCTGCTCCCTATGTAGAATCTAAGCTTCTCACTGTCTCTGGGTGGTGCATTCTTTCCCTCGCAGAGTGACATATGAGTTATTAGAGCAAATTGGCTACTCAGATGTGGTGCGATTCATGAGGTGCCCTGACCCTTTTGCTCTGAGGACGCATCATTTCCTCCCCAGCTCCAGAATCTGCACAGAATTCCGTATGAAATAAACTGGAACCGATGTAGCTTCTGTTATAAACAGCACTACCTAGTCACCACGCTGTGTCATCTCTTGCCATTTAAAACGAACAGATGTTATTTTTGCTCAAAACTCGACTGCAAAACATCTCTCCCACCCCCCCCTTTTTTTTGTTATTTTAGCTTCTCTTTGCCAGTTGAAATAATCACATAAACAATAATACCTGAGTTCGTTGCCAGAGAGAGTGCCAGAAATACTTGTTTTGAAAAGATAGCATGGAAAGATCTCTGGAAAGTGAAAGATTTGGGGTCAGTGGCATTTAGAGAATGGACTGTGGAAGCCAGGGCTCTTGATTCAAAAGTTCTAGTCACTAGCACCCAACGTGGCAGGGTGGTCCTGAAGAGCTAGCTTGGATTGGAACTGCTGGCACCTATGCAGGCTCTTGCGCAGTTTGTGGAGGCAGAAGTACAGGGGTAACTGAGATGCCTTTTAGTTTCTGAGTGACAGATCAATTTTCTTTTACCAGGTAACTCCCTGCTCCTGAATTCCGCCATGCAGCCAGATCTGACAGTGAGCCGGACATACAGCGGACCCATCTGTCTGCAGGACCCTCTGGACAAGGAGCTCATGACAGAGTCCTCACTCTTTAACCCTTTGTCGGACATCAAAGTCAAAGTCCAGAGCTCATTCATGGTTTCCCTGGGAGTGTCTGAGAGAGCTGAGTACCACGGCAAGAATCATTCCAGGACTTTTCCCCATGGAAACAACCACAGCTTTAGTACAATGCATCCCAGAAACAAAACGCCCTACATCCAAAATCTGTCATCACTCCCCACAAGGACAGAACTGAGGACAACTGGTGTCTTTGGCCATTTAGGGGGGCGCTTAGTAATGCCAAATACAGGTGGGTGGTAAGTGTGTGTTTGTGTATTTTCCATCGTTTAAATGTTTCATTTTTTCAGTTACTTCCGATCAGATTCATTTTATGATGTTTACCATCCCCTCATCAGACCTGCAAACGCTGCGGCTCCACTAGTCCACTTGATTTACGCAGCAAACCAGAACCAGTGCTGAGATTAGATTTTGCAGTCTTCATCTCAGCATGGATTGAATGCTCCCTTTGATTCCCTGTTAGAGCTGATAACTATATTTGCCTGAAAGGTTTGGGTAGTCCCCAGGCTTTAAGCCCCTTTGGAGTATATTTCCTAGGCATGATAAGAAAGCACTGAAAAAAATTCTCTGGCATGACAGACCAGGGCCCCATGTTTATACCTAAGCATGGTTTATGTACTAGTTTGATAATTTAGTGAAACAACATCTCATCAGTAACTGACCTAATGAACACTCCATAGCCCTTGATAGTGCTACTTTCTGATGAGCAATGATGAGGGGTCGTTGTGGAGTTGCTCTTTTGAATTCAAATTTCAGTTCCAGGGCTATGTCAGTATAATGAATTCTCACATTTTTTTTTTCCTCCTTTTAGCTGGAAGAGAGATTTTCATGATGTTTTGACATGATACTTAAAGTATCCATCCCAGATCACTTTTAAAATGATATCCTTTCTATGGATTAGTTTTCAGAGTTGCTGCCTAAGACCTAAGCGGATAGTAGACAAGGTCAATTTCTGCTCAGATTTCTAAGCAATGAGAATTAGGTAGTCCACCGAAGCAGGTAGTGATTTGTTGGCTGCTAAGAGGGAAGAGTATCTGTTGGATCTGTAAGTGTTTATCAAACAACAGGTCAGCATTGAGTCAGGGACATTATAGTCTAGACAGATGTCTCTCTAGGGTGGTGCTAACCAACCTCTCAAATCAAGCATTTCATCCCATAAATAAAATCTGTAATACGACTAGTCTGATTCTACCATTCTAGCTAACTGACCCCTCTAGTAGCTTAGAGACTGGAGACTGAAATTTATTTCTAGTTGATGAATGTTGTCTTGTTCTCCCCTAGAGCAATTACTTCCTTAAAATCTTCATTTCAAAACATATTTTACTTCATCAAAATAGCCCTCAATGGCAGCCGTAATTGAAAGGTTTTGTTTTTTAAATTTCTAATTCTCTAAATCTTCATTGGTCAGTGTTTTAGGACATTGTAAGGATCTTGGTTCAAACGTGTATGCGTGTCAATGTGTGAATGCCTATGCATGATTTAATTCTTCCAGTTGATAACTGGAAGATAATAAGTCAATCAACCATGTTTACCAATTAACTTTTCTGTAAGAATTCATAAACTAAACATGTGAGTCCTGAGGAAAGAAAAAGAATACAACCCTTGCCCTAAAGAACAGGATGTGTTAGAATTACATAAAATTTGGCTGGGTGTGGTGGCACACACCTGTAGTCCCAGCTACTCAGGAGGCTGAGGTGGGGAAATTGCTTGAGTCTAGGAATTCGAGACCAGCGAGGGCAACATAGCAAGTTGCTGTCTCTAAAAAAAAAAAAAAAAAAAAAAAAAAAAAATGCCATAAAAACAAAAACACAGAATCATATAAAGCTGTGCATTAAGTTGTGCAATTATCTTATCTCTTTCTTGCTCATGCTTGGCACTTAGAAGGCTCTCAGTTATTAGTTGATAAACTGCCCATTACTCCTTCTCTTTCTTTGCATCCTCCTTTCTTACTGTATGTATGTGTGTGTGTGCATCTGTTTACACATATGTAGAGGGAGAGCCATGACTGACCCTTTCATTGGCTGTGTTTGTCGTTCATCAAAGAAAGCAAGATGAAATCATGATGAACCAGAGATTTATCTTCACCTCTGACTTGAGCAGCACTCACGTTGAAAACTAAAAGTTCTGACAGCATTGTCAGTGATTCCCAAACAGTTTCTCCTTGAAATGGGGCATTTTCAAAGCTCCTGACAAGGAGTGTTGGACAAGATTGAAGCTGTTCACTGGGAATGAGTTTGATGTAAAATAACTGTGGAGAAGTAAAACATATGCTCTGTTATTTGCAGGAAATAAATGCAAAATATGCCCTAGGGAGCTAAAGTATAAAGAAAGCAAGGCACTGAAATTAGATTGCTCTAACGCCATCCATCCTAAATTGTTGTATGGTGCCTGGCAATGATTTCTCCACAAGGTTAGGGTGGTCTCCACACTCTAGAAATCATTTATTATTCCAAATATAAAACAGGAAGCTCAGACTGGTGCTTCTGTGGTCATATCAAATAAAAGGCTGTCACAGTAGCAGGTGGAGTATGGGGGTATTATATTTTTCTTTAATCAGAGGTAACTGGCAAACAACATATTGAAATGAATTCTACTTTAGGGGATCACAGGCATAAAGCTGTCCCACAGTATCTCATTCTTCACTATCTGTAACTTGCCATTCCCCATGTGCCTTTGTGTATGACTATTTCAGACTCCACGTAGTATTTGCATGTTTGGGCAGGAGGAGCAGGGGAAGTATATTTGAAGGATAACACCATTTCTGATTGAAGAGAGAAAAATCATTTAAAGCTCCAGTGATCCCATAGATTCAGGTTGAATTCAGGAGTATTCTGAATAATGTTTCAATCTAAACACAGAGAATTAAGCCAACTTGAAAGGAATAAGGTGTGATCTGCGCACACAGCCCTTTCTCAATTGTCCTCACACATCTTTCTTCTGTTTTGCTATGAGAGTTGGCCATCAGGCTATGATGATCTACAGAAGCTAACATGTCTCGGAGCCTGGCTTTTTTACTAAGAATTTTGAATCCTATTTCGTTTATATCTTCATGATGTGTTTATTGGCTTCCTGCTCCATGAGTGGCATTTTGATAAGTGTAATTGATTTAATATTATTATTATTGCTTGTTGATAGTTTCCTGTACTTCTAAGTCTGAAGAATACAGACTGCATGTCTTTGTCATCATAATGACCTAGACAGCCTGAAAGAGTGGCAGCAGAGAGGAAGTTTTAGGTCAAACTAAGAGAAGACAGAATGTCGAGGGCAGGTATTTAGGTTGACTTCCAAGCACGCTGGATGTCCCGTGTATTGCAACTTGTGTTTAGCAGCAGGGAGGGTTATAATGGAGGCCCCTTCATTTGGCAACTACATTTAAGGAAGAATAGACAAGGGAGGGAAGAGTCGGACTGGAGGTCTCTAAGTGTGGCAATTATAGTTCTGCTATTGCCATTAAGGTTCAGAATATAAATGGACCTCCATAAGGCAAAGCTGTAATCCAGATTTAAACGTGCCTTATTCTTAGTGCTGGTGAAAGATACTGATAACTAGCATATTACTGAATGCTTATAAATGCTTATAAATGTGAATCGTAAATGACTTGTTTTGCAATAAGGTTTACATTTTTTGGTTTTGTAGCTGCTAACAGGCACATAGAAGGAGATCAGGAAAGCCTGCCATCTCTAGATTTAAATTATCATCAGCAACGTGAAAGTTTTCTGAGCGATTACATTAGCTCTAATGAAAGGAAAAGGAGTTGAGAGCTGCCTTACTCAAAGAATAGGAGGTCGCCTTGAGATTTTATTTTGTAAGGATCTTACTGTTTCTCTATTTCATTTCTTTTTATAAACAAGAAGCTACATTAAAGAGAATCCCTGCCCTCCTTAGACTCTTCTTTCTTGGCCAAGGTGCAGTATTTTCTTCACAGCGTTTAAGAGGAAAGAGAGGACTTTTAACATGCAGTGAGATGTGGCTTCCTGTGCCTTCCCTTGCTGCATTGTATGATTTTATGGAAGGCTGCTAGTTTTTCCAGTCTGACATTGACATGACTCTGGTTAAGTAACCTTTCACCTTAACCCTTTCTAGGTTCTGTTTGCTAGACAGGGTCATACTGATTGTGCAATAATCTATAAGGCTCCTAAGCACATCAGATGCTTTCACTTTCTTGACAAAATGCAACACCCCATTGAGTACCACCTTCAACTTGCTTCCAGATGCACTATTGGTAAGACAGCTTCATCCCGGGTTCTAGCACAGTATTAGACCACTCACTCACCCATCATTTCACGTAGGTTTTCAGGAAATAAACAGATAGTGACGAGATAGAGAAATACATTTTTTTAAATTTTGGAGCAGATTAAGTGATGTATGGATAAACTCTTACATTCTCGGGTATGTTTAATACTGCCTGGTCTTAGAACACTCAATCTTTTAAAAGAATTAATGCTGGGATGACTTAAAATTAAAAAAAAAAACTAATTTGAGTACTCAGTTGAATAATATGCCCTTCCTTATGTCACTGTTATAAAACAATGTTTTTCCTGTTATAATCTTGAACCTTAAACTTTCCAAGGATTGAGATTTCATAAATTGCCATGAGAAAGTAGCTTGTTCTGCAGGTGTCTGTAAGGTGCTCGAGTGACGAACTTCATAATAATTGGAAAAATCTATGAATAACCTGTTGGTTTTTTCTGTTTTAGGGGTGAGCTTACTCATACCACATGGTGCCATCCCAGAGGAGAATTCTTGGGAGATTTATATGTCCATCAACCAAGGTGAACCCAGGTGAGAGACAGAGAACGGCATATTAAAGACAGTGGCTCATGCCTGTAATCCCGGTACTTTGGGAGGCTGAGGCGGACAGATCACCTGAGGTCAGGAGTTCGAGACCAGCCCGGCTAACATGGCGAAAGCCTGTCTCTACTAAAAATAAAAAAAATTATCTAGGCATGGTGGTTCATGCCTGTTATCCCAGCTACTCGGGAGGCTGAGGCTGGAGAATGGCTTGAACCTGGAAGGCAGAGGATGCAGTGAGCCAAGATCGTGCCACTGCACTTCAGCCTGGGTGACAGTGAGACTGTCTCAAAAAAAAAAAAAAAAAACACATTTTAAATATGGAATGGAACTTCTGTAGAAAATCTGAAACTGAGAGAATGAGACTTACAGGTGTATAGATGAGATCATGAACTCCTTGATTCTAGAAAGGAAAAAAACAATTGCAAAACTATTGGCTGAAATGAAACCATACATGACTCCACAGTTTTATGCTCACCAGTCTCTACACAAGAAACATCAAATGGAAAACAGTGAATTGTTAGGTCAGAAGCAGTGCCACTCCATAAACACTGACTGTCTCAGAGTCTTCCTCCCCAAAGAAAATATCCCTGGAGGCACTCACTGGTGCTAAGCCTTAGGCAAATACATACAATGATTGATTCGTGATCCTTTTAAGGTAGGCAGAAGACCTACTCTACACTGCCTGAGAGACAATTTCTTAGGCAATTTTCGGCAATGTGAAAATATGACCTGAAACTTAAACTGCTTTCAGGCCTGACAAATTTCAGCAGCATTAAATTCAATTACAGGAACAAATACAAATCTTGTCACATTCCCTTTTAATGAAAGTAGTTGGTTATTTTCTTAGTGCAAGTATAATATTTTTGGAAATGTTGTCTTCCTCCACACAAGATAAACCTGACTCCTCTTCAGAAAGCAATTTCTCTCATACACTGGATATATACCTCTAGCATTTTTAGTCATAACATCTTGGTTATTTTAGAATAGATTCTTTTTGTTGTTGTTAGCAAAGAACACATGAAAGAAAAACACTGGGAGGAAAAACAGCCAGAGAAACAGATGGTTTAAACAGATTTTGATAGCTATTTCTATAAAAGCATTTGTTGGTACTCAGTGGTTTTAACTTTCTGCTGTACAGGGCTCGAGAGGCATGGAAGAAAAGGTTCTGCCATTTGATTGTGAGGCTGGCTTTTAGGGGATTTGTGTGCAGGTTGTACTATGTTGCGATCTCGTGTTATTTCCCCACTTGTCTAAAGCTAGATTCTTTACTTGTATATCTGAAAAAGTGCTGGTGTCTAAATATCTCCACTTGGCAATTGGGGGGAAAAAGCAGCTCAGAAAGTTTGAAGAGTTTACTCAAAATCTTAGGTTAGTCACTTAAGCAAACCTAAAAATGGAGTTCCCTGAATGGAAGTCACCCCTTTTTTACCCATTGGGTTGATTTACTTAAGAAACCATACCTGTTTGAATTTGTGGTTATGGTCCATTACACATGTGCTTTAAAACATATCATGCTGCAAAAATCAAGTATGAGGTATAATCCAGTCCACTTTCCCTGAATCACAGCTTCCTACACACTCCTAGCTCTGCATCCCCCTCCCTTGGTTGTAATTGATCCAGTAAGCCTGTGTTGAGCTCATCCCTCTCAAATCCATCTCCAGCGTCTTCCACCTCATTACATGAGAACCAACTTAGGGCAATTTCGCATTTTCCAAAGCACCTCATTTACAACTTACCTGCAATTGTAAAGTAAGAGAGAGGAATACCTAAGACTTGCAAGAGCCCAAAGACCTCAAAAAACAGGTTGGTCTCCTGTGGTCACCCCTTGAATGCTTTGTAAGCTCCATGGTAACCAATTCGGTTTATCCTTCTGTGTCTACTGCTGTCTAGGAAGGTGGACAGAAACAGAAGAACCTTATCTAACACTTTAGTAGACAGAAAAACTCATACCTCACAGATCTAAACTGTGAAAAAAAACAAAATTACTGGAAACCGCACATTCCTTTTCAGGTAGCTGAAACCTTCCCAGATGTTCTAAGGAAATGACCTGTCAGTGGGCTAAAGGCCATTTACCTTCCTTGACAAAGCCTCATTCCCTTTTGATAGCTCACAACTACTTAGAAAAACACTGAAAATACCAAATACCTTTCTACTACTTCATTTTAAGCTGGGGTGAATTATTTCATCTCTGCAAGGAGGCTGCTTGGGTCTGGTTCTTCAGCTTTTAATCTTGTGATTAATCAGGAAAAGGCCAGTGTGTCATCTTTTCTTTGTAATATCACTTGAAAACCCATTTTCATTTTGGGCTGTGCGTCTGCCATCTTGAACTTATGCTGAGAAGAAGGCCCGTTTTCCTCGAAGTTCGTGGAGCTGGAACGCACTGTTCAGTTCCTGTCATCTTTACCTCTAGAGCCACCACAGTTCCCTCTCTCTTAGTTCATCATGAGAACTGGATTTATGGACTCTCCATCACCTCCATACACACACAGCATAGTAGGATCTTCCAAACCACATCTTTATGCTGTCTTGAAATTAAAGTCTGCTCCATTTTTCCTATTGACTATACATTTCTGTTGCCCATGTCTGAGTTGCAGCCCCAATATATCAGGGTAATGATGTAATAGAAGTGGAACTGGTATGTTAAATCAGGGCCTTTAATCCATTCTAAGGATTGGGTTAGAGAGGGGTACGGGGGTGAGGATGGCTTCCTGGAGATGTCATTGAACTGAGTCTTAAAAGATGAATAGGAATTAGCCAGACAAAGAAAGGAGTAAGGTCTATAACTCAATGATTTCCATCCTCCACAATGCATTTTCCTGTAGTTTTCTGTAGAAGTTTGAGGGGTAGAGGGGTCTAAACCCAGTGATTTTTTTTCCTCCTTTAAAGTCACCCTGATGCCAGAACATTGCATTCAACAGTGTCCCAGCTGTAGCCCAGGCCTTGCCACAGGCAAAGAGTTGGTTTAATGCATTATCCCATTTATAACATAGGGGATATTTAGTGACATTGTAGGAACAGGTACTGGAGTGGCCTGACACAAAGGCCATGGCATGAAATTGGAGCTGTCAGAATTAGCCTGCTGGTGAGAAGCCCTGGGGCTCCTCCTGGATCAAAGGTACGTAAGCCATCCGTGCTAGATGTGGCCCCCTCACCTCCACAGGGCTTTACTCCCTCTGCAGGGGAGGAAACTAGCAGTAATCACTCTCTCTCAAAAAAAAAAAAAAAAAAAAAAAAGCCTGTCTCATTTCTCAAACTTTAATTTGAAAGATTTCGGGTATTTCTTTTTCTTTCTTTCTTGAGACAGAGTTTTGCTCTTGTTGCCCAGGCTGGAGTGCAATGGCATGATCTTGGCTCACTGCAACCTCTGCCTTCTGGATTCAAGCGATTCTCCTGCCTCAGCCTACCTAGTAGCTGGGATTACAGGCATGTGCCACCATGCCTGGCTAATTTTGTATTTTTAGTAGAGATGGGGTTTCTCCATGTTGGTCAGGCTGGTCTTGAACTCCCGACCTCAGGTGATCCGCCCACCTCAGCCTCCCCAAGTGCTGGGATTATAGGTGTGAGCCACCATGCCCAGCCGGAGTATTTCTTTTTTTACATTTTATTGGGAATGTTTTTGAGGGAGGAGAAATTTTATTCTACGCACTTTAGATCTTTTTTTTTTTTTTTTTTTTTTTTTTTGAGACAGAGTCTCGCTCTGTTGCTCAGGTTGGAGTGCAAGGGCACCATCTCGGCCCGCTGCAACCTGTGCCTCCCAGGTTCAAGTGATTCTCTCTGCCTCAACCTCCCGAGTAGCTGGGATTACAGGTGCCCGCCATCACACCTAGCAAATTTTTGTATTTTTAGTAGAGACAGGGCATATTGGCCAGGCTGGTCTCAAACTCCTGACCTCGGGTGATCCACCGACCTCGGGTGATCCACCCGCCTCGGCCTCCCAAAGTGCTGAGATTACAGGCATAAACCACCACGTGCCCAGCCTTTAGATCATTTTAATAAAATTAAGGCATTCAAACAGGATTAAAAAATCAGCAATCTCATTTCAGAGGTTCTTTTCACTGACATTACAATAAGAGAATGATACAGATGTAGCAGGAAGTTCCCACTACTCCTCTCCTCTCCTCTCCTCTCCCAGATCTCCTTTTGCACCCCGCCCCTGAACCCATGGTTGGAGAGGAGAGAACTGGACCAGAAAATTATTATATGGGGCTTTCTTCTGAAAAGCAATAAAATGGAACCAAAGGCAAACATTCATTTCTTTTTCCAATTACACTGTCATGTGGATACTCCTGACCAAATGCTTAGACTAAAATTGGAAATGTTGTAAGTCATCTTATTGAAGAATTTACAAAAGAACACATATTTTTAAATTTGGGTTCAGCCCAGATGGGACATTTCAACCACTTCTGTTAGATGGTATGGTCTGCCAAGCCGAGCGTGGTGGCTCAAGCCTGTAATCCCAGCACTTTGGGAGGCCGAGGTGGGCGGATCCCGAGGTCAGGAGATAGAGACCATCCTGGCTAACACGGTGAAACCCCGTCTCTACTAAAAATACAAAAAATTAGCCGGGCGTGTTGCCGGGCGCCTGTAGTCCTAGCTACTCGGGAGGCTGAGACAGGAGAATGGCGTGAACCCAGGAGGTGGAGGTTGCGGTGAGCCAAGATCGCGCCACTGCACTCCAGCCTGGGGGACAGAGAAAGACTCCGTCTCAAAAAAAAAAAAAAAAAAAAGATGGTATGGTCTGCCCACTAAGTACATTTTGGGGTAAGGATTGAGAAGGTAGAGATGGTGGTAATAGAAAACATTATCTTTTTTAGGGTGCTTAGAAGGTACCATGGCCTTCTAAGCAAGGCATGAAATAAGAGCAAATACAAGGCTAGAAAGGCAAAAAGAATCTAGCTCTGGAAAATAGAGAAGAAAGGATAGAATTTCATTCCCAGTAATGGGCTCACAAACATTGCAGTATAAGCCATTACTGTGGAGATTACTGTGGTTTTTCTTCCCCAGCAGCAAAAACCATACACACAAAAACAAAATCATACACACACCTCCTCATATATCATGCGCACCTAAGCACTCAGAAATGTCCTTGGACTATTTGAGAGGATCTCATCTCCAAAAGAGTAAAAAGAAAGCAGGTATATATCTTTTATCAATGAGATTAAAAGATGGGCCAGCTGGTCATTCTCTTAATAAGAATGGAGTTTTTATGATATGAATCTGTTTGTAGTGAACTCTTCTTTATGTTATAGAAGACATTTGTGGCTATTCTAAACTGCTCAGTAAAATATGAAACTGTATATGCTTTTCCTGGCACCTTTGAGGGCCTTGATTTTTCAGAAGGTAACACACTCCCTCCTGCTGCCAAGCCCAGGAGTTTGAGACCAGCCTGGGCAACAGTTGAGACCTTGTCTGTATAGAAAATAAAAATAAAATGAAACAAAATTAGTAGGGCATGATGGTAAATGCCTGTAGTCACAGCTACTTAGGAGGCTGGGGTGGGAGGATGGCTTGAGCATGGGAGGTCAAGGCTGCTGTGAGCCAAGATTGCACCACTTCACTCCAGCCTGGGCTATAGAGCGAGACCCTGCCTCAAACAACAATAAAAGAAAAAGGAGTCTTAAAAACCAAATTACACTATTTTAATAACTAGATGTTACTGAACAGTTATATAAGAAAAATGGAATGTCTTCAAGGGACCCTGCTACTGTGGATGGTTTCAACAAGCATAATTGTTAACAATTACTAGGAAAACCAAAACCGTAGTTGATATATTTCATACCATAATAGGTTAAGCCCCCCCATAAGGAAATCCAGTTCTTTAAATGAATGATCACATTGCAGTGTGGTATATACAGTGACCAGAGCGAAAGGATGAACACCGTTTAAAGGCTCAGGGAAAGTTTCAGAGAAATAACAGTTGTCTTATGAACTAAAAGAGTAAAAGGGGTTTTTCTCCAAGGGAGTGGTGTGTCCAAAGGCACAGAGGTATAAATAGCATCACATATTTTGGAAGCTAAGCAAAGCAGAGTGAAATATGAAAGGAAGAGTGAGTGACAGGGAATGAGGCTGAAGAAATAAGGACTAGATCGCGTAGCAATGTTCGCCACCCAGAGAATATCCAATTTATCTGGTGGGTAGGGGTGAATGAGGCTTAAGTTTTGGGATACCTAGTCATGCTTATATTTTAGACAGATTCTGTTTCATCTCCACCAATATTGCCCAAGTTCAAATCTTCGCTAGATAAGCACCCTCCTTGAGAGCACAGTGAAACTATGTTTTATTTTCCTTGGCACAATTATTAATAGTGTTTCTTTTCCTCCTCAAAAGCATCTCAATTTGGGCAATAATTTATAGTCACTCTACTTTTGAGTGCCCCGTCTCTAGTTTTTAATGTTTCTAAATCCATTTTGTAATCCCCACATTGCTGTCAGCGGGGAGTTTTGAGATAGACTTGGGGAGAAACTTGGCAAGATCTGCTCTGTGTGTGTGTGTGTGTGTGTGTGTGTGTGTGTATGTGTGTGTTTTAATGTGTGATGAAGGAATTGAAGATAATTCCCAGAATTCTGGCTCAGAAACTGATGATTAATTAGGAGAGAGAGATCTGCCAACTGAAGGTCACTTGAGAGTTTGTGCTAATAGTTGCTCTGGGAGCAACTTTGGATTTCTTTCCAGGGAATAAACATAGCTCTTTGACTTACAAGAAAAAGGGTAGGAAAAAAAAATGACTGAAGAATTAATAAAGAAGTTAAAAAGATTATTTATAACCAGAACAAAAAATGACTGTTGAATTGAAATCCCACATCAGCTTTTGCCACAGCATGTGACCATAATCTCATTTAACTAGTAAGATGTCATGATATTCGGCATAATTATGCCTACCTGCTTCATTCAAGGCAAAATCTTCTGCCTTTCTTTGTTTTCTTTGCCTTCTGAAGTAAGAATATGCTGGTCCTGGAAACTCATTGAAGTGAACTAATAACATAAATAATTAGTCAGGAAAATAATGCAGACCTCAGCATTGACAAAGCATAAGAAATAAAAAATCTCAGCTGGGCTTGGTGGCTCACGCTTGTAATCCCAGCACTTTGGGAGGCCGAGGTGGGCGGATCACCTGAGGTTGGGAGTTCAAGACCAGCCTGACCAACGTGGAAAAACCCAGTCTCTACTAAAAATACAAAATTAGCCGGGTGTGGTGGTGCATGCCTGTAATCCCAGCTACTAGGAAGGCTGAGGCAGGAGAATAGCTTGAACCCAGGAGGCAGAGACTGCAGTGAGCCAAGATCAAGCCATTGCACTCCAGCCTGGGCAACAAGAGTGAAACTCTGTATAAAAAAGAAAGAAAATTCTCAGAAATGACACAGCGTGGTAGAGTGGAGAGGACACAGGAATTCAGAAGTCTTGGGTTCCAAGCCCTCCTCAGCAACAGCCTGTGTGTGTAACCTTGAGCAAATCATTCTCTTTCTCTAGGCCTCAGTTTTATCATCTACCAATTTTATATATTAGTAACTTTGCTTTCAGATTTTGGTGAGGACGATAAAATGACTTGATAGCTGAGAAGTCTGGTGCAAACTGTGAAGTACTGTTTAAATGCTACATTTGGAAATCATCTTCTTATACCTGGTCTTACTTTTTTAATTACATAGATGACAGAAATTCTGTGAAGTGCATGGAATTTGCTTTAGCTCTGTCCCAGTGATGCAGAGTTTGTCTCTTTTTGTTGCTAACACAGTCCTAGACTCAGAGGAAAGATTAATTCAATTATAGCAAACATATTAATAGATGGCTTTAAAACCAAGAGCCTCATGAAGATACAGGTAACTCCCTGCATCAATTCCTTTGAG
Source organism: Symphalangus syndactylus (assembly GCF_028878055.3). Lineage (NCBI taxonomy): Eukaryota > Metazoa > Chordata > Mammalia > Primates > Hylobatidae > Symphalangus > Symphalangus syndactylus. The sequence continues at coordinate 128,799,270 of NC_072432.2, forward strand.
TCTATCTCTGTTTCTCATAACACTCTGGCATGGGATTTATACTTTAAAGGTATATCGTATGAGTCTAAACAGTAGACTCTATGTGGGCTGGTGTTAAGATTAGGAAATCAGTGAGCAGTCAAGCAGGGCAGGTCAGTCAAGCTTATGCCGCCTTAAACAACTTTTCTCGCTGTCCATTTTGTCAGGCTTTTCTTGCTAGTGATGGATGAAAATGCATGAATCGTCCTTGTCATCATTTGTGTACTATGGTCAATCATGGATTTGAATCTGATTTGTTGCTGTGAGACTTAGAAATCTGTCTTTTGTCTTAGAAGAATCCAATTCATGGTATATACCTATTTCTTCCAAGAGATGTGGCATTAATTAACTCTATTCCAGGCATAGAGAGAATCACTGAGGAAAGATGCTTCCCAGATAACAAAGGGGGCTTTTTCTCTTAGTGCAAGGGGGAGTAAATTGCTGCCATTTGGGAAATACATTAATTCTTTCAGGCTACCAGTGCCATGCAGTGTAACAAAAAGGGCAATTTATCAAATAGTATCTTAATGGCCTAGAAGGGTTAATGCACCTTTAGCTGAAGATTGTACTCTGTTCCCCAGTGAAATCATGATGATTTTTTCACAGAGTCATTTAGGTTAGAATATAATGCCATTAGCCCACCACCACACTCCCCCCCACCAAAAAAAATGAGCAGAGGAAGAGATAGAAAAGGGGGAGAGGAACAAATTCTTTAAAAATCACATTTTAAGACCTGCTCTTTTTGGAAAGGAGCATTTCTCTTTGCTGTTCCTCTCCACCTCACACCCCCTCGGTCCACAAGTAAACACATGTAAATAAAAATTGCCATCATCTTAATCAGGGTGCATTTGAAGACCGTGGACACACACAATGTGAAATGATTAGAGTGGCCCAGAGGAGTCTTTAATTAAAGATGCCATTGACAAGATAACAATGGTTTGTGAATGTTAATAGATATGAATGGAAGGTGTACCTTAATTCAATAAGGGGAAAGTCGCTGGTCCATGAGTTTGATTGCACATTGTAAAGGAGCACCACATACTGTAATTATTTTTATTTGTATGTGCCATCTCTTTTATCGCCCATGCTGGAAGTATGGCGATAAAAGTATTAAGACATTTAATATATATCATCCTTTCCACTTCATTTTGTTATAGCCTAATAAAAATACTCAAAGACACCAGCCCACATGGAGACAGCTCCCATGCTTTCTAAGACAATCCACATAGCCCTTTGAAAACCTGGACAATCAACCTTCTATTCCCCACAGTTATAATCTTTAAAATAAACCATAACAACCTCCCAGGACTCCATAAAGTTATATACAAATATGGAGCTTCACTCTGCAAATTACGGTGGGGGTTCTGGAAACTGAAACGATGAAGATAGCCCTAAAGTGAACAGATACCTTGGGTGGATTGCGTGGTGTCTGAGAGACAATAGTGGATCAGGAGACAGCCCCAGGGGGATCTCAAGGCATGAAAAGCCTGGCAGAAGGCAGAAGGCAGAAAGCTGGCTCCCTAGAGATGTCATGTCCTAGTTGGTAGAACCTGTGAATTTACAACCGTACAAAGGGGAATTTGCAGATGTAATTGGGATCAAAGACCTTGAGAAAGAGAGATTACCCTGGACTCTCCAAGTAGACCTAATGTAAGGGTCCTTAGGAGAGGAAGGTAGGAATATCAGAGGGAGAGACAGATTTGAAGGTATCATGCCGCTGGCTTGAAGAAGGGGCCTTAAGCCAAGGAATGCAGGCAGCCTCTAGAAACTGGATTCTCCTAGAACCTTCAGAAGGAGCACAACCCTCCTGACAGCCTTCATATTAGCTCAGTGAGACTTCTGACTTAGAGAACTGTGAGATAATTTGTGTTTTAAGCCAGTAAGTCTGTGCTGTGACAGTAATAGGAAGCTAATACAAGCCTCTATTTTGACCCCTCTGTGTACCTCAGGGCCTTGCTTTCCTTGGGCTTCGTTTAGTGTCTATGAGTCCAGTCTTAATTCCCATACCAACATTTTAAACTCCAGGTTTGGAGAATATATCCCAGGGAACATATTCCTTCTTCCTTCCACTGCCTACCTATCCCAACCATGAGTAACAGAGCAGTAGACTGTGGTTCCAGCTCTGCAAAGTTTAGATGTGACTTTGGTTGGGTCACTGACCCCATGCCATGCATCTGAACAAAGAAGGTGTTGGCCTCATAACTCCTGAGCCCCTCCCCAGCCTAAAATAAAAGGATTCTGTGAAATAGGTTTCAGATTACCTCCAGAGAAGGCTGTTTTCTCTATTCAAAATATGAGTGCATAAACAGCGTGGTGGATATAAAAAAATGCCCCAGCGGCATGATACATAGTCCCACTCTTCTCCCATCCTCCTCATTCTCATTCATTTTTAAGGCACTTTCAATGAGCCATCATCTCACTATCTCACTTCTTCTAAAAAGGCAAGCTAAATGCAAGCCCGACACTGCATGAAAGATGAGGCTTAAATTGTGTCTAGGAACTGGTGATTTACACATGATTTGTGATTCCTTTAGTATATTAATTGGTAAACACCCTATGAATGTGTGTGTAAACTAAAGCCGTTTAACATATGCAAACAGGGTAATCTCTCTGTGTGGTGTTGCTCAAATTTCAGCAAATTCAGATACTCATTCCAGTGTGTATATAATTCCCCTCCCACCCCAACCCGTATGCCATCTCTCTTTCTGTGATCCTATTTCAGATAATAGCGTGTGGGTGACCCAGATCTTTAAGCCCTTTAATAGTACAGCCATATGCTTCTATCCTCAGTGAATGGAGCTTGTTGCTTGTAATAATCCACTGTTCTAACTGCTCCTTTTCCTGCCCCAATGAATGGACTATAATGGCTTGATGAGCTATAACATTATTTCCAGTTACTGCTAATCAGCCCCCCAACCTGACATCCTTGCCTATTAATACACATGTTACTTACAGAAACGGGATGTAGGAACAGTCCCTGTGTAGTTGGATTTTCCATCATAGTAGCATCAGCCAGGGCCTTAATATTGAGCATTTAAACTTGACCATCAACTATATTCCACTTCAGAATGGACTGTCCTATATTTGATGGAGCACCAAGGCCCCAGTGCATGAGATGTTGCTTTGGATATTTTTTTTTTTAAGAACTACACAACTTTTCTCAAATGTTAGTGCCAGCACCACCTTGCATGTAAAAAATGCAGGTTCCTGGGCCCTATCCCAGAAATGCCAAATCAAAATCTTCATTGGTGGCATCCAGGAGCATAATTTTAAACAAGCTTCCTGAGAAATTTTGAAAAACATCACAGTTTTAGAACCACTTGAAGATGAAAACAGGAGTCTGCTATAACAAAGAGAAGATGTTGCTCAATGTCACTTTTGTCCTCCATTCTGCTCACTTCCTGTTCTCCCTCTCCAGGAGTCTGTTTTCTTAAATCACACATAGCAATTACCAGGAGTAGAAGACATAGCCACAGTGTTGGGGTTGGCTGATGGGAAAAGCTGACTTTAAAGGGTCCATCTGTCTAGGAGATTCAATGATGTCATTTCCCTGGGACTGATCTGAAATCTCTGGTCAGAGCAATTGAGTGGGAGAGAGATCTGACTCCAAGAAAGAAAAAAAAAAAAGAGACAAATAATAAACCTTAAAACCTTAATTTTTATCCACAGCAATTTTAGCACCCCAGGTCAAAATCTGAGGATCTTAATGAAACATGAATAATAATAGTTAAAACTATATGTCTTGTGGGTGGAAAACTCTAGGAGGCTGGAGCTACCTTGCTTTCTGAACTTGAGTATAGCTTCCATCTATCAGCCTTGATGTCTTTTCCATTCAAATATGATTTAATTAGTATCGACCCAGGGTCTGACATAGTAAAACTATCATTACTCTCCTGCCTGGATTCCTGAGTGATACTCTGGGTAAAGGTGATCAAACCTACATTAACCTAGAATATAGACCATAAAGAGGAAAGGAGGGAACGGTAATTACCAAGCACAGCATGGAAGACAACAGCTACAGTAAAAACCTCATATTGGAACTTGGAACTGGTCACTTTCCTTAAAGAAAGCGAAGTGTTACAAGTCTAGCAGCAGGTCAAGGAGTATTGAGCACAGAGGTAAAATGTCCAGGGTACACCTCCCGTCCTGCCATGGTTATTAGCAGTTGGTGCCTCGTAGCTGATCTTCGGCATGACCTCCGGTTGGCACTTGTGTGCAGATGGGTGCTGTAGGATGTTAGGTACTATGTGGTGAGGTCTGGACCATCACCCTGTCACCACCAACTACAGCACCTTCATCATCCTCATCCTCCACTGTGTGTTTCATACATTAATCAGTGGCCCCACTGATTTTTTTAAATTATTATTTTAATAGTTTTTGGGAAACAGGTAGTGTTTGGTTACATGAATATGAATAAGTTATTTAGTGGTGATTTCTGAGATTTTGGCGCACCCATCACCCAAGCAGTGTATACTGTACCCAGTCACTGACAGCACTAGACAGGTCATCAAGACAGTCAACAAAGAAACAATGGACTTAAGTTGTAGCCTAGAATGAAATGGACTTAACAGATATTTACAGAGCAGTCTACCTGCTGATTTCTTTGTAAGAATTGTGGAAAAATTCTCCCTGGGCCTTCTATTTTCATGCATTCATTTTTTATTTATTTATTTTTTTGAGACAGAGTCTCGCTCTGTTGCCCAGGCTGGAGTGCACTGGGGTGATCTCGGCTCACTGCAACATCTGCCTCCTGGGTTCAAGCAATTCCCTCGCCTCAGCCTCGTCAGTAGCTGGGACTACAGGCATGCACCACCACGCCTGACTAATTTTTGTATTTTTTTTTTTCCAGTAGAGACGGGGTCTCACCATGTTGGCCAGGCTGGTCTTGAATTCCTGACCTCAAGTGATCCCCCCACTTCAGCCTCCCAAAGTGCTGGGATTACAGACGTGAGCCACCATGCCCAGCTGCCTTCACTTAAAAAAAAAAAAAAAATTTTTTTTAATCTCGACAAAATTTCAAACTCAAGGAAAAATTGCAAGAATAATATTAAGAATTCCTGTGTGTCCTACACTCAGATTCACAAATGTTAATATTTTACTAAATTTTCTGTATTTGTCTCTTTCCTCTCTCCTTCATATACGTATAAGTCAATAAAATACATATATATATATGTGCATATGTGTATTTTTTAACCACTGTGAACAAGATGACCCTTTATCCCTAGATACTTCCATGTATATATCCCCCAAACAAGAAAGTATCTTGTATAAACATAGCACAATTAACAAAATCAGGAAATTAACAGTGACAGAATACTCTTAGTATGTTACACACCTTATTTATATTTCACTTGTTGTCTGAATAATGTCCTTGAGAGCAAATTAAACTCCAAGTCACTTCATTGCATGCTGTTGTCCTGTGCCTTTGGTCTGCTTTCATCTGGAACTGTTCCTGAGTCTTTGTATTTCATGACATTGACAGCTTTGAAGAGTGCAGGTGAGTTATTTTGCAGGATGTGCCTTCCTCTGAGCTTGTCTAATGGTTCCTTATGAGGAGATTCAGACTGTGGACTTTTAGCAGGAATGTCACAGAAGTGACTCTAGGTTCTCTTCTCTGTGTCCTGTCGGGAGGTATATTCCTGGGAATATGGGATGGTGGATCCATCCCATTCCTGGGAACGTTAACTTGGTCACTCACATTAGGTGGTGTCTGCTGTGAAGTACTATTTTACCCTTGGTAAACAGTTAAGTACCTTGTGGGAAGATATTTTGGGAATGTGTAAATAGTTATTTATTACTGTTTAAACTTTCTCCCAATAGGTTAACATCCATTTATGATTCTCAACCAAGTATTAATGTAGCTGATTGCTAATTGATGGTTTACTATATTTATTAGTTGGTTTTTTTCTTGTGTGGAAGAGTTTTCCCTTCTCATGGATTCATTCTTACATGGATTTTTATTTTGTGGATTCTTATAGTATGACTCAATGGGTTATAATTCTTTACTACGATGATTTACTCTGATGCTCAAAAGATTCCAGATTTTATCAGTGAGAATCTCTTCAAGCTGGCTTCTGTGTCCTTTTCAACAAGTATTTTTGAGTGCTTACAGCCGGCATGTATGAGGCACTGGGGATGCAATGATGAGCTAAGCAGGAAAAAAAAAAATAATCCCTGAGCTAAGCATGGTGGCTTATGCCTGTAATCCCACCACTTTGAGAGGCCAAGGTGGGTGGATCACCTCAGGTCAGGAGTTCGAGATCAGCCTGACCAATATGGTAAAGCCCTGTCTCTACTAAAAATACAAAAGTTAGCCGGGCATGGTAGTACGTGCCTATAATCCCAGCTACTCGGGAGGCTGAGGCCATAGAATCACTTGAACCTAGGAGACAGAGGTCGCAGTGAGCCCAAGATGGTGCCACTGCACTTCAGCCTGGGTGAAAGGAGCAAAACGATGTCTCAAAAAAAAAAAAAAAAAAAAAAAAAAAAAATTCCCTGGCCTCAAGGAGCTTACATTCTAGTTTGTGGGACAGAAAAAATAACAATAAATAGGCAAATGGTATGGTACACTAGAGGGCATTAAGTGTTGAGGAGAAAAAGCCAAACAAAGATCCGCTTTTAGTGTTGGGAATGTTGCAATTACCAAGGCCTGGTCAGAGAAAACCTCATTAGTAGACGTCAGTTAAGCAAGAACCTGACAGGCACAAGGGGGGTAAATCATGTGGATGTCTAGGGGAAAACTCTTCCAGGCAGCACCCAGCACTCCAGAGGAGTACGAATTGTAGCAATTCCATGAGATGAGAACACACTGGCATTTTTAGCAGCATGACTGAGGTGGCTGCATGGGGGCCAGACTGTGAAAGGCAAGGATAAAAGCAAGGAGACCAGCATCATTTCCAAGGAGACTTAAATGCACATTCCTAAGGCATTGAGAATTTAAGTCAAAGCGTACATTGATGCAATGACAATGTATGACAATTGCATGAATTAGTCATCTCAGAAAGCAGAGTTCCTATAGACATAAGATTGGGCTCTTAAATTATTAAACTTTTTCTATCTATACACAGCATTTAAACTACAAATATATAAGCATGCATGTATATGTGCATATATATGTATAGAGAGAGAACGATGAAAAACATTAAGTAGCAAAAGTTCTACGCAAAAAGGTTTTTCAGTCTACAGACCACACGGGTGTATGATACATCGAGGTGGTTCATATTTTTATCCTGAAATCACTGCTTTTATTAGTTCACAGTTGTTATTAGCTCACAGCAATTTTAGAAAAATGTGTTACCTTTTTTTTCCCAGCAGGGACATGTATACTGCCTTGTTGTGGATTATGCAATGTGGGAAAGCTTAAATGCCATCTATGATTTCCTTAAGAAGGCTCATTTTTTTTGTCCACATCCCATTAAAGGCTTCTCTCCCCAGCCCTCTGTCCTCAAATGTCCTGAATCTGTATCCATGATTACCCGTGGACTATATTGCAACCCCCTTCCCCAATCTTTCCCTGGGATGTCATCAGATCCAGCAATTTGGCCAGAAATCTCCAGTAACAAAGAAAAGTACAATCTGGTCACAGAGAGCAAGAGCCTGTGAGTGAGAAATTTGGGGTTATTTTCCCGCCATCACCTTGATTGACTCCTCTGTGACCTTATGCTGTTAGCACCTGCCTCTATAGGTGTGCGAAGAGCTTTAATATTTGTAAATCTCCCTGATTGTTACAGATATAGAAGGTAGAAGAAAAGGGCAAATTGTTATTAATTGTGGGGAGAAAAAAATGGAGAGATTTTTGTGAAGTTCTGGTGAACTTCTGGTGAAGTTTTGTTCCTTCACCAGAGAGAGACCTACACCCATGGACACTATTTTCGCAGTAGGAGGATTAAATATAAATCTTGATTTACTTACTCTGCACTTAAGGAAATGCCTAATGCCTATTTAATGCAAAACTCCTATTCCATGCCCTGGCTCATATTCAATATGCGCTGCCTCTGACTCCTAAAGCTGTTTAAGTTACCACTGTGAAAGGAGTCTTGCTATTCACAATGAGTGAGAGTTCATCTAATTAGCTGATTTCAGTTCATTTGGCATTAAATAATTCCCCAAATTCCCATATGTTTGAACAATATGTTCAACACAGGATGATTCTCTGAAACCAATTAAGTAGTTCTTTTAGGAGAGCTTGTCATCGGTCACTCATAAGCATCCCTGCTATTCCTGTCCATGATGAATGCAGGCGGTAATTACATGAAAAGCACTTCACCCTCTCTGATGGCCGCTGGCAGGCACCCACATACAGGCTGCACATTTGAATTTTATGTTTTTTTTTTTTTTTTTTCCCAAATCTTGAGTATATTATTCTAGGCTTCCCACAGAGCATTTGATGTTGCTAATACACTGCTTTCCAGTCCCGCTCTCCTCTCCTCCCCTACTTAAAGGTAAATGAAGACATGATCATCTTAACCTGCGTTTTGCTCGTATAGGAAGAATTGTCCATTTTGGACTGTGGTTACCTTTGTGGAAGACTGAACTTTTTAAAGGCATCTCCAGGGCTTCTTGGAGAGGGGAGGAGACAATGTGATAATGTTACATCTACTGTTTTAGACGCAGTAGACATAAGATGCTCCTCAATTATATGGCTTGGCTTTATTGCAGCAGCAAGTTACAGATAATGAGCTCAAGTATAACCATTACTAACTTGAGACAATAGGAGTTGTCAACATAAGCAATTCAGAAATGAATAGCACATTAGATGAACTCAGAGAAAAACTCTTTGTTTATAGAAGATCATGGGAAAGATAGTATCCTTTAGCACTAAATTTTATCTTTATTTTGCCCAATGGGTTGCTTTTTTGGTCAAGGATGACGCATTTAAATGTCCTTCCTAGGTAGTGTAAGTAAAAGCTTTGGTAATAATACCAATTCCAGCTCTCCCGTAGCATTGCTCTGTATTCATTATTATTTTTCTTACAAGTGAAAATCCAGCAAACAAAGGATCAAATAGCTTGTTGAAGAACACATATGCCATTAGGGGAAAAATAAGCAGACATCTGGGTTCTTCTCGCTGATTACTGTTCTGTAAACTACTCCTCCTTACTGTTTGGGGGCACAGATTAAAAACAAAAGCCGAAGAAATGAAAGAGAGAGGCATTCAATGAGGTATTATTATTCCATTTTAGTTAACTTTCACTTTCTTTTATCTGTTCCATGACTCTGCATTCTCACTGTAAATAATTCACAATTCAAAAAAACTGAACACCAGGTTTGGATTGAATGATTTTAAATTTAGATCTAAAATAGAAAAGGATTGAAAGATATACATTTATGTATGATATTATGCACATTTGTCTACTGTGCTATTGCTATATAAGCTATGTATTTGTTCATTGGCAAAAAATAAATGTTTTCAAAGCCAGAATAGACACACTCAGTCTGTATCTTCAAAATACTGTTTTGCTTCATAATAATTTGCTTTATCATTTACCAGCATTAAGAATATTTTAGATTGTGTTTTCATGAGAAAGGAATTTGATGGTAATGAGATGACCAGATCAGTCGTTTCTATAAAGTTTTTGTTTGCTCATTGATAATGGCATAAACAAGAATAAGGATTCAGTAGCTGGTGCATGACCCACCAGCCAGGTCTTTGCATTCTCCAATTCTGCCCTGTATTTCCAAAGAAGCATTTGTCATTTTGTTGGCAGGTTTGTCAAAACCTAGATTTGAAATCTAGGCTTAAACTCCGTGTGTCTGAGACCTTCATGACAAATGCTTGTTCTCCAGACCAGTCCTTTGTAAAAGAAAATCCTGGAAAGGAATATTTATAAGCCTGAAGAAAACCCCAGTCTGTTAACCAAATTTTCATTCAAATATGGTCCCTCCTCTACATACTTCTCTCTTCTATCCTTTTTTCAACTGTGAAGTCTCCAGTCAGATGGCTCTGAGGTGCTCCTGAGTCCTGAAGTCACCTGTGGTCCTCCAGACATGATCGTCACCACTCCCTTTGCATTGACCATCCCACACTGTGCAGATGTCAGTTCTGAGCACTGGAATATCCATTTAAAGAAGAGGACACAGCAGGGCAAATGGGAGGTGAGACCCTTTACTTCCTTTTTTAACCAGTGGGATTTGGGTCCCACCTATGGGATATATTCAACCTTAACATCTAACACCACAAATCAGCATTTCTTCGTTGGCAAAGGGTTGGTGGCAAGTGTTTGATAATATCCTAAACATATTGGCTAGTTGTTCCCCACCACCCCCCCCATTATAATAGAAAAGAGAAGCAAGAGATAATCCAGCTTCCTTGTTTGGTTTTAGAATACAGTTGTAATTACCCATATATTCATCTATACCTACATACCTGCTCATTGATCCCCTTCACTTCCTCCTTGGCCTTGTCTCTGTCTGAATGGACATTATTCTGTGGCCTCTGTGGAGTTAGGGAGGAGGTTAAGGGCAGGCAGTCCGTGTTCAAAAAGAAAATAACTATGTCTACTTTTTTCCGTCCTGGGGATTCTAAGGTATCTGTTTAATCAGGAACACATTTAGTGCTTAATATTTTTTTAAGTTAACGAATGCATTGAGAATTAGTATCAGTGTCTATTTCCTGTGTGTATGAGTGCATACAAAAGGGATACAGTAGGAGACAAGGAAAGAGAATGAGGATACATAATAAGACATTAACAACAGGGGAGACAGTCACAGCAAAGACAGATTGCAATTGAATTACTATTTTAAGTGAAAGCTCTGATTTATCTGCCTGATAGGGCTTCCTTTATGTCCATCTGCAGTCAGCTTGCGTGAAACTGGCAGAATTATCTTTGTTAGAACACAAACGACCTGTTCCAGCCAGCCCTAGGGTCTTCCTCCCAGAAGGCACTTCAGGCCAAAGAAGTAAAAGGAAAATCATGTTTCTTTAGAAGAAGAAAATTCCCAGTTGCTGCAATGGATTACCTTTACTCTGCCAACTAGTGTCTTGAAACTATTTTCTTTGTTCCAGAATGCATTCTGCTATTTAATGCGTTTTAGTGCAACCATGAGCAGATTTCCTGGGGCATGAAGTTCCATGGGTTTCCTAAAGGGCCATGTTTTAGTCCTCTTCCCATTATGTTTGGTTTTGCTTTGATTTTTGCCACTTTAATTTTTCTTTCCAGCACTTCTTCACAGTCTCTTATACACAGATGGTGTTATATTTATGCTCTATCAAACCAGTCACATATACTAAACTTCTTATCAGGAAGGGTGAAATATTCTAGTACGTCTTATCCAATTCGTTTATTTAGTGGTCCCTTGTAAATGATTTCAGTGGAATGAAAGAGGATAAAATGTTTGAGAGAAAATAAACATTACCTTAAGGATATTTAAAGAGTTGTCAGAAATAGGTGTTTGTAAAAAAAAAAAAAAAAGTTTGCTTATTGATAAGGTTTAAGATTTCTAAAACTCAACATTGAACAAATTAGCCAGAAATAGAACTTTCAAAGTGATTTTTGTTATTATAACCAATGAAGTGGAAATTCCAACAAACTGAACATAATCATTTCTTGAGTTTTTTTTTTCTTTTGAAATGGAGTCTTGCTTTATTGCCCAGGCTGGAGTGCAGTGGATCGATCTCGGCCTACTGCAACCTCCACCTCCCAGGTTCAAGTGATTCTCCTGCCTCAGACCCGACCCGCCCCCTGTCCCCCCGGCCCCCCCACCCCAGGAGGTCTTGAACTCCTGACCTCAGGTGATCTGCCTGCCTCAGCCTCCAAAAGTGCTGGGATTACAGGCATGAGCCACCATGCCCAGCCCATTTCTTGAGTTCTTGATGTCAGCAGTTATTTTGATAGAAGAGGAACAGTTAACATCAGGATAATTGGGCAATAGGACTATTCTGAAAAAAAATTTATATTTGTGTGTTTATTTGTGTCCTGGCAATGTAATGGTTAGATCACATCTTATTTCCAAGTGAGAGAATAAGCATACCTTTCCCAACAGGAAGTGATGTCAGTGGAAGACGAATCCACATCCTGTTACTGCCTTTTGGACCCCTTTGCGTGTCATGTGCTCCTAGACAGCTTTGGGACCTATGCGCTCACTGGAGAGCCAATCACAGACTGTGCCGTGAAGCAACTGAAGGTGGCGGTTTTTGGCTGCATGTCCTGTAACTCCCTGGATTACAACTTGAGAGTTTACTGTGTGGACAATACCCCTTGTGCATTTCAGGTCAGCCTTTGTTTTAATAATTTTCTTTTGGTGTCATGAAAGTGTGGGTTTTCCAAAAGATCAGTATCAACTGAAAATTTTATTATTGAGGGTCTAGAAAATGAACCCACGCCGCTATAACTGCCCAGTGGGTTCACCTTGCCTGCTGCCTAGACAGAGCCGATTTATCAAGACAGAGGAATTGCAATAAAGAGTTATTCACGCAGAGCCAGCCGTGCGGGAGACCGGAGTTTTATTATTACTTAAATCAGTCCCCCCAAGAATTTAAGGATCATTGTTTTGAAGGATAATTTGGTGGGTAGGGGCTAGTGAGTTGGGAGTGCTGACTGGTTGCTTCGGAGATGAAGTCATAGGGAGTCTAAGCTGTCTTATTGCACTGAGTCAGTTCCTGGGTCGGAGCCACAAGATAGATGAGCAGTTAATTCAACGGGGTGGTGCCTACTGATCCATGTGCAGGGTCTGCAAAATATCTCAAGCACTGATTTTAGGATTTACAATAGCAATGTTATCCCCAGGAGCAATTTGGAGAGTGTCAGAATCTTGTAGCCTCCAGCTGCATGACTCCCAAACCATTATTTCTAATCTTGTGGCCGATTTGTTAGTCCTACAAAGGCAATCTAGTCTCCAGGCAGGAAGGGGATTTGTTTTGGGAAAGGGCTGTTATTGTCTTTGTTTCAAAGTTAAACTATAATATAAGCTAAGTTCCTCCCAAAGTTAGTTTGGCCGATACACAGGAATGAACAAGAACAGCTTGGAGGTTAGGAGCAAGATGAAGTTGGTTAGGTCAGATCTCTTTCACTGTAATAATTTTCTGTTATAATTTTCCAATGGCAGTTTCACCACTGGTTTGACTGGGATACCTACCTTGAAGCAAGAGCCGTGTTACTGTGTGGTCAGCAATGTAAGAGGGGTTGGGGTACTTGGCATTCAAGAAGAGAGAAGGGCTAAACTAACGCATGTGCTGAACATTGTGTGCTAAATTATGCAACTGACCAGAAATGTAGTCAGAATTCAGCAAACAGAGACAAAAATGGAGAAGAGTTTTTGAGAACTATTCTACAAATTTCCATGGATGGATGTGATTTAGGAACAAAACAGAAAGGAACACCACATCAAGAGAGAAAAAATAGCATGAGCCACAGGAACAAAAAGAGTTATTTGATGTGCAGAGGGCAGTGAGAAAATTGCTTGAATCAACTGAAGGTTGTAGTTAGGGAACCACAATTATAAATCATACCTATCACAAGGTAGTCATTTTCTATCCTGGACATATAGTCTATTAATTATCAGGGCTACTAGGGCAGAGATGGTTCAAGGTTCCTTTCCATTTTTGGTACTTTTAATCATGTAAGATTCATTTTAATTTAGCTACTCAGGAAGACTGCAAGTTTATTAATAGCAGCAAGGATGATGCAGAACTGCCTGTGTAAGCTCTGCCCATATATAAATAGCATAGCTCTCCTGACACACCTCATTCCAGATCCCTGCTATTCCAGTTTTGGGTCATTAAGTCCATTATGCAGAGCATTTCCTCAGTAACTAGATTTTAAGACACTGAGCTGGAAAACTCATGTTTACCAGTAGAAAAGAAATACCACAACCTCACTCCTGAACATAAGCCAGTAAAGGTGACACAGCACCAGCCTGTGATCCCGAACCACCCCTGAGTACCTCTTAAGTAGCACAGGTCATCGTGAAGGGCACACTTCATCTTTGGCTGCTCACAAAAGGGGCATCTTTCAAAGGTGTGCCACTTTGTGGAATAAGAAACTTCAGTGTAAGTAGTTAAACCTCCTCCCACCGTTGTTATTTAATAATCTTCCTCTGCACTCCCCACCCCACAATAAGAGGATTGCTCCAAGAGAAAATATATAACAGATATTCAGGAAGCAAAAATAAAGAATAAATATCTTAAATAGAGGGTTCGTCTTGGGGTCCCTACTACTACTAACCAGTTGTAAAATGCACCATGACTCAAGTTGGATGTTTAGTAACTCAGCCAGATTTTAAAGGCTGAGTACACTGGAGTAACCATGGAGCATCATGGAAGATTTCCAGTCTCCTGGCTGATACAGGTAACCCACTGCTGACTACTGTGACTGTGTGGAGCTGCACAATTGTCTTGGAAGTCAGCCCTCATAACCAGTTTGGAGTTTTCTTTGAATAATGGTCTCCCAGCTGATGTATATAGCAGTGAGATAGACGTGTACCTAAAGAGCTTGTTCTCAGTGACTTTCAGATCATCTATTTTCATCTCTATCATATTCTACCATGGCTCCACTGTTCACAGATGAATACAAATTATTGTGGATGTCATGAATACACCCTAAACATAGCTTTTCAAACCATTATCCACTTCTGGTTGGTAGTAGAATCTTTTTAGACAGTACTAGGGAGAACGTTATTCTCCCTCTAATTGAATCCAAATGTATTTCATCATTGAGAGGTATTTCTTTTTGTTTGTTTGTTTTTTGAGATGGAGTCTCGCTGTCCCCCAGGCTGGAGTGCAGTGGCGCGATCTCAGCTCACTGCAACCTCCACCTCCTGGGTTCACGCCATGCCATTTTCCTGCCTCAGCTTCCCAAGTAGCTGGGACTACAGGCGCCCGCTATCACGCCTGGCTAATTTTTTTCGTATTTTTAGTAGAGACAGGGTTTCACCACGTCAGCCAGGATGATCTCGATCCGCCCACCTCAGCCTCCCAAAGTGTTTGGATTACGGGCGTGAGCCAACGTACCCAGCGGAGAGGTATTTCTTAAATTAGTAGAACTCCTTAATTTTGCTTTAGAGTAATGTTTTTTGGTAGAAATACCTTTGACCCCATTTGTCCTAATCTTTTTACCTCCGGTGATTCTTTGTCTCTCCTACAATGGCAAACAAAGCTGCGTTTGGTTGTACTTGTTATTGACAGCTGTCATGAGCAGAAAGGCCATGTATCCCCCTTGGGGTTTTGAAAGATCATCAACCTTGCTTGAATAACTTTTCTGGCCCACATATGGATTAAAATGAAACTTGTGGCTTTTCTGAACTGAGACTTCCTAGTACAGGAAACAGCCATGTACTCCTCCGTCTTAGTTTCTGGGTTTTGTTTCTGAAACTGTCTTGCTTTCTGGATTTTTACTTTGCTAAGTGAATGTGTTCAGGGCCTTCTGCAGAGATTTATTTTGATCACCTGCATATCCCAAATCATTTCACAGTGTGATAGCTTCATATGTGATATTGCATTGGAGGAGGAAATTAGTTACTAACCCATTAAAACAGTTCTATTTTAGGAAAGCCTTAACAACAGTTGCCTTTTTGAACACCTTAAAGACCTCACAAATTAGTATTTAGCTCTCCCAACTTCTGTGGCGTAAGCTGAAAATAGAGTATACAGTAATAACATTTTCTGCAACCCTAAAAGAACCCTGACTTCTTAATCAAAATCAGTAAGCAGTTTTTCATGGAGCATTTCTGCAGAAATTGCCCACCCTGGAATGTGCTTCAACTATCCTTATGATGACACGTTTGTTGTGATTAGGAAGTCAATGTGAACATGGTTGTTACAGCTGCTGTATTTATTGCAGTGCATCTTTCATATCTCAAAGAATGATAACAGATATGTGCCCAACTCTAACTGTGCTCTTAACCAAAAGGAAGCTGGGGTTAAGTGCGTGGTTGCATCTTTCATTTCATTCATGTCTCACTGGGAGATTGTATCCCATAAAACACTGAAATGCCTACATTCTCCCTGGAAGACCTTGCAAGAAGGAACGTGTAGAGACTCAACTCCACCTGTCCTCTCAGAACTGGGTGGGGACCAGGCAATATAATGGGCCCACCATAGAATATTCCTTGAAAGAATTTCAGTATCTAAATAGGGACATTCTCTGTTTTTAGTCCTGTCTTCCTTTCCCTGTACCCCCTACAGGGCTACTCTGTTTGAGTCTCATTTGCTCTGGGGGTAGCTTATCTGAGTAATACTAGCAATTTCCTTGACAAAAACAAAATATACTGTGCACCAGGCTAAGACATAATTTAGTTTCAGATTTCTGAAGATCCGTTTTGATAAACACATCTAAAATCGTCTCTATGAAAAATTAAATCTGCTGTGTTTTTAAAAAATAAAAATGTCATCTCCCTGTAGGTAGGTGAGAAAAGAACAAGAAGACAAGAAGTAAATGACTTCTTGTCCTTCTTGCTTTTGTGTTTTTGTAATAATTAGGGCTGCCATTTTATGCTTGTATGATTGACATCGCCTCCTTTGATAAATTCAAACCAAAGATTGAGAAATGGTGATATATCTTCAAAGCAGTAACATTTTAAGCCCTGGTTTTTTTGGTTATTGTCTTTTATTACACACGAACACACACACGCACAGCCCAAACAAACCTTGACATAGGAAGGCAAGGAATTAAGCAGTTACCCTATCTTATCTAAGAAAGAAAATAGAAAAAAACAACTAGGGTTTTTTTTGCCATTGCTCCCAGCACTCCTATACAGTACTCTTGGTACTCATTACTTACTTGGCCTTAAGGTGGATTTAGAATCTAATTTCAAAGGATTTCCTCTAGATGTAGTTCTTGTGTTTATCAATAATGCAATCTTGGGAAATATTGTTCACGTAAAGCATTTAAAGGAAAACACCATAGTGACATAATTTGTGTGTGTGTCTAAGTTCAAACAGTTTTGTCTCATAAATATGTAAATTTAGCCTGCCTGTTTTAGTATCCCTGAAGCACACCTGAATATTGCTGCCTGTCTGATTAAATCAACATAAAGAGCTCAGTAAGGCACAAAGCACAAGTTTTTCCTGGCCACAGCTTCTAGAACTGGATGACTTGCAACCCCAATGTAAAATGATGAAACAGAATGCTGAGAAAAACCACCATCCAGAGCCTTCAGGTGCATTTTATATACAAAAAGCTGGCCAGACCCTGTTTCCTAGTTCCATTAACTCAGATTATCAGTTTAACAATGGAATGAGGTATTTAACAGGAGGTCCTTGTCACATAGAAGGCAGATTGGAAAAATCAAATTACTATCAAGGCTCACTTTGTGGATACTTCATCCATATGAGTGATTTAGAATGAGCTAAGCAGAGTTGTCCAAACCTGGCTGGTCATCAGAAGCATCCAAGAAATGCTTATAAATACTCAGGCCTAGCCCCCCAGAGTAATACGGTAGGCTCAGGGAACTCTGCGTTAAGTGCAATCCACTGTATTTGGAGAGTATTTTAAAGCTCGTACTCAGGCGTCTATTTATTTAACTTTGAAGCCAATTGTGCCTTTACAAATTTATAAATACAATTATTAGTTCATTACTAGGCTTTTTCATTTTAATAATTGTTTTGTTATAGAATAACTAATTGCTTCATATTTTGTACAAGATTACAAGACACTGTTAATTGTATATTGTTGGCTCGATACGTGCAAATTTAAGGAGTAAGTGAAAAGAGCAAAAAATAAATCATGTGTTTAAATTTGAGGCCCTAGAGCAGAACTTTTAAAAAGGTACTCTTTTCTTCCATGATAATTATAAGCAGATATCTATTTTAAAAATTCTTAATATTATCCATTCTGAGTTTCAAGGACTGTGTAGACAGTATATATAACTCTAGGGCAACTATAGATTGACTTATGTCATCTTATACATATATCCTGCATCAGTGAAAAATCATTTATGAGACAGAGTTAATCACAGTCTGATCTTCACATGACTCTTAAAAAAAAAAAAAAAGCATAGTAGTAAGAAAAGGCAGGGAAATCTAAGAGAAAAAACACTGGACCATGATCAAGTTGCCCTGGTCTAGTCTCAGTTCTCCCATGAGCCATGTGGTTTTAGGCAAATAACTTTCTTCAGGGGACTTCCATGTTTTCATGTGTAAATAAGGCACTTGGTGCTCTCAATCTTAAGTTCCCTTCAATACAATGATTGTGTGTAGTTTCTAAATAACAAAATAGTCTAGCACTACACTAAGTAACACATGACCTTGAACAAGTCACTTCATTTCCTGGCGTCGACTACTTCATGTCCATTAAGGAAAGTTATATCTAAAGAAAAGGGTATACTTGAGAAAGCCTAGTTCAAATACACTTGGAAGAGTTGCTGTTATACTGTGGCTTTAATATGGTCTTAATAAGCACACTTCTTGTTTGTACTTGTTTCTAATCTTGCACCAGAATTGCAAAAAGAGGTTAATATATTATCATATTAATTATTTTGCTTGGCTATAAATAAACCCAGGTAAGGAACTGAGGTCTAAAGAAAGTAATTTGCCCAAGACCACACAGAAATGTGATTAGAATTTTATGCTGCTATCTTCAATTTACAAGATCGGTATTCTCTTGAGTATATGAAGACACCAAAAGAGTTTTAATGCACCTTAAAACCAGAGCAACATTACTCAAAAATAAAATACAAAGTCCTTAGCATAGCAAGCAAGAATTTGGTATTTGGTTTCTCCCCCACATTTTCATCATCTCCAATCACACACTTTCCACCTCAGCCTTCCATCCCAGCTCTGTCTAGCTACCATGCTTGTGAATGCCCTGCTCAGCATCTGGAATGTCCTCTCCTTCCTTTTCAAATGGCCAGCTCCTCCATTTATTTCAAAGTTTGGCTCAAATACTACCTCCCCTAGTAATGCCCAGACTCCTTTCCTGGTCTGTCCTCCCATCTGGGCCAGGGGCACCTTCTGTCTTTCTTAACCTCCTAGGCATACATGTAAGGTAATAGATACTATATTAGAATCAATGCCTAGTGTCCTGACCCTTTCACGATATTGTAAGTTTCGTGGTGGTGAGGTTGTTTCATTTCTGCATACCCAGTGCCCAGCTCCAACATAGCTCTGATGGAAATTTAGTAAATCTCAAAAGAAGGAACCAGTGACCAGAGACCGGCTAATGTCTCAGCCAAGTAGGCATTTAGAATTAATTTCCTATCCTCCCCATAGTGCCTCTTTTCTTCCATTCCTTGTAGCCCCCACCAGACATTGGCTACCATGTTATCATGTTCAACTCTGAAATCCACAAGGTTATGAATTACCTAGCACTGTACTGTCCAGTATGGTCATTGCTAATCACATGTGGATATTTAACTATAATTAAAAAGTCAGCTCCTTCATCACTCTAGCCACATTTCAAGTGCTAATAGCCACTTTAGCTAGTGGGTACCATAATGGACCACGCAGAGATAGAATATTTCTATCATCACAGCTAGTTTACCACTGACCCTTGGGCCCCAAGAAACACCCTTCCCACAAGCAACACCAAAGAGCTGGAGAAAATGCCACTGATTTAGTCCTGGAAAAACATACTAACAGTTTATGTGTATGTGAAGGATAAAACTTGGATGACATTTTAGTCAAAAATGTTTTTGTTATTGTCATTCTACTTATGGACAAGAGATAACCAGTAAAGGTGTTTTTGCTCATTGATAATTGAAATGTAAGTTTGATTGTGTTTATAAACCTATTTGATTTCAAACAGTCTTTTTTTAAGAATCTGAGATTATAGGACATAAAGGATTTCAGGTTCTAATTTCTCCTAGCTCTGCAAGGAAATAATATGTCAATTAATGGTGATTTCAAAAACGGACTTAGGGAGATCTCTTATCTTCAGCAACACCGAAAGCCTCAATCCCGCACAATCATTTAGCACTTCACTGAATATGTATTCGTTTTGTTATTCCATTTGTTAAATCATCTCTCCAATATGATCCTAACACCACAAATTTAGAACCAATGAAATGGTTTACTCAACAGGATGTATGTGGATTGCGTTTGTATTAGATTACATAAAGATTCTTCAGTGGAAGCTACAGGACTGTTTCCTCAGAATTTTGATTTCTGTTTTCCTGAGCTACAGCTACCTTGATACACAACTTATCTTTCCTTGGCCTTTGGTATAATAACTTTTACAAACATTACTACAAATAAGCATGATACATGCACACTGGAACATTTATTTTAAGCCAAAAGAATAAATATCATATAATGCCTGCATTAGTGAAGAAAAATTGAACCAGAATGGAGGGGGGCTGTTTCCAGTTAGTGTGAAATATGATGATGTGTCAGGTTGAGCATGAATGCGTCCCTTGATTATGGTCAGAGAGTGAAATTCCTACAGTTGTGGAAACCCAGAAGTATTACGATTTGCTTAGGGGCAGGGGAGGTCTTTGAAGTTTAAACAAAGGCACAGTGTGGTTTAAAGCCTAAACAACACAAATAATAAAAAAAAAATTGTCTCTTTCTAACCAAACACTTGTCACTCAGCAGTTGTTAATCCTTAGTCTTGAACTTTATGGGCTATGGAGTTGTAAAGAAGTATGTTTCTCCTATGCTCTCTGTCCATTTGTGGAAGACACATGGTAGTGAGCATGCATATCCCTAGATAGGAGATATATAAGTAGCAGGATATTTCATTATTGATCTTCTTTTCTTTTTCTTCTCCTATAGGAAGTGGTTTCAGACGAAAGCCATCAAGGTGGACAGCTCCTGGAAGAACCAAAGTTGCTGCATTTCAAAGGGAATACCTTTAGTCTTCAGATCTCTGTCCTTGATATTCCCCCATTCCTCTGGAGAATTAAACCATTCACTGCCTGCCAGGTACTGGCCAAATGGGTTTCTAACAGAAGCGGCTTTGCTTTAACCAGCAAGCATGTCACAGATCCTGGCAAGGGTCTGCTTGATTTTCCTCCTCCTTTAAGGGATGGATTTCACCTCAAAACTGTCACAGAAATGTAACAGTTTGGGCTACACACACGGAGTGAAACATGTTGTCATAAATTCACAGCATTCTAACGGGTGGGAAGAAAGGCGTTTGCACGTTAGGTGAGATGGCATTTCGCCTCTCCTGTTGGAATCATTGCTCAATATAGGTTGAAGATGCCAATTTAACAACATAGAGCCAGGTTTGTGAGTTGGTTTGTTTTTATTAAAATCAGTTCATTATGAGACAGCATCGTAATCATATTCAGCAATGAATAAACTGAATGTCAGTGAGGAACTTCTTAAGGGTGATGATTTTGAGTTGTACAGAGCTATGGCTAGCCAGGTAGAAACAAGAGATTTTTTTCTTTCATATACGAAGTGCACTTGCTGCCAAATGAATCAGGCAAGATGGGAAGAAGAAATTACAAATTGAAAAGCAAAGAAAGAGCATGCCTTTTTCTTTTTCTTTTTTTTTCTTTTCTTTTTTTTTTTTTTTTTTTAAGATAGATGGAGTCTCTCTCTCTGTTGCCCAGGCTGGAGTGCAGTGGTGCAATCTTGGCTCACTGCAACCTCCGCCTCCCGAGTTCAAGCGATTCTCCTGCCTCAGCCTCCTGAGCAGCTGGGATTACAGGTGCCTGTCACCATGCCCAGCTAATTTTTGTATTTTTTAGTAGAGATGGAGTTTTGCCATGTTGGCCAGACTGGTCTTGAACTCCTGACCTCAAGTGATCCGCCCACCTCGGCCTCCCAAAGTGCTGAGATTACAGGTGTGAGCCACCATGCCTGGCCAGAACATGCCTTTCTTAAGAGTCCTTTTATAAATATCTAAAGATACTTATTATTGTTTACATGTCTCCTATTAGAGATTCTGCAAAAAATTTTCAGGGAGACTCAGAATCTCTCTGGATCCTATTTCGTTATTTCAAGCACATGCTTATCCTTAAGAGATCTCTTATAAACTTGTGATCCTGCCACTGAAGTCTACGAGAATTCCCAGTGATACATATTACAGTAAGTGGCTAGCTAGCCTGCCACCTACCATAGTTTCTAAAGCTAGTCAGCTATACTTCAAGTGCTTAAGGACAGGATATTTCCTTCACTCTGGAAAAGCTTCTGGCGGACTCACATTGACCTGGAATCACAGAATGCTTTCAGGCTTCTTTGGTTTATCCATCAGCATAATGTGTAGAGTCCTCTGGGTTTTGTAACCTTCCATCCTTGCAGCATTTTTTTTTTTTAACTATAGACAGGTATACCAGCTTGTCAGAATGGGAACAAGCCTAGTCACAAAGAAAAAACTTTGACTGCATCATGATGGTTAGAAAAGTGTTGTACCAACCATCCAACTTGTAAAATTCAGGATTTTTAAACTGGACAGGGCTGCATTTTTCTATTGACTTTTCAGACTTATTACCTAAGGAATTGCCCAGCTGTACAGTTTTAGTGCATTCAAAGCAGCACAACCGTCTCTCATTGCCCTGAACATTTTTTTTCAGGGGACCAGGGGCACATTCACCACATTTTTTCCATAGGGAGAAGTTTTCTATGAATAAATATATTGTGTTGTTTATGACATTCAAGATGTAGGTCTCTTTGCTTTCCGGTAAGCAGTATTCAAAGTTTCTAGTCCAAATTGAACTTCAGAGTATTGTTAAAACAAGTCCTGATGTCATGCAAACTCCTCTGTATTAATCTTTATAGGTTATAAGGGCCTCATTTCACTGGATCTGATGCAAGTGACTCAGTCCAAAGTGAACTATTAAGTTTAATGCTTGGAGATAAAAAATCAGATGAAAGAACCATTACCTTGCAGCATGACTTAAACAACAATTCCGACCCTAGGGATAACAAAGAGAGCCCCAGGAAGAAGAGGCTTAGGGGGCTAAGTGTTTACTGACCTCAGAGGGTGCAAGAGGACCAGCCAAAGCCAGAGGACATTGACTTTCAAGAAAACCCAGCAAGCTTTACTGCTGGGATGGGCTGGATTACATGGAGGTTGTGAACATGTATAAATATTTGCCTTTTATAATTAAGCATAATTTGAAATAGTCTTGGAAGGCTGAGAAACAGTTTAATTTTCTCTGCATCAGGAGGCTTGCCACTGAGTTTTCATTTCCACTTCATTTTTCTTACCCCAAATGGCTTTCCGCTCTATTCCTCCTTTCTCTTCATCACCCCTACCACCAATTCCCTTGCCCCTCTCATCGTTGAAATCCCTCAGCTTCTGTGAATGCATATTGTGCTTGGCTTAATGACCATGCTGTGTTTGCTCTGGGCATTAGATGTAAGCACTTAGGGGAGGGTTTGTGTTCAGCCTACTTGAACCTCATGTAGAACATCATGTGCACTGACAAACTTGGCGTGGATAATGGAGAATGGCTTTTCATTAGGGCTTAGTGGTTAGGAACTAACAACAGGGCCTATTTCTTTCTACCCCAGAGAGCTATTGTGGAAAGAGAAAATCACACTATTCCTGACATCATTTATAGGTCTCTCCTTCAATTGGTGAATCTCCCTCTCTAACTAACTTCAAATCAGGAATCTGGGAGCTGACATATTACAATTGGTACCCAAACCCTCCTCTACTAGGAAACTTCCCTGTTTTCTTCTGGGAAGGTGGTAGAATTTCCCAGAAAAGTTCAAGCTAGGGACGTACCCAGTGCATACAATGTTTTCCCTATCAGACACCAACAAACTGCATGAGAAATGTTTTTAGAATGGTGTGAGTTCAAGGTTGGGCCCTGAGATATGCAATGAGAGCCTGTATATTGAAGGACCAACTAGATCTTAAATCTTGTTGGTTTAGGTTCTGGAGGATTACAATTTATGGATGTCATTACTTATGAAGCCAGGTATATTGGGTGAGAAGTAGGAAAGGCTATGTCAGCTCTTCTGAGATCTCATTATGGTAGCAGCCACTGACATTGGTTCAAAGAAAACCTGAGGCCCACGATGCTAGTCTCTCCAAGTAAACAATTCATTATTTCCCATTTTCTTGTCAGTCCCTAAGACTCTACCACATTAGGAATATGTGATTTTTGCCTCTGTAGAATTAGCAACCCTCCTCTGGGAGGTAAATCTATTCTTTCAATAGGTTATGGGACCTGAGAGCACCTAAATAAGTTTCTTTTATTCCTTGCTGGGACCTGAGAGCTCCTAAATCACTTTCCTTTATTCCTTGCTGGCTGTGGGGTAGGGGAGCTGTAATAAACATAATACGATAAATTATTTTTAAAAGCCAACAAAACACAAAGTCAAGTTGTCACCTCCCTGGGGTAAAAGCAGCTGTCTTTCCAGCATGCTATGTATCTTGGAGAACCCAGTGTCTGTCTCCTGCTAAGATATGATTTACATTCTCTCCATCTGCTAAGAACCTAATTATAATAGGAGTCAAAATGAAAACATTTCCGGAATTCTTTAAACACCCATAACTTTGCTACACTTTCTCCTCCCATATTACTTTCCACATAATTCCTCTCAGCTCAGCGAGCTCGTTGGCGTTTTTTGTTTTTGTTTTTTGAATAAATGAAAGTGAAGATGATTGCCCTGAAAACACACTAATCACGGTGGTTCTAATTCTATTATTTTTAAATGTTTTGTTGAATGCTATTGGCAGCTGCTACTCAAGTCAACAATAAAAAATATTCCCTTGATACTGTCTTAAAATCAGATTTTTTAAATGTTTGGATTGTGTTCAATGGAATGGAAAAGAGGGTTTTTGTTTTATTGTTTTTTGGTGCAAATTCTCATGTCTTTCTGCAAGGAAAAACTATCTCTGCAGTAGGCATTACTCTTTTATATTTCTTCCAGTGTTTTTAGGAGAAAATACAGAGAATTTAGCAAATGATACCAGAGAAGACCCTTTTAAATGAGTGGTCAGTGCCTTTTTTTTTTTTTTTTTTTTTTTTTGGAAGGCAAGTATTACCAAGGATTCAAATCAAATTGCAGAAAACGTACATTTGCTTAAGAGCTGGAGCTTGAGCACAGTTCTTTGTCTAGCCCTGAAGTCCAAGTGCTTGCATTACACTATAATAACTCAAATTTCAATTTTAGGAAACAAAAATCTCCTACTTAGCTTAGCTGGGTAAAACCACCTTAGGCAAAAGTACCTGTGAACTCCAGAGTGCTACGTTACGGTTACTTTCATGGAAGCGCATAGTGCAAAGCAACTCTACAAAAATTCACTGGTTTGGAGAAGAGAGTTTATTTGAGGGCTAATAAAAATAAGAATGGAGAGAACAAGTATAGGGCAAGAAATGGTGGAAGCCCTTGAAGGCCAGGCAGAAGACAGAGTTTCACACAGCGGGCTGATCAAAGGACCACTGTGGTCCCCCAAGCAAAGGACTCATCTAATAAATGCAGAGTTCCTAGGTGGCCTGGTCACATCACTGCCTGCCCCCAATCATTAGAGGTGTAAAAAAGAGACCATAATGCTATTCCCTGAATAATCCCAATCAGCTGCTTTCTGCTTTGCTTTCTGTTTTCCTGAGCTATTTCCCTCTCCCATTAAGCCCCAACCCCCTCATTTGCTCTATGTAGTAGAGCTTGAAGGCAGGAAGACTGGGAGTAGGTGACCAGAGTCAGCCATACTGGAAGCATAATGGAAACCAGAATATTAGAGGAGAAGAACAACGGCAGAGAGATGATGGCAATCAGTTTCCAAAAGTTAAATTTGCCAGAGAAGTAAAGACCAAACAAGATTGTTTGTTTGTAGTGCTTAGGGGTATAATGCCAGGAATTGAGGATAATGAGATAAATACCAAAGATGATGTTTCTGGAGTCCTTCATAGAGAGATGGCAGTTGGGGCATGTGTGAGCAGATGGGATCTTGAACAGTACAGTAGGCAGAGAAGTGTAGGAGGCTGAGATGTGGAGGAAGGGCTGCCCATGGTTTACAAAGTGGAACAAAGCGCAGGAGAATTAGGAAAAGAATCACACTAGATAACAAGGAGAAATGGCAGACCTTCTAAGTGCATATGATGATACAAGTGAAAAGTCATTTGGAGTATTTTAGAGAAAATGACTTCCTGTAGGCATTGCCAGGAGGCCCCACCAATCAGAAATGCCCTCTGCTGCAGGATCTACCACAGGAAGAAAAGAGATCATAAGTAAAATGTTTTTGTATTAGAAGAAAGTGGGAAAGCGATACCATTAAACGGACATGTGTTGTCAGCTGATGGTAGAAGCAAGTTGTCCTCCAATGAAAAGCATCCTTAGTGATCATTAGCTTGGTGCCTCTTCCAGCATTTTCCCCAGACGATAGCCTCCCTCTGGAACTCAGTAGTAGCCCCTTTCAGGGTTGCCCAACTCACATGTATTTCTAAAATAATGTCTTCAAATCAAGAATTGTTTTAGTCAAGAAAATAGAAGGCACTCAAGACATTTCAACCGAGGGGCAATTTAATCAAGGGATTTATGTGATTACAAAACCTCTGTAGAGAGCCAAGGTCAGAGAAAGCTACTAGTGGTATTAGAAAACCAGTCAGGTCAGGAATTTCAGGAAAGTGCACCAGCACTGAAGCAGTAGATTCTCCAGTGAATGTCCAGAAGCCCCTGCACACCTTTCTTGGGCTGTCAGTTGAAGCCTTTGGATCTGCCTGCTGATGTTAGGGGGGCAGTGATGGCTTCTGCATTTCCTCTCCCTTCCAAATCTAGCATGAGCGCCTCTTGTGGGCAGAATGGAAATGTGAACTCCTGCCAGCAGGGGGTCTATAAAATTTAGGTTTTAGGCTTCCAGCCCCTTCCACATGGGGAAGAACAGAGAATGGCAAAGATGGAGTTCCATACTAACAGCCCACTTCTTGCACAGGAATGAAGTCCGTGAAATGCCAGATGGTTTCCCGCCTATATACCTTCTCTACATCCTTCTTGAAATTCCACTTTTCTTTTGGTTCAGGATTAATAACAAACAAAACAACACACAGTTTATTGCTAAGATGCATGATAGAATATTTGATTTTGTTATTTCATACTTCCTTAAAGCTGGCTCTCCTCTCTTCAAGTTCACAACAATCTAAAGTCCATCCATCCCTCCTTCCTGAGTCCACCAGAAAGTATCCAAAATAAAAATCTGTGAGGCTTTCTATAGAGAAAATTAGGAAGCAAGGTATCCAAACAAGTGTGCACATAAGGGCTTGCGAATAACTAGGTAACTCATAGCTTCTGAAAGGGAACAGGTAATTTCAATCATGTTCTTTAGTCTCATGACACATGCTGGCTTCATCACCAGTCATAGTTCAGGGTTCCAAACTTCCAGACTTGATACATGTCTTGCCACCTTTCAGTTCTGATATTGCAGAAAATTTTATTTTTAGCAACAGGTAAAGGAGCAAACTAATAAGGTGAGAAATAGAGAAAAAAGTGACCGTGAGGATCACTAGAGGCATATGTGGTCATTGCCAAGGGCCAAGCCACATTTGAGTAGAAAGGAGAGAGACTTTTTAGTACATGAAAAAATTTCAGCGACTAACTTCTACTTCATATTAGTCACAGTCTGGTAGCAAGCACTGGCTAATACTAGGAAAAATGAGTAACCTATAGATTTTATAATTTCCCTCCTCATTTACTAAAAGGTATTTTTGCCTCTCAGTTGTCCATATGTCCCCTGAGAGTAGGGGATTGAATCTGTTATTGTTTCTTATTGTTTACCTAGTACAGTGTCTGGTCATTAGCAGGCACTTTATACATTATAGTTGAATGGACAAATTGAGCAAATGAAGAACTGACAAACTAGATCACTCTGGGGAGGCCCTGTATGTGTGTCTGTCTGTCTCTCTCCCCTCCTTCCTCCCTCTTTCTCTCCCTGGCTGTGTGTTTATGTGTGTGATTTTACACTAGGTATTAATTTTTATGTTGGATACATTAGCAATATTGTATTCTCACAATTCTGCATGAGTTTGTGGTATGGAGTTAAGTTCTGGCCAATCAGTTCCTTAGCATAATTTTTACGTAAGTGAAAAGATAACATCCTACCCCAGACCGAAGTAGAAGCATGGCCCACAGGAGTCTTCCAAAGGAAAATATTTTCTAAGTGGGGAATGAAAATGATAATTTTTGATGATATTCTTTCTAATTGTGTGTCACCAAGTGAAATCTGAGCTCTTGCAGTGCGGTTTTGGAATTCAAATGTTATCAATTGGAATTGACATTAATTACATTTGTGCTGCTTGGCATTTGCTGGAACATTATTTTTACAACCATTCCACTAAAGCTGCCTAGGCAATTATCTCTGCTGTGATTGTCCTCATCATCATTGTTGTCATCATCATCATCATCATCATTGCTATTAAGTCTGTCCTGTTCTAGTTCATCTCAGCTGGGCTCTGCACACCATCCCTTCTTTCCATCTCCCCTGCAGGAAGTCCCGTTCTCCCGCGTGTGGTGCAGTAACCGGCAGCCCCTGCACTGTGCCTTCTCCCTGGAGCGTTACACGCCCACCACCACCCAGCTGTCCTGCAAAATCTGCATTCGGCAGCTCAAAGGCCATGAACAGATCCTCCAAGTGCAGACATCAATCCTAGAGGTGAGTCCTTGATCTACAGGTCATTTGACCCCCTTTCTGAAGGACGGTAAGAATAATAAAGCTATACCTACCAGCCATGCTATTCAGGTTCTGAAAGAGCTTCAAAATGCACAAACTCTTCATCTTCATTACTGATGAGGGAAAATAAGCTTTATCTCATGCCGAGGATTGAACTAAACTTCCCCCTGGGCAAGGGAACTCAACCCATCAGAGAGCTTAGACTGTGAAGGCACCTCTGGGGAAGGAACTGGTACCAGGCTTTGATACACAAAAATCACAAGAAGTCTTATTCCACAGCAGGCTTGGATTACCAGCTGAGATTCATTATAGACTGAAGCTAGATGGTACAGTTGAGACACATGCCACAAAGAGGCACAAAGCCACCCTCAGACTGTTTTTCTGCTGGTTCTGACTAGTTTTCCAGAAGTCAGTTGCCCTATATGTGTTATTTTATCTCCAGGGATGGGACTCCCTGTCTTACTGTTTCTCATGCTCCCCAGGCTCAGAATTCTGTACATCCACATTTCCATTACTCCCTTCCAATACGATAATATAAGGAGGACAGGACAATACAATAATATAAGAAGGACCTCATTCTATAAGGTAAGGAAATAGAAGTGCAAAGAGAGAAAGGACTTTGTCCAGGTCAAATCAGTATTGGAACGTAGAGTTAAAGTAGCAGTCAAGGGAGGATTCACTGGAGAACTTTTGCAAAAAGACATCTGCTTTCCAGCATGGCTCCAATTTGTCCTAAACCACTAGGTGACTTCATGGCTTTGAACATGAGCTTATAAAGTAGACAACAGCCATCCTTCCTGAGGGAGATTAGCAGAGGGATTGTGATGCTTTTGTTTGTCAGTTTCCAGGTCATTACAGGCTAGTGTAGGAAAACATACATTTTTTGTTTTTCACTTATAAAATAAATAAATATATACATATACATACATACATGCATTTATTAATATATAAATATATATTTATAAATTTAGGCTTGGCAGAAGATTGAACATATTTATATACCTACAATTCAATTTCAAGGTTTTTTCCTGGAAAATTTATAGCTGTATAACATTATTCCTTCTCTCTATTCTCATTTGAATTCATTGTTTATGCAAAATGAGCATTGCTAATTCCCCAAATAGTTTTTCTGAAGAGTAGATGGCTTTCCAAAGGATTGTGCCTTAAAATTGATAGCTGTCTTAACTGACATGTTTATGCAGTATTTGCATTCATTATTGCCAATTAGCATTATGTGCTCAAGTAGTTTTGACAGAGAAGGTAGATCTGAAAACCTGGGGTAGGATATTTTTAGGGGCTCTTTCTCGAACAGCGTTGGTATATTTCACACGATACATTGCAAAGTAAAATAAAAATTGTAGGAAGGCTTTAAAAATAAAAACAAAAAATCCAAGAAGAGCTGGTATTCAGAAGGACGCATGAAAAGGCGTAACATAAAAGATCCCTCTCTTCCAAATTGCCCTAGATGTCCGTTAACAGGCCAATAAGAGTTCAGGTTTAAAGGTTATTGTTTGTAAAGGCATCCAGATATTGGTGATCAACTTGTGCTATTACAGGACATTTATGTAAGAGGAATATGATAGGTATTTTTGCTCCTTGCTTAATAATTCTTAAAGTACTCGAAAGGAAAATTAGCTAATAAACACAACCTTATTGTTTACTCCCCAATTTCTTTTCTAATGCTTCACAAGTTTACAGTCACTTAGAAATGCCTTGTAGAAGATAACATCATAATATCTCTTGATAATGAGAGGCAAGTATGAGAATAATATTTCAATATTTATTGTTAGTCTATAGTCATCCAATTTGAGGGCTGCTGCATTTTAGAGGCTTTATTAACCCTTTGATCCTTTCAAGGATCACTTTATTAATTGCTTTAAGCATTGCTGCAGAATTTGGCCCAGGTTGTCATCTTCACTTTGTATAAACTGTATTTTTTAGACAAGTCTAATTTGCTCTCATTTTCTGTGTCAGAAGACGACTAATAACTTTTGTAAGCCACTATATTTCAGGTATCATTTCATTTGCTTTCGTATTTGTCATACAACCATCAAAACTCTGTGGGTTAAGTATTAGTACTATCACAATTTTACATGCTATAAAAGTCTCAAAGGCATCAACTTTCTTGTCCAAGATCAAAGATCATGGAACTCATAAGGGAGTAGAGCCACAGTACCCAACTCAGAGACCTGACTTCAAGATCAAAGTCTGACTACTCCACTGCACTACTTCTGGACCCCAGTCAAGGCCATCTAATGGATTAGCCTTAACTGTGGGCCTTCTTCACAGTATGGCTTCCCTTCAGGGACTCAGGTACTAGTGACAAACATCACAGCACCAGAAATTTTGTCTTCCAGTACCTGAAAGTATATGAAAACTGAGAAGTTCTTTCTTCAAAAGAAGAAAGGATGGGATGTAACCATTTGTGTGATGGACTAGAATTGTTCATTCTATAATAGAGATCCTACGTGTAGCTCTGCCTACAAATGGATGTCTTGGTTGAATGATTGCTCAAACCCATTTAATCCTGGGATTGTCTGACTCACAGGAAAGACACGCATCTGATGATACATATAATGCATAAAAACTGTCCTCTTGGCTGGGTGCGGTGACTCAAGCCTGTAATCCCAGCACTTTGGGAGGCTGAGGTAGGCGGATCACAAGGTCAGGAGACCAAGACCATCCTGGCTAACATGGTGAAACCCCATCTCTACTAAAAATACAAAAAATTAGGCGGGAGTGGTGGTGGGTGCCTGTAGTCCCAGCTACTTGGGAGGCTGAAACAGGAGAATTGCTTGAACCCAGGAGGCAGAGGTTGCAGTGATACGAGATCACACCACTGCACTCCAGCCTGGGTGACAGAGACTCCGTCTCAAAAAGAAAAGAAAACTGTCCTCTTTTCCCTAAAATGACTTAATTTTTTGGTAAATGGTTCCAGCAAAAGTGAAGACGCAGAAAGTGCTGAGAAATTGGGATGACCTGGGGAGGTGCAGGATACATTCTAGACCCAGGTCTCTGTCGGTGAGTTAGGAATAATAGATCAATTTTTAAAGCGCATCATACTTCATGTCCCCTAGGCAGAAAAAGACATTTAGGTGGTTTAATACATTAGTAAGATATATTTATATAATTAACATTTTATATAGGCTCAAGATTTAAGATATATAAAATACTTTAAATATTGATTTTTAAATATTAATATCTATTGTAAATACTGCTTTAAATGTTTAAGTCAATGCAATAATCATCCTCATTGAAGGCATTTGATCCTTCATGTTCAGCCTCATCCCTGACATATCCCTTCATGCCTCTGATCTAAGTGATTTTTCAAATAAACCCAGTCCGTCATATCACCTTCACACTTAAAAGTTATTTTTGTGACCAAGATAATATATCTTTTTTACTCTTTAGAGTGGTCATTATTGTATCAGTCTTTGGAAGCAAGTTGTTCCCCTTAAATTTAACCCTATTGAATTACCTAATGATTATTGCCAACCGATACTCTATAAAGCAACAGTATCAACAGTCTAAAATTGCAGACTGGAATAAAACAATTTTGCAAATATTGAAGAGAAAGGAAGAATTCGCAAGTAATTTATTTCATCATTCCTTATTAATGTAACATTATTAAAGAATCTTTTCTTCAATATAAACAACTTAAAGGAATCTTGCATGTTACAATTTTCCCTTCAAGCAGTTCTCTTATCTTTCTTCCAAAAGTGTTGGAAGTTGGGGGATAATTTGTCTGTTACAACAGACAGAATAGCTGGAATTTCTCATTGATTTACAACTCGCTTAGCTTACCAGGTAGCAGCTGCTTATCTCAGATGTGCAGAGCATGAAAATCTACTGTTCCTCTGCATATTTAATTTAAACAATCAGAAAATGTGATGTATCTACAGTATTCTTATTACTTGGCCCAGATGTCTTTTAGAATGCATCATAAATGTCACATAAAGTGTCATCCTTATGCCTGGAAAATATTTAAATTTGAAAACTTTAAGAGGGAAATGGGGACCCACTTACTAATGTGTAGTAAATTGAAAAGTTACTTATTGTTAGACTCAATCTCATATAATACTTTATTCACCTTCAAATAAGACCACCTTGTTCAGCTTTCTCTGAAGATATCATGCATCAAGGTGGTTTTTCTTCCGCCCACAGTGAAAAGAGAGCTCGGTCAACAATTTATAGATGCCATGAGGGCTTTCAGAGGCCAATTCTGTCCCTTGGGATCCTTTAGCATGGACACTTCCAGTGTTTTCAGTTTCATTGATAAGCCACGTCTTTGGCATTGACAATGACAGCTACCATGTTAACTTGTATAGAATTAAAAAAAATTCTGCTTCTAGTTTCTATCATAGTCTTAAGTCAGAAAATATGCAAGGACACTATTCCTACTTGATTTGCATTTTTAGAGACTAGAAGAAATTTTACAAACCATGGTAAAAATGATGTATCTTGTAACCTAGTTTAAGCAGGAAGAAGCTGAGTAGGTTCATTTTATAACCATTCAATATATCAGAACAGAATTGTCCACTGTGCCTGGAATAACCACCTATCCACCTAATTTCTACTCAGTCAATGCCTACCTATCTTTCAGGCCAACTCAAATGCCTCCTCCATGAAGTCTTGCCTACTGTACTCAGAGAACGTTTTCCTTAACCACCCAGCACTGTAGATTTCTTGGCACTTGTCTTGAAACACGGTGCTATAGTGAAATAAGTACTGGTGTAGTTGTTGGATGTCAGAATTCTAGTTTCACCTCTGTCACAAACTTACATGGGTGAATTTTTCCAGGTTTCATAACTTCTATGGAGTCTATACAAATGCAAAATAACTGATTAGGAAGTTGAGGCTGAGATAAATAAGGTAGCATCCAAGGTCACTAAACTAGGAAGTGTTCAGTTTTACTCCAAAGTGAGGTCTTTCTGCTTCCAAAAACCATGCTCTTTTCTATTATAATATGATAACCTCAAATACTGGAATAGTTTTGATGAGTATTGTTTTAAAATATTCCAGGAACATAACTAAAACCAGTAAGTAGAATCTGTTTAATATAATAACATGTACTTTGAGGTTCCAAGAAAAGCTTGTGATATGCAGCATTTCTCACATGTGTGTGACCATTTAACTGCCATTTCTTAGAATCTCTTCTGAGATATCCTTTTGGAACTGGTGGATTAAGGCACTGTGTTTCCAAAAACAGAGCCCTCAAAATGCAACTGTGTTAAATAGCTACAGAAAGACAAAAATCATTATCAATCACTAGTGAAATTTCTGTTATCAACCAGTTTTCTCAATTAACAGATTTAAGAACTCTATTTTCAACCTACCAAGCCTGATAGTTTTTACTCATGTGAGCCCGGCTGCTAGCTGAAAAAGGCCATCATGGTTTTGGTGCCCACATTAGGAAGACATTTAACAATTGGAAGAGGCATCAGGGCAGGATTTCAGGGAGGGAAGGAAGGGCATGTGTGGACTTGGAGGGCAGCACAACAGGCAAGTTTCTAAGGCAAAGGGACAGCTTCTTGGAGTTTAAACAGTTCTAACTAGTCCCTTAACTCAATCCCAGATCTGATGCTTTACTTACCCCTTGGATTAGTTTTCTGTGCTACATAACAAACTACCACTAATTTAGAAGCATAAAACAACACTTATCTATTATGTCACCAAAGTGTTGGCCAGGACATGTTCTCATCTGGAGCTCAGAGTCCTTTTCTAAGGTTGGCACCATTTGGTTCCTTGTTGCTTTAGGACTAAGGTCCCCATTTTCTTGCTGGCTGTTGGCCAGAGGTCAGTCTCAGCCCCCAGAAGCCACCCACAGGTCCCAGACACGTGATCCCCTCTATAGGAAGCTCACAGACTGGCTGTATGCTTTCCTCTAGGCTAGAAGAAAAGGTGCCTCCAGACAAGAGCTATCTCTTCTCATTTGAGGACCACCTGATTAGGTCAGGCCCACCCAGAAAAATCTCTTAATTGATTCAGATAACTGATTAGGGACATTAATTACATCAGCAGAGTCCCTTTTGTCTTATAATCACGGAAGTGATTCAACTGGATATTTTTCAGTCCTTAACATTCTGTTAGTCCACCTAAACTTATTAGCAACCACTGCAGCCTGGCACATTTCTGTGGGATTTCATGTTGGATGTAAGGATTAATAGTGAAATGACAAATTCTTATTGGACAGCTTTAAACCAGAAGCAGGCAGGCAGGCAGGAGCCTTCCTGATTATACCACTATACAGGCTGGTCTATATGTTACTCTGACTCAAGGCTGGCTCTGTTATACCAAAGCAATTTAATTCTGAAACATTTAATTTTGAAATAAAGATACTTATTATAAAATCACACAACTTTAGGACTTGGGAAAAAAACAAAATTAGAGGTAATCAACATACAATCATACCCTTGTAGCTTTCCTACAAGGCATTTCCTAGTCAGCTCCTTTGATCAGCCCATTCACCATTAGTCAGTTATGACTATCAGAGGGTCATTCCTCATGCTGAACTGAAATCTGTCATTTGGTAGCTTCTTCCTGCTGATTCTAGAGCTATGCCTGAGAGCCAAAACAAGCAGAAAAGAGTCTAATTCTGCTCTCACCTGACAGTTTTTTTTGTTGTTTTGTTTTTTTGTTTGAGGCAAAGTTTCGCTCTTATTGCCCAGGCTGGAGTGCAATGGCGGGATCTCAACCCACTGCAACTTCCACCTCCCAGGTTCAAGTGATTCTCCTGCCTCAGCCTCCCAAGTAGCTGCGATTACAGGCGCCTGCCACTAGGCCCAGCTAATTCTTTGTATTTTTAGTAGAGATGGGGTTTCACCATGTTGGTGAGGCTGGTCTCGAACTCCTGACCTCAGGTGATCCACCCGCCTCAGCCTCCCAAAGTGCTGGGATTACAAGCATGAGGCACCATGCCCAGCCTCTGACAGCTCTTTTAATGCTGGAAGCTAGTGATTGTGACTCCCCTGAGTGGAAGAGGCTGTTGTAAATTTCCAGTACACAATTTATTAGGCTACTAGAGAAGTTCTTTGCTATCTTAGAAGAAAGGAGAACTTATCAACGTATTTTATAGAGTCCATCACAACAGGCAAGCATTTTGTGCATGTGTGTTAACCCAGATTTTCTTAAAAAATAAGTGTTGATCAGGACTGCTTTCAGATGATCTGATCATGCATTCCTTATTTTGTTTATAGAGTGAACGAGAAACCATCACTTTCTTCGCACAAGAGGACAGCACTTTCCCTGCACAGACTGGCCCCAAAGCCTTCAAAATTCCCTACTCCATCAGACAGCGGATTTGTGCTACATTTGATACCCCCAATGCCAAAGGCAAGGACTGGCAGATGTTAGCACAGAAAAACAGCATCAACAGGTAATTGGGGACGCTTCTGGAAGACGATGTTACTAACAGAACTTGGAAACATAAAGTGGGCTAAGTGAAACCATGTAGTTTCTGAGCCCTAATATTTTTATGAGTTCCTCTGGCCATATTTCATGTGTGTTCCCACTAAGTAAGTGGGGAAAGAGCAAGAAAATAACAGT
This sequence comes from Symphalangus syndactylus, assembly GCF_028878055.3. NCBI lineage: Eukaryota > Metazoa > Chordata > Mammalia > Primates > Hylobatidae > Symphalangus > Symphalangus syndactylus. The sequence continues at coordinate 128,835,275 of NC_072432.2, forward strand.
AGGCCAAGCGTGGTGGCTCACGCCTGAAATCCCAGCACTTTGGGAGGCCGAGGCGGGCAAATGGCTTGAGCCTAGAAGTTTAAGACCAGCCTGGGCAACATGGCGAGACCCCATCTCCACAAAAAATATAAATAATTAGCTGGGCGTGGTGGTGCATGCCTGTAATCCCAGCTGCCTGCGAGGCTGACGTGAGAGGATCACTTGAGCCTGGGAGGTCAAGGCTGCAGTGAGCCAAGATTGCACCACTGCACTCCAGCATGGGCAACAGAGTAAGATCCTGCTCAAAAAAAAAAAAAAAAAAAAAAAAAAAAAAAAAGACACCCTGTGTGACATTTCCTGCTACCCCCCATTCTGCCTTTTGCAACATTATAGAAAATCCCTACTTTGGTTCTGGTACCATCTCTAGGTTTGCTAATTGGGTCACCCAAATGGGCAGACTATGTTATCTTGGAGATCGTGAGTGAACAGAGCACTTTCTTAAGCCGGTGATACAGAAACAAACAAGCAAATTTCTCACATCTCCCTTCTACTGTCGGGTAACCCTAAGCATTCTTTAATCCTTAATGAGGACATGCTCAACCTACAAAATCGATTGCCTGAATAGGAAAAAAAGAAGTTTGAAGATAACTTGGCCGGGCGCGGTGGCTCACGCTTGTAATCCCAGCACTTTGGGAGGCCGAGGCAGGCGGATCACGAGGTCAGGAGATCGAGACCACGGTGAAACCCCATCTCTACTAAAAATATAAAAAAAAAAAAAAATTAGCCGGGCGCGGTGGCGGGCGCCTGTAGTCCCAGCTACTCCGAGAGGCTGAGGCAGGAGAATGGCGTGAACCCGGGAGGCGGAGCTTGCAGTGAGCCAAGATTGCGCAACTGCACTCCAGCCTGGGTGACAGAGCGAGACTCTGTCTCAAAAAAAAAAAAAAAAGAAGATAACTTTTGGGTCTGAAGCCAGAGGATGTGAAATAAGCAAAAGCTTGCCTAGGCACCGTGAATGAACATGCTGCTAAAACTGACACTGCTCATTACTGCACTAACATTTGTAGTTGAGAGTAGAATAAAGAGATCCATAATGGGCTTTATTACTTTAGATGAGACAGGCAGCGGTGATGCTCTCCAGAGCAACACTGATGGCCAGGCAGGTTTGGGCTCATCTGGAGGGATACACAGCATCCCTGCACTGAAAAATAACATCTCCTCTCCCTGTAAGCCTTCTGCATGCCCCCAAAATGAGCAGAAAAGAGAATATATTTTGCCAGAACCATTGTATTTCTCTTTCCTTTGGTACTATTTTTTTTTCTTTCAGGCAAAGCTTTATTTTCTTACTGTTTGGCTTGCTCTGTCATTTTCATTTTTGGTTCTTTATTTTCACAGACATCCTACCTGACTCTTTCTTCTCTGAAAGGGGGGGTAGATGTCTGCCAAGAAGGGATGGAGTGCTGCTCTCTGTTTCAAAAGGGATCCAGAAGCCAAGAACGAAGGGTGCAACTAGAAGTCAGTCAGGCTCAGAGAGGAAAGTCAATACGGAGGCATTATATTGCAAGAGAAAACTGAATTTACAGAGACAGGCAAGCCCGAAAAGAATAGACATATGTTTGAAAAGGCATATATTGAAAACGAAAGAAACAAAAATGTATGAGTGTACAGGGGAAAAAAATTAGATTGAATATTTCCCAGCAACTCTGACAAAAGATGAGATGTCTTGTCTATAATCAGTGAACACGATGACTGTGTCAATTTCCCTTTCTGATCAACATGGATCCAAAAATGAAAAATGAACCCAGAAAACATAACACGGTTAAAAAAGAACAGTGAACAGGGACTCAGAAGATCTGCATGAGAGCCTTGGTTCTGCTACCAATACCAGTCTGCCTAAATGAGTCACTTACTATCCCTGTGTTTCTTTTTCTAGAAATGCAATTGAATCTGAACTATATTAAGTCTAATTCATGCTGGCTATAAAAGTTTATGATTTTTTAAGTCACCATTTAGAAAAGATAATTGTCACAAAGTACCTGTGTGCCCATAGATGCTGTCATTAATTTGCTGAATGAGCATGTACATGCTCCTACCTTGTTACATTTTATTCTCCATTTATAGTACACATAAGAGAACTACAGGGAGTACCTCCGAAGTCATCAGTTTCTGACCTTGCACAGTAGGGAAAATGCATTTCAAACTGGGAGACTTAAGTTTAACAACCTTTTGTATCTGAGCGCTAATGAGCACTCAGTGGCTACCCTGGAGCCAAATGCCCCCTTCTGTGTCTGGGGCCATAAAACCTGAGTGCTCATGTGGCTGTTGGTTTACTTGGTTTTTGTTTTTCTCTAAGATCCCATCTCCAGGAAAAATTTTTTGACATAATTCATATAACCTATTTCATGGAAAATTTCTAACACAGAACCCAGAATATGTAGATTCTTAATAAATGCTAGTTTTTCCCCTTTGACATTTTCACAATTCATAGCAAATTAGAATAGCACGAATATATGGAATCTACTTCTATCCTTAAATCTTATATAGCCCGGCTCACACCTGTAATCCAAGCACTGTAGGAGGACAAGGTGGAAGTGTCACTTGAGGCCACAAGTTCAAGACCAGCCTGCACTTAGGGAGAACCCCGTATCTACAAAGAATTAACAAATTAGCCAGGCGCGGTGGCTCATGCCTGTAATCCCAGCACTTTGGGAGGCCAAGGCAGGCAGATCACAAGGTCAGGAGTTCGAGATCAGCCTGACCAACATGGTGAAACCCTGTCTCTACTAAAAATACAAAAATTAGCTGGGCATGGTGGCAGGTGCCTGTAATCCCATCTACTCTGGAGGCTGAGGCAAGAGAATCGCTTGAACCCAGGAGGCGGAGGTTGCGGTGAGCCAAGATCGCGCCATTGCGCTCCAGCCTGGCATGGTTGTGTATGCCTCTTGCCCCAGCTATTTGGAAGGCTGAGGCAGGAGGATTGCTTGAGCCCAGGAGTTTGAGGCTGCAGTGAGCTATGATTGCGCCACTGCACTCCAGCCTAGGTGACAGAGCAAGACCCTGATTCAAAACAATAATACTAAATAAATGAAAAACCTTATACAGTTAACATATCAATTTCACTGAGTGTCATTCCCTACCTTTCTCTTTAATCTCTAGCTTTACTCTCAAAAAACAGTCAAATCATGGAGTGAAAATGATTTAAACTAAGAGCCAGCAAACTTATTTTTTCTGTAAAGGACCAGACAGGAAAGAGTTTAGGCCATATGGGATCTGTCGCAACTACTCGGCAACATTCAACTCTGATGCTGTAACAGGAAAGCAGCCAGAGAGTGTCTGTAAACAAATAGATATGACTGTGTGCCAGTATGCTATATTCACAGAAATAGACGACCCCTATTTGGCCTACAGTCTGCAGTTTGCTGACCCCTGATTTAAGTGAATTTGCCTTGATTTAATAAAACTTCCATAGGATGTTATTGGCTGTATCTTAAAGTGAAGGAAGAAGGGAGGAAAAGAAAGAGGGAGGATGATGAGTACAGGCTGCAGACAGAGCACCGGCTTCACGGGCAGACCACTAAGTGCGGTTACCTGGTGAGCACGGGCTCTAGGTATTTTCATTCTTGTGTTTGGGGATTTACTATGATCACACTAAACTAAGCTTTCTTGGTTCTGCAGGTTAGAAAACACATTCTAACCTTCAAATAATGGGTGTGAGGCTGCCATTTCCAAAATACCAGCCTTCATGTCCTGTTTTAAGTAGTACTGAGAAAGCTGACAATGTCGGTATGTCTGAATAAGCATGTTTTTATAATTTGAGAAAGTAAAATGAAATCTTTTAACAGGGCCTTCTCATTCAGTTCTGTCTTCAGGCTGGTGTGGTTACAGCAGAGCTGGCCACCAAAATACTTGGGAGAAGAAGAATAGAAGAAAACTACTCACAGCCACCTTGCACTCTGTTAGCTAATTATATTTTGCAGAAATTGTCAAGTTCCCTTTCTGTTTTTAGTACTGTCCCAAAGACAACAGGGATTTTTTGGATGTAATCTGTCACAACTTCCCATTGTAAAAGCCCCAAACCATTGTCTTTGCTCTCCTATGATTCCAAATAATATAGTCTAGAACTGATAGTAAATGTTTTAATACACAGAAATCTAAAATTGTCTCTATGCCAACATTATTGAGAAAGAAAGCTATGCATGGCTTAGGATTTCATCAACCCTGGGATCAGAAAAAGGTGATCACAGAGTACACAGTCATTCTCTTCAGGCAGTTCACCTACCTCGATCTTGTGACTGCACTTTCTCCTGACTCTTCCCCTCCATTCAATTCCAAAAAGCGTTTAAAAGCTAGTAAAACTACTGCCCTCAAATCATTAAGGAAAACTTTCAAAACAAGTGGAAGAAAACATTTGCTTTTACTTTATTGCCAGTGAAAATGTTTTCTTACCCTCCTTTTGGTAAATGCAAATGTCACTGATGATAATATGCCTTTTTGCCAATCAGGTTTCTACTTAGATCTGAATAGGAAGGAAAAGACAGGGAATGTAAAGTTAAAAGCTTAGCAGTCGATGAGAATGCGAGAAATGTCAGGAGTGTGTGCTGTACGACTGGCAACACAGGTGGCCTTGCCGCTTGCCTGGCATATGGATCACGCTAAATAAGCTACACAGCCTAGCAAAGAATGTCATAGATAACAGTTGTAGTTATAGATTCTGTGAGCAAACTTTGACTATTACTCAGAGTTCATACTTGCTGCATTTCAAAGCTGAGATTGCACGTTTATTCTGAAAATTGAGCTGTAATAACTCCACTTCAATGCTCTTGGCCACCTGTGATTGGTAGCTGGGTAGAACTGCGAAATAACGAATTGGTCATGTAGGGGGTAGGTGGTGGGGAGCAATGCAGAGGACTTAACAAATTAAATGTTGGAAACTAACTGCTTTACATAGAAGTGTTCCCCCATATCTAAACTTCCATAGTGCTTTGTATTTTTTATGATACTTTTTATTTTTTAATTGCAATTAAACATACTGAGAGAGGACTATCTACTTGGGGGTTATTCAATAAATATTTCTCTAATGAACGATATGAACTCTTTGACAGGAGAGTGGCTTTTTTGTTTGCTTGTTTGTTTTGAGATGGAGTCTTTCTCTCTGTTGCCCACACTGGAGTGCAGTGGCACAATCTCGGCTCACTGCAACCTCTGCTTCCTGAGTTCAAGTGATTCTCCTGCCTCAGCCTCCAGAGTAGCTGGGACTACAAGCATGAAACACCACGCCTGGCTAACTTGTATTTTTGCAGAGATGGGGTTTCACCATGTGGGCCAGGCTGGTCTCGAACTCCTGGCCTCAAGTAATCCGCCTGCCTCGGCCTCCCAAAGTGCTGAGATTACAGGCGTGTGCCACCATGCCTAGCCAGGAGAGTGTTCTTGACCCTAAAAACCTGCCTCTTAATAAATAGAATTGATATGAACAAGCATCAAGGGATCTTGAAAGTGAGTCTTAAAACAGGCTACATGGCTGATATTTTAGAAGATTCCTGTCTTTTCCCTCAGATCTTAACAGTACCTGAAATTCTATTAGATCATTCTTCTGTGATGCCTCCTAATTTTCATATTCCAGAAACCCTTGTGAAAACACAGCCAGCTAGACCAAGTTGCTATGGGAACAGATTCATGAGATGGGAAGAGATCCATGAGATATGGGCAGATGAGTAGAGGGGAGGCCGCCACAGTGGAAGAAAGGATTCCAAAATGGAAAGCAGCAGATAAATGATGTCTTATTAACAGTTTTTCCCAGTGCCCTCCTCAATAGTATATTTGTTTGAACATGTATAAGCACTTGCCAGGGAAAACATATTTCTTATTGGTCTGCTAGTTAAAATGTTTCAAACACACTTCAGATTTGAGAGTTAATGGGTTATGGTGTAAAAACCGTATACGTGAAATTCCTCATATCTCACGGCTGACATGCTGTGCTATAATTTGTTTCCCATGAAATCTTTTAAGAGGGCCTTTAATGAGAAACAGAATCTTCTCGCATTGAGGTGCTATCTTTTCATTTCCTCTGTCCATCCTATTAATTGGATGCAAAGGAACAGTGAGATGGCCAGAGGGCCGAGGAAAAGGATGGAGGAAGGCCCCAAGGCAGCTTAGCAATCTGTTTCTGAATAAGTGTTGCGAAATAACACTTGAGGTAGGAGAGTCCTAGAGCCAGGTGCCTTTAAAGTGAAGGAAGAAGGGAGGAAAAGAAAGAGGGAGGATGATCAGTACAAGATGCAGACAGAGCACCGGCTTCACGGGCAGACCACTAAGTGTGGTTACCTGGTGAGCACGGGCTCTAGGTATTTTCATTCTTGTGTTTGGGGATTTACTATGATCACACTAAACTAAGCTTTCTTGGTTCTGCAGGTTAGAAAACACATTCTAACCTTCAAATAATGGGTGTGAGGCTGCCATTTCCAAAATACCAGCCTTCATGTCCTGTTTTAAGTAGTACTGAGAAAGCTGACAATGTCGGTATGTCTGAATAAGCATGTTTTTATAATTTGAGAAAGTAAAATCCTAGGAATGATTTATCTAATTTATGAGAGAATATTTTAAGTGATTAACTATTTCCTTTTATTTACTTGTCAAGATTTACTACCTGGTTCTAGAAACCAGATGACTCTTCGAAGAAGAATGATTGGATAGGGAGATAGTATTATACATAGGTCCTTGTAGTCAAAAATACAATGAAGCCCAAATCAGGTTTTTTTGGTTCTGGTCCGGTATGGACTTATGCAGGGTCCAAAACTTAAAAAGCCCTTGCAGTGAAGCCAGAGGGACCCAACACAGCAAAGTGGTAGATGTTTGGGCTTCATTTTGTCAAAGCCAGTGATTCATGAAACTGCCCGCTAATATGAAGCTCAACACAGAGAGCTCTGGGACACGTTTAGCCATGAACAAGCTGTATATGGTTTGTAAGTGGCAGGTGCCCATCCTAAAGGCAATATGGAAAATAATAAGCTTTTTATTTTCCTCCAAGAGAACTAAAGTTATGCTCCCACTGAGCTTCAGGGGATGCTGACAAGGGGTGTCACATTTCTTCTAGGCAGTGGGTGTGTGCGTGCTAGGCTTTGAAGGAATAGATTTCCTTGCTATAAACTAACGTTTTCAGAAAAGACAGGCATGCCAAAACCCCTTTATAGCCTAAATAGTCCCTCTCACAAGTGCTGTTTCAAACAGGACTGAAAAAAGTTAACAATGTCAGTACATCTGAATAAGGATGTTTACATAATTTGAGACTGGAAAATCGTAGGAATGATTGTATCTAATTTATTAGTGTCCTTTAAGTGATTAACTATTTCTTTTCAATTATTTGTGAGGTTTTATCATCTTTTCATTTCCCAAATTGAGAAACTGTCATAGGCTTATCCTGTCAGGAATGAAGCTGGAGAATTGAAAACAGGGACCATAACCGACTTTGTTCTCATTTGGCAACAGACAGTCCTCAAGGATCCAGGGCTCTCATACATTTCCAAAAAAAGAATTCTTGCTTTTTTCCAAGAACCAGATAATGAAATAGGTAAAAGGATAATGATGAGGGAAATTTTATTGCCAAATTAATTGGCCTGAAATAATTAATGCACCACTTTTAGAACAAGGCAGACTGGAACTCAGCATGTTTTCAGGTGCCCACGTCCTTCCCTTTCGGGTTTTCCATGCCAGCTTCCTCTCACTGGGAGATACTGGGGGACAGCAGGAACTATATAGTGCTCATCTCTTGCTTAGTCTTTAAAAATGCAGCACTGGCTTGCTTTATCCTGAAGGCTGCTTTGCTGTTTGTTGACTACCCAGTGAAATTGAAGTTTGGGGATGAAAGCTTGATGAATGGGCCAAATGCTTATGGTGTGTTCCATTACTGCTCTTGAGGACAAGTGGCTTTTCTCTTCTATTTGCATTTAAAGAAGCATAGGGAGGGTTGGTTTTGGTCACATAAGAGGCCTTCATTAAATTAGACAATTAAAATGATAGCAGAGATATTAATATTTTTCCATTATGACTGTTTCAATTCCCTATCTGGTGCTATATAGGATTATATACTGTTTTTGTAATGATGTTTTCCAATTTATTATAGGCAGCTTAACCTTTTTACTTTTTGTACTGACAAACCACTCAAAAAAAATTTTTTTTTTTTTTTTTTTTGAGACGGAGTCTCACCCTGTCACCCAGGCTAGAGTGCAATGGCGTCATCTAGGCTCACTGCAAGCTCCGCCTCCCGGGTTCAAGCAATTCTCCTGCCTCAGCCTCCCAAGTAACTGGGATTACAGGCGCCTGCCACCACAGCTGACTAATTCTTTGTATTTTTAGTAGAGATGGGGTTTCACCATGTTGGCCAGGCTAGTCTTGAACTCCTGACCTCGTGATCCACCCTCCTTGGCCTCCCAAAGTGCTGGGATTATAAGCATGAGCCACCACCTCTGGCCCAGAAGATCTTTTAAAAATACTCTTTTTAGCAGCTAAATTAAAAACAGTGGCCAGTCATGCTGGCTCACATCTACAGTCCCGGCACTTTAAGAGGCCAAGATGGGACAATCACTTGATCTCAGGGAACTCAAGGTGAGCCCTGGCAACATAGTGAGACCCAATATCTACCAAAAATAATTTTTTTAAAAAATTAGCTGGGTATGGTGATGCTCACCTGTGGTCCTAGCTACTTGAGAGGCTGAGATGGGAGGATCACTTGAGCCTGAGAGGTCAAAGCTGCAGTGAGCTATGATCGCACCACTGCACTCCAGCCTGGGTGACAGAGTGAGACGCTATCTTGGAAAAAAAAAAAAAAAAAAAAGTCATATGTAAGTAGCAACAATTTTTAAACAGTTAAACTTGCTGCCTTCATGTCACAGGTACAATTGTTCCCTTCTATTTGAAAGTGTTGGGCAAAAGCCCAAATTCTGAAGGAAATTATTGCACGTACCTGGGTTGAGGTGACTTCTCTGCTAAGAATGTGGGGCTGCAACTCAAACGCAATCCCCTAGTATATTTTAATATGAAATTCATTCTCACAAGCAGTCACGGGAAGAGCTTGCAGCTTGCAAATAGGTAGACTATCCTCCTGGTACCATGGTTCTGAGTAACTGAAATAAAAGCTTTGTTATCTGGAATTTCGAATGAAAGCGAGGCCCTTACAGACTCAGAACGCTGAGCTGGGCCCACTCCAGCTGGAAGTGCAAGGTGCCCTTGGTAGCTAGCTCTTCAGGTGTACCTCCCCAGGGCTAAGACAGAGCCTGAGCCCTGTGCCTTCCTTTCCATTCCTGTTATCTAATCTCTTTGTTAACTGATGGAGGATTTAGATGTGCTAGTCCCTAAAATATTTGCATTTGAATACTCAGGGATTTGGGAAGATCCGAAAGCTTTCACAGTCCTAAAGAAAAGGTGGTATCTCTAGCCACTTTTCCTTTTCATAAAATTAGCCCTGTGTTGCAATCATTTATAAAGACCTACAAGGCAGAATTCTATCATGGTTCCTCAATTCTCTACCCCACCTTTATACCTCCAAAAAAGAAAACAGAAGGCTCAATAACTATTTCCAGAAATCCTCAAATCTAAAGTTGTATTATTTTAACAAGGTTATTAGTTTAAAGATGTATTCTGAAAATTAAGATTCTATATAAAAATTCGGTTTTTAACTCATATACACCATTGTAAGTTGGCCTATGTCCAGCAGGTGAAATTGGTAAGGTCAAGATTTGGAAGTTTCCAGTTCTGCCCTGGCTTCTACATAACGCATGGGCTTTTAATTGAAGCCAAGGGATGGAGACAGAGAAGTCTCTGAAAGGTAAGATTAATCATGGTAATAAAACAAATCCCCTGGAACTCAGGTGTATAGAAAACATTTAAGCTCAAGAAAACAAAATTAAATTTAATAAACCATTAGTACTCAATGAACTTACATAGATAAATGTATTCAGCTGTCTTCGCCTAAGCTTTAATCTGCTTGTCCCTGTATTTTACAGTTTATCTGTGCTCACTCAGAGTTCCAAAGGAAAAGATAAAGTTATTGAGTCTATAGGGCTGGGGAAATGAATTGAAGACAAAATGATGCTAAAGTAAATTCCTAAAATTTAGAGATTAGATTGTTTAGGCCAGGCACAACAGCTGAGACTTGTAATCTCAGCACTTTGTGGGGCAAAGGCTGGCTGATTACTGGAGGCCAGGAGTTCGAGACCAGCCTGTGCAACATGGTGAAACCCTGTATCTACTAAAAGTATAAAAATTAGCTGGGCATGGTGGCACACACCTGTAATCCCTGCTACTCGGGAGGCTGAAGCATAAGAATTGCTGAAACCTGGGAGGTGGAGGTTGCAGTGAGCCGAGATCATACCACTGCACTCCAGCCTGGGAGATAGAATGAGACTCTGTCTCAAAAATAAAATAATTAATAAAAAATAGAGAGTAGCTCGTTTACGTCTGCGTATTAATATAACATCTTAATGACACTACAAAAAATAAATCTTAGTTTTCAGAATTACCTCCATTGATCAGAATTTGAAAAAGCTGTAACAAAAGGTTCCCTGGAGTCAATGCATAAAAAAGTTAACAATCTGAAGCATCTAAGATGAGGGTAGTAAGCATTCACTTCCTTAAAAATTTGTCAAAGAAAAAAATTTAAGTTTCATTTTCAGGCATCTATCTGAATATTCAGGATTACTATTTTTGCTAATGTTCTGGTTCCATTTCAAAAAAAAAAATAAATCAAACGCACTCAGGAAATCGTTTAAAATCAATTACTACTGTGAATTCTGTTTTGTAGTACTGTATTAACAATGTTCCCTGAATGGTGTGTGCATTTACCTGCCGGTGCCCAAATGCACCCGCATTATGATGAAGAGAAATGGGTCACATAGATTAGGATCCAAATAATTTCACAAGGAGATGAGATGGATACATGGCATACCAATTTCATAAAATCATAATGCATTTGCACACAGGTAAGCAGCAAAATAATTCAACTATCTTTGAGAAGTGGCCTATTGCATTGAGATTTTAGGTATACATATATTTTGAGATGAAGTCTTGCTCTGTCACCCAGGTTGGAGTGCAGTGGCGCAATCTTGGCTCACTGCAATCTCTGCCTCCTGTGTTCAAGCGATTCTTGTGCTTCAGCCTCCCAAGTAGCTGGGACTACAGGCACATGCCACCATGCCTAGCTAATTTTTATATTTTTAGTAGAGGTGGGGGTTTCACCATGTTGGCCAGGCTGGTCTCGGACTCCTGACCTCAGGTGATCTGCCAACCTCGGCCTCCCAAAGTGCTGGGATTACAGGCGTAAGCCACCACGCCAAGCCTATATATTATTCTATTGTAAACAGATAAATGTAGTTTAATAGTGTGAGAAACACACTCACCCGTCCAAACCCAAAGAATAGACTCAGAGGCACAAAGAACAGAGAAAGTAAGACTTTTAATAGTGGTCTTGCAAGATCGGGTGTCTGGTAGGCAGGCATACCCAGGGCAGCTACAGCAGGTAATTTATCTCCTAGCACACAAGTCCCTCCTCCAGCTCCTCATTGGCCAAGTACTATGGGAACAATCTTCCTGGATGTCACCTAAGTTTTATTATCCCCCTTATAAGGTTATACACTGTCATCTTCCCTGCTTAAGTTTTGATTTCCCAATAATGAAACTTTCTTCCTGTTACTGGCTGACCCCTGGTCTACATTCTCTTCACTTACTGCGACCTTCTAGGTGCATGAGCTGTGTGGTTTGTTACATTCGTAGTACTTAGATTTATAATGCCTTGAAAATGGCATTTAAAATGCCATTTAGATGTTTTCTCACAGTAGGATGTCTGTTAACTGCAAAGCTGATTCTACTATTTTTAATAAGGCCAATACATTCTTCTATGTATATATTAAAATTAAGTGGAATTTGAGATTTATGTTGTGCTGAATGTGCTTGTGCAAATTCAAAGAATAAATCTAAAATTTGCTTCGGGGAGCACATTTCACTTGCTACAATATGTTCAGAGACCTGTGCCAAGAGAGTTCAATTTCTGCCTCTTTTGATCATTTAGCTTCTTTTAGCTGTGGGTGCCTATTCCACAAATCAGGACATTTGCAGAACTTTTCAGAACCATATGACTGGCAGGAGTCATTCTCCGGCCCTTCTCTTCCTTGAGGCAGGTGTACTCACGAATATTTTTAATGTTGTGTTGAGACAATGATTCATTAGAAGCCTCAAAACCTAGTTTTTATGCCTCTCTAAAGGTTCTGTTATTGCGTTTTTATGCCCTGGTGTTCCTGTCATGTCTTGAAATGTCAAAGATCCCCAAACATTTACCTAGGATAAAGTTCTCAGAGTGCCTGAGGCAGGACATAGAGCTAGAGATTAAGTAACTCTGGCCCTCTAGTTGCTTATTTCAAATGCAGGAAGTTCAGCCTCATCTTCTTTCAAATCACTACTAGCTATGGAAACCTACTTTAGGTTATAAGACAGCAGAGGAGCGAGGTCAGCATGGTGGCCTGCAGGCCACATCTGGCCCACCACCTGCTTGTATATAGCCCATGAGCTAAGGATGGTTTTCGCATTTTTAAATGGTCTGGAAAAAAAAAGAGTAATGTTGTGCCACACATGAAATCTGTGTGACAATCAAATATCAGTGTGCCACATAAAGTTTTATTGGGACACAGCCACACTCATTCACTTAATATATTGTTTCTGTCTGTTTTTGCAATACCAAGGCAGAGTAGAGTAGCAGCAACACTGACCATATGTGGCCCCCAAAACCAAAAACATTGACTATCTATCTGGTCATTTACAGAGAAAGTTTGTCAACCCCTGGTATAGAATAGAGTGTTAACTTTTAAGGTAGTAGGCTCACAAAGATTCTAGTCATTCCCATAGGGCAAAAGTTCATCGTTGTTCAATAGCAAATACAAAATGTTAACTATAAATCCTTAATAAGGAGAAAGTACTGCTGCTTTTTTGTTGTAGCTGTTGTTTTTGAAACAACAATAGAGATCATAAAGAATCATTTACCCATGCTAGAAACAAAAGAATGTCCATGGTCATCATTCTCATGATGGACATAAAAGAAGACTGTCACACAGGAGACCCAGAGTCCACTCAGGCCTTGTCTCTCCATTTGCCTCTCTCCCAGCTGTTCCTTCAGTTTGCCTTCTGCCTGGGTTTTGGTGACAGTGTTTGTAGGAAGATATTGCAACTTTCCCTACACACATCTGTACATGACAAGGAACAAGTGCCAATATTCAAAACAAAGTTGTCTGGTTTTTTTGTTTGTCTTTTTCTGAGACAGGGTCTCACTCTGCTGCCCAGCCTGGAATGCAGTGGTACAATCATAGCTCACTGCAGCTTTGAACTCCTGGGCTTACGTGATCCTCCTACTGGAACCTCCTGAGTAGCTGGGACTACAGGTGTGCACCACTGCACTCTGGCTAATTTATTTTATTTTTGTGGAGACAGAAGTCTTGCTATGTTTTCCAGGCTGGTCTTGAACTCCTGGCCTCAAGTGATCCTCCCACCTGGGTCACCACACTCAGCCAAAACAAATTTCTTAAATAAGAGGAACTAAGATCCCTTCAACTACTTAAGCAAGATTTGCTTTGCCCTTTCTATTAGTATAGAAATGAATAACCATTAAAGAAAAAAGAAAAGGAGGAAGGAAAGAAAAGACGAAAAGAAAAACTGGAGAGAATGGTTTTAAGCTGGCCTTTTCTATTTCACAATTAAAGATGTCTATTAGTGGAACATACTTGTAGTGCTATTTGGCAACCAACTGACTGTAAACAGGATCTTAAGACCTTTGAATAAAACAGCACTTTATTCACTCAGAATTGCTGTGTGTGTGTTGTGTGTGTGTGTGTGCACGTGTGTGCGTGCATCTGTGGCTCTTATAAATGGCAACGCATCCTTAAAAGCTTGTCTGTAGTCTGAATGCTCCGCTCTGCATCAGTCCTCTTTGTGACTATAAGCTGGGTGTGGTAAGGGAAAGTAATGCCATCCTCAAAATAGGAAATACTTGGCTGGCTCTGGAAAATCTTTTCAACTCATCAGAATTTTACCAGAGATGACATTTCTATCCTTACTGTAAAAGTCCCTATGAGCTGGGCACGGTGGCTCACGCCTGTAATCCCAGCACTTTGGTAGGCCGAGGCGGGCAGATCACGAGGTCAGGAGATCGAGACCATCCTGGCTAACAAGGTGAAACCCCGTCTCTACTTAAAAAATACAAAAAATTAGCCGGGCGAGGTGGCGGGCGCCTGTAGTCCCAGCTACGCAGGAGGCTGAGGCAGGAGAATGGCGTGAACCCCGGGGAGCGGAGCCTGCAGTGAGCCGAGATTGCACCACTGCACTCCAGCCTGGGTGACAGAGCAAGACTCCATCTCAAAAAAAAAAAAAAAAAAAAAATCCCTATGAAGAACAGTGACCTTTAATCTTTTGTGTTGTCTTTGTCTTCATCATAGAAAAGTTACTGTCCTAAAGCTTACCATGTTTTTACTGAAGACACCATGCCATCTTAAAAAGCACCGTAGGAATCAATTACTTGGCTGAAGAATGTTGAATAAACACCTATCGTAGTATTATCGTAAGTGCTGTAGCAGATTCAGAAAATCAGTAGATATGATCCTTACCCTTCAGGTGTTTGTGGTCAAATTGGGAAGGCAGAAAACACACACAAACACACACACACACACACACACACGAAATAGATAAGCATTTTATTCACATGAAAGTTAAGTACAAGCATAAAAAGAGTTCAGAGAAGACATAAATCATTCTGGGAAAAGAGGAGATGAAAATTGAACCATTGGACACAGCCAAACATCACTGGGATTTCGAACCATTGAGACACACACAAAACGAACCATTTTTTCCCGAGACAAATCTACCCTTGTTCTTTCTTCCTCTTCCTTGCCCCTTGTAGTAGAGAGGCACCAATGAGCATAATTAAACTTGTCCATTTGTGGGTGCGTATGATCTTGATAAACAGGATAAAGGGAGGAAGTGGACCTTCCTAGTGAACTGAATGGATTAAATTAAAGCAAGAAGCAAAGTGTTACCTAAGTCAGGGTCAGTGGCTCAAAGAGCAAAATAAGACTGAGTGGGAGAAAAGACTATATATATATATCTATCTATATAGATATACTATCATATATATACATATATATGTGATAGGGATATCCATATCCAGCTATGGCTATTTATATCGATATCCATAGCTAGATCAAGGCCAGACCAAGGAAGTCATTGAAGACAACTAGAGTAGATATTTCATGACTGAGGAACTAGAATGCAGAGTATATTCGAGTTTGGAAAAACTAAAGATTTTGCTGTGATTTAGACCATAAAGTGACAGAGTATAAATTAGGTATAGGTAGTAAACATGGAGAGCAACAGAGAAGCTGATGAGTACGTTAAAAAGAAAAAAATATAAAAGGAAGAATCAAAAACAAATGGTCTAGTGTGAGAGATTAGAAATATGGTTATAAATACTGGGATACTTGTTCGAGTTAGAAGAAGGACCAGTTTGGAGGCACGGAGACACCAGTTTCTGATGCATTGTGTTTGTGGAGCTAGAGGCATCTGTAATTGGAACAATCCCAAGGCCATTTAGAGATCTGTAATTAGCTCACATTAACTTAAAGATTGGAGGTATAGATTTACAATACTATCTATGTTGTTTGATAACTACTCCATTTAGTATATAAGCCCACTGAGGAAGGAAAGAACAACAAGAAATCAGAGATAAAACCTTGAAAGCTCTTATGTTTGCCAAAGTAGAGAGGGTTCAAATATTTTGAAAAAATAGGAATAAGTGAAAGTATGACATAAACTAATGAAATAGAGCATGTCAAGGGGATGGTCAAGAGGAAAACACACACACACACAGGCACACACACAAAGAGTTCAAGGAAAGTGAGGATGCAAAAGACTTGGGGCCAAACATGGTGTCTCATACTTGTAATCCCAACAATTTGAGAGGCTGAGGCAAGAGGATCACTTAAGCCCAGGAGGTCAAGGCTGCAGTGAGCTATGATTGTGCCATTGCACTCCAGCCTGGGTGACAGAGCAAGACCCTGTCTGTAAAACAAACAAGACAGACAAAACAAGACTCGGGAGATAAGGTTATTGGTAACATTCCACGGCACAGTTTCAATTGAGTGCTGGGATACAAATTAGACTGCCCCAGACCTGCCTTACTATAGCTTTTTATCCCTACTATAATAATATCTACTAAAATTCATTTTTAATTCTCCTATGGTGATCGGTGTTTATTCCTTTATTTTCATGTTTTGTTTTGTTCTTTTTGTTTAACTCTCTGCATCTAGGAATTTATCTTATTTCGCTACACAAAGTAGCCCATCTGCTGTCATTTTGAACCTGTGGGAAGCTCGTCATCAGCATGATGGTGATCTTGACTCCCTGGCCTGTGCCCTTGAAGAGATTGGGAGGACACACACGAAACTCTCAAACATTTCAGAATCCCAGCTTGATGAAGCCGACTTCAACTACAGCAGGCAAAATGGACTCTAGTCCACTTCCTCCCATGAGACAGAGTGATGGCCAGCTTGGGGACATTTGCTTTAAATGGGAAAGAGGCCGCTTTCTGCCCAGTGGTGTTGGGGGAATTCAGCCTTCATTTATAATCAGTGAGATTCCCCTGTTGAAGAAACTAAATTTTATATAGGTAAAACATGTTAATAGGGAAAAGTACAAGTTCTCTTACATATAAGAGGGCTCTACTGTCTCCTTGGAATCCACATTTGGGTTAACTCTTCAGATGTGGAGTGGCAAGGAAAAAAGTGAGAGCAGAAGTAGCTGTGGGAAAAGATGAGCTATGATAATGCTGGGAAGGCAGAGATTGATTAAGTGCATGTTTTGAAATAGGTTTTTAATGATGTGCCCCAAAGGGCCAGCTGATTCTGGTACTAGATTGTCAGAGTTTTCTACCAACTGGCATCTGTGATGTCAGAAATCATTGTAAAACTGGCTTTTAGATGTGAAACAGGGTTGCCAACCCATTTGTATGACTTCAACAACGTCAAGGAGGCCATTTAGAATTTAGAATCTGAGCACATCACACCAGCACCAACTCCCTGTCTCTTCTAGCCACTTAATGGAGACACAATGGAGAGGTAAGACAGACCACAAACTAGTTCTTTTAGTGTACTCCACCTTTTACTTTTTTCCTGAGACAAATCTACCCTTATTCTTTCTTCCTCTTCCTTACCCCTTGCAGTAGAGAGGTATCAAGGAGCATAATTAAACTTGTCAATATCGAAAGTTGTTTTTTCTAACACAACAAAGTGGGACCATCTCTATTCCCATCTAAGCCACTCAAATTGCTGAGTCCTATTAGAACACAGCTTATTACATGGATATGGGGACAGGAGAGATTAAAGCAGCTTCAAAAACACATGAACTGCAGATATCATAGGCCTCAAATCAGCTATAATTCTAGGAGGCATGTGTTGATCTAGTTCTCTAACATTGTTGTTATAAGAAAATGAGTTTTACTGCATTTTTTCAATCCAGATTCTTGAAATTGTCTAACATGTGGGTACTATGTCATCACAAAATCTCTTAGTAAGATTATATGTGATCCTCATTTTGCCTCTTGGGAAATTAGCAGATAGTCTTTGCTCTAAATGTTATCTGAGTAAATAGACTTGAGGAATACCTCTACCACAGTGTCCCTGAAACCACATGCATCATTCAGGGAGCCTTCATGCTGTGACTATTCAGCCTCCCTGAATATGCTTTCTCTATAGAACCATTAACATATGTCTATTGCTGTATGATTTTTTTTTTACATTAGAAGGCAGTGATGTTGTGGAAGATTGAAATCCACAGATAATTCATGACCCTCATTCACTTTACTCCATCTTTTTATCCTATTAAGTCATTTTTGACAAGATGTCCTGGTAGACTAAAGATGAACAGATTTGCTCTTGCTCATCTTCTGGTGGATATTTTAACTTGCTGTTCACAATCAGGACAACCAAAGTCAAGGACCCAGATGAACCACAAGGCAGCTAGTCAGCTACTTAGAGGTTGGTTACATTCGAATAAAAAGTAGTCAGGGAATGGGGGAGTTGGGGAGTACTTGGCAGTTGGGATATGATCAATTTTTTTAAACAACGTTTTTGTAGATCCCCTGTAAAATAATAATAATAATAATAATGTTGTGAATCTCCATGCCAAGTGAAAAAGGCCTAAAGATGAGTTGAATTTGTGATACCATGGGTAAGGCATGGAAGAACTCTTGAATGTGTTGGCCATTTTCTCTAACTAATGTGTGGTATATATGGTCCCCTATATTAGATAGAAGGCTTTGCTACATGTAATTCAAAAGCATCTCGCTTTTCTCAGGAACCAAAGGCTTATGATGTAGAACAAAGAAATCATCTTAGAACTGTCAAGCATATTTTCACAATACCATGTCAAGATCAGGAAAACACCCTTTTGCTAGTGTGCTTAACTTATTTATTTCTTCTAGGAAACAATAGATAAACAGCATGAAAATGTAAATCATCTGGCATCACTGATTGATAGAATTTCTGAAAGAGAAAGAGAAGTAGATGGTCAACCAGTCACAAGTTGGTTGGCATGGGGCAGTGTGCAGAGGAAATCTGCATTCACTATTGAGTAAAAACTTGGAGAAGACACATTATAGAGCTTATGTTAGACTCCATCTTGGAGGATTTTTGTTTTAAACTGTCCTTAGCATTTTCCCTCTTCCCTTCTAATAGGCATTATAATTGTTTCATCTACTCTGTGAATCTACATAGGTCTTTTTTTTTTTTTTTAGATGTTTGATACATTTTAAGTATTTTTAAATAGATGAAAATTCTAAATGATTTTCCCTCAAGTCTATCTAGATTATTTTAAGATGAGACAAGATTATTGTGAATCCCTAAATGTCTGGAGTTACCTCCCATGGATTTTTTTTTCCTTTGGCCTGGGTTTTATAAACACACTTGAACATCATATCATATAGGATAACAAAGGAAGAAGTTAACAGAATTCACCTCAGACTTCAGCCTAAGATTCAATCAAATTCATCCTTCAGCCCATTTTGTTTCTTCTTTATGTTTCTCTTTTATTTATTTCTGCTAGGATCCTACATAGGATTTCTATAGAAATGTATGAAATTCTGTGGTCACTGCATGTCAGGATTGCACAGTATGTTACAATACAATTTCAAAGAGAACCCACATTTGTGAGATTTACAGACCAAGGTGTGGGGGAGGAGGTAGAATTGCAGATCAGATAAAAAGTGAGCTTACACTTCAACTTAGTTATTCACTGTGACCTAAATTTAGTCCTATTGTAATATGTGCCTGTCACAACACAAACGCCCCTCTTGAAAGAGATTTACTCATCTATCCAAGTACTTAATTTGGAAATTTTATTGTCCTATTGCAAAATGAAACAAAATTAAAAGTGGCCTCGAGTACTTGATAAGTTACTTAAAATTTTTACAAAAATATCCCACTCAATACCAAATCTTTCAGTCCTCAAAGGCATTTAAGTCTAATAGTCATGCTTTAAATATGGTTTTAAATTATGCCACCAAAATGGTGCACTTCACAGATTCACCAGACTCTAGCATCGTAAAGTTAATTTACAGTTTTTACAACATTGCTTGTACATTCTTACTAGTTTACATTAAAATCCTTTAAGCCAAAAGGAAGCTTGCTCTATGGATTTAAATGCAAACTTCATCTACCAGTGCAGGAAGTCTCATAAAACTCAGATGTACTCCCACAAAAATTTTATTGGCCTTTTTGTAAGAGATGAAAAAGAATTGACACAGTTCTCTTTAAAGAGAAGAACTTTTTTATTATTATTTTTGTCTCCAACTGCAGGTGGTGTCTTTTGCCGAGATCTCTATATTTTTCTTTCAGTTGTCTTTGGGAGGGGATATTAAGTCAAATCACTGAAACAGGGTTCTCTTTGGATTAAAAGTTCTGGATTTATTGCAACTATTTTCCTTGAGAAACATTCTTAGCATCAGGGTTGATAAACAATGTAGATGATTAAAATAGGATAATTGGTTTTAGACAGTATTTTCTACTTGCCAAACTTCTGGCAAATTTACCTGTGAATTTCAAAATGTTATAAAATCTCTTGATATGCTTTTGTTTTTCCTTTTAGCCATTTTCCCTTCAATTTCTTAGTCCCTCTGTCCTCTGTAAATGTGTTGAGTGATATAGCTATCCGATGTATTGAAGGCAAAGTTCTCGCAGAGGTCTTTGTTCCAGCTCTGTAAAGGTCACAGGAGTCGTGAAGGAGCTGAGAAATCTTCCTCTCCGGCCCACTGTCTGTGGCCCATTGTCATTGTTTCCTCATGAAACATTGCAGAGTTTGAATCCTCAGTAACTCTCATTGACTGGATTAAAGGTGATGGTCATAGCAAATGGGAGAGCAAAATGTTGGCCTACAGAGAATGACACAATTTTATTCGTCTTTGGTGTTAGTTGACGTAGCGCTGCATTTGAAAATCAATGCTTTAGCCAAAAGCTGAATGACCACCGTTTCCGTAGTTTCCACTGTTTTGTCTGCATAGAATTTTCCTGAACTACAAGCAAAAATGTATTTTGTCCAATGTCACAAAAGTGAAAATGTTACTAATCTTAGACGTGTTGCATATTTTGTGTTTTTACGTTCCAAACTCTTTCAAAAGCTGCCGTTACAAAGCTGTTTGGCTGTATTGACAGCATGTGGTGTTTTTGCAAAAGCAATTCTAGGAGAGCCAGTGTCTACCATGAACTCCTCACATCCCCACTCCAGGGTCATTCACGACATCGAAATGGCAACTTGTACGCTGTAATTCTTCAAAAAGTAACAGGGGATGGAAATCAGACCTGGCCGTTAGTCACTAGTGTGTAGTACCGTGATCTGAAGTAGGAAATTTAACTCACATAGAATAATTGTGGTTTTTGAAGCAGCTACTCATTGCTTTTTCCTTTTGCTGTGAAGATCATGGATTGGGAATGTCCTCGTGAGGTGGACCTAAGGCAGTAACATTTAAACTTCATGTCCTAGCACCCGCCCTCCATCTGACCCAAAGATAAAAAAGGCATTAAGCTTCATGGTTATGCCTAAGCTTAAAAATTCCCTTCCCCACTAATATTGAGATCAGCAGGGCTCTGTCTTACTTATTTTTCAAAAAATCATAGCTTTGAATTATAGACTATATTACTAAATTTGGTAAGGTAGTTCTTTGCATGAATGGGAATGCGTGTCAAAATACTTTCACAAAAGGCATGATTACAATGGAAATGCCCTTTTGCCTCCAGTTTTGCTAACCCTAAAAAAGTATTTCACTAATTTCAAGCACTGTTTACACTCAAATCCCAAAAAATTGGCCAAATTATATAATTCTCTTAAATTTTCGTATCTGTAGGTGGAGATTTAACTATGGTTCTGGTGAATCATAGAGGGGAGAGACAATATTTGAGGGGAGTTTGTCAGCAGAATATCATGCCTTATGATCCCATTACTGAAACACAGACATTACAATCAGAAATAGACCTAATAATTCCAATATCCCTCCATTAGCTAGTTCCAATGATGCTGAGAGACAGAGCACCCTGTGCCAGGTATCAGGAATATAAGCTTCAGCAGAGGGTAACTGAAAACTTTCAATCAGAAACACTCTCCAAGGCTTATGGCTAGATTATGTAGGTCACTAGCATTCAAAACTTTTCTATACAAAGGTGGAAAAGCACTCAGAATCTGGGAATTTTCTGGTTGGAAGAACAATGTTCTCCTTTTCCAAATTGGAATAAAGACTCAGAATTACCCATTCTTCATAATCATGTCTGATGGGTACATGCACTCCAGGAAGTCTCAACCTAGAAACGTTTCTAACCTAAGCATTTAAAGGAAAACTGGCTCATTCTTCTGACCCAAACTCAAAAAATATGAGTACTTGCGTACCTCCATTTCTGCATGGAAGATTTTAAAACAGATTTCACTTTTTTCTGTTTATTTTGGGAAGGTGCGTGGGGGTGTTCTTTCAAGTGATTCATATCTCAAACCCATACCACTCTCAACTTTTATTATTTGATGTGTTCAAAGCCAAAAAATAAAATAAAATAAAGCAGGGCTGAACACTTAATTTGACATGAAGCTGAAGGACTGAGCAAGCCAGAGGAGAGAGGTTGAATGAAGCATAGCCTTGGCTTCATACCACACTTTTTGTGCCTTGTATTATCAATGTAAATTCTGAATGTTGTACAGTAAATACTTGGATGGACTTCTTAGAAAAGGCTGCACTGGCTTCTTTTTCAGCACATGTACATATCTATAAATATATATACATATATATTTGGTAATGCCAAACAGCTGTGTTATATTGTATTGAACAAAATGGACGGTTTGGATGTTTTATGTCGAGTTTGCAAAAAAAAAAAACTGGATGGTTACAGACTTTTCAAGATAAATGTACAGACGTAAATTACTGCATATCAGTTATTTATGAATAAAGAGTCTTTTATTGACATTTTAGGATACTACATGAGTGGCACTTTGAAATCTCGATGAGGATGAGATTTGTATACCTCCTGCCATGTCCTAGCAGGAGATGGAATGCTCTCCAAAAGGACAATTTCCAAATACCTATTAACATATGGAACCAAATTTCTTGCTCAAGCCTTGAGGGTGAGGCAGTGTTGTGAGGCTACTGGAAGCAAGAAGATTGTCTTCTAACATTCCCACCCCAGCCAGTACCATACACACACACACACACACACACTTCCTTAGGATATAGTTTTATACAATCCAAGGTCATCATAGCCATACCATAACTGGAATACTGGAATACCAATCACCTTATTCCTCAAAATGCTTGGACTATTTTTCCAGACTGTATAGAACATTTTCTGCCCTTCTGTGGGAAAATGTTAATGGTTACATTGTTGTACATTCCAAAGACATGTGGCTGATTAAACCTGCTTTAAGTGGTTTTAAAATGCTGAGAGCTCTCCCAAATTTACTCATAACTACTTAGAGAACAGGCCAGAGCCAGTTGAACTAGAATGTTCCACCCAAAGATGGCTTCTGGTCTATTTAAACTAGTTAGTTGTAATTTTTTAAAAAGGTCAAAAGTTGATTTAAACCAGTTTTTTTAAAAATACTATTTCCATATAAAAACACTTTTTTTCAAATTCAGTTTTAAAAGCTATGAAGTAAAATGAAATATTCTCTACACTACGTTTTTGAAAACCTTTATGTATATGATGACCAGGCGCCATGGCGCATGCCTGTAATCCCAGCACTTTGGGAGGCCAAGGCAGGCAGATTACTTGAGGTCAGGAGTTCAAGACCAACCTGGCCAACATGGTGAAGCCTCATCTCTACTAAAAAAAAAAAATACAAAAATTAGCTGGCCGTGGTGGCACATGCCTGTAATCCCAGCTACTTGGGAGGCTGAAGCAGGAGAATCGCCTGACCCAGGAGGCAGAGGTTGCAGTGAGGCAAGATCACGCCACTGCACTGCAGCCTGGGTGACAGAGTGAGACTCCGTCTCAGAAAAGAAAACGTTTATGTATATGATAGATCTGAAGGAGGGGAGTCTGTGCAGCACTTCCTAAGCCCTGTTGACCATGTAAGTCTTTTTCTTATGGGACTATAGGGACAGATAAGAATAGCCACAAAGAGGCTGTGTGTGGTTCCAACAGTTCTTTCTGACCACTTTAAATTAGGCAGAGCTGTAATGCTAATTAAAATATACTTAATCTACAAGCCTAATGAAAATTAGTCGAAATTAACTTAAACGAGGTAAATCAGTTATAGTTATTCAAAACCAGACCCAAAATCTCAGAATTATTTAAATAGTTAGAGCAAATAAATCCAATTTGAGTTCCTCAAAATAGATTTTAACTAGAAGAATCATGTGACCAGCATAAAGATCTGGATGTAACTAGTTCATCTGGATGAAAATGTAACAGATTGGCTTGAACCTGTAATAAACTATTCAAAAAAAAAAAAATTGAATCTTCATTTAAAAGCTGCTTTATTGAGTTAGGAACTAATTCTGAATGGATTAAGTTAGTTTGGATGAATTAATGCTTTTTTTATATAGTGAACATTTGTTAGAATTTGATTTTATTCTGACAGGGGTTAACTCATTCACTCAAAAAATAGTTATTTAGCATTTTCTCCATGACAGCAGAGTCTGGGTTCAAGTCCTGACTCAATCATTTTGTACTTGATGTGAGGCAAGACACTTAACATTTCTGCTTCATTTATAATATAGGGATAAGAAGAGAATTGTATATTCTCCCCAAAGTCTAAAGATTACGTGAAAGGGTTCATGTAAAGCCCTTAGCACAGTCCATGGTCCTTAGTAAACAGTCAGCGAGGGCTTACTTTCATCTCATTTTAGAGAGGCGGTATGCATAGTAGTTAGCAGAATGACTTTGGGAGCAGATAGGCTTGGATGGGAATCCTGAGTCTATCCCACTTTGGATTTGTGACCTTGGCCAAGAGACTGTCTCTAAAAGATGATAATCATATCCAGTTCACTGGGCATAAAGTAAGTATTCAAGAACTATTTTAACCATAAACACATCTACAACTGTTTCTGGCTAGTTGTGCTTCTGAACAGAGACATCCTGGAGCATTCGTTATATACACATAGTGAGGTCACAGCAGGACCAATAATGTACTCAATGTTAGTATCTTTCTGATACCTAAAATTTATTTAAGGAAAAAAACATGTCTTACTGACGCTGAATTAAGTGAAATGCAACTTATTTTCTAATATAAAGGTTAATGCTTCATAAAGTGAGTTAAAAATACTCTAGTAAGGTCCCATATTTTCATACCACATAGGATGATTTTAAGAAAGAACTTAGAGTTGATGATGAGGCAAATGCATGTTTAAGGCATATCTAAGACAAATCACATTTTGTCTAAATGTTAGTGTTCTTGCATAAAGTAAGTGCTCCACCAATGAGACGATCCATTCTCTGGTTTTCAGATGACACCAGGGCCTTAAAACCATGAGTTTTTGCACAAATTAAATGTTAAAGAGTTATGCAAGCACTATCATCTGCTATGTGCTAGACCTCTCTGCTACAATCAGACATTCACAATTAAGACATTAACCCAGTCTTCAAGAAGCTCACTATCTCCAACTCAAGAGATTATTACACCATCCAACAAAAAGTGTTAGGAAAAAGGGAAGCACCACTGTTAGGATAAAACAAAGGAGGAACACTGAAACCAGATTGTGTTGTGTGAGGGAAAGTTCCATGGAGAAGCTGCCATTGAGCTAAGACCTAAAGGTGGTCTATAAATAAAGCGACTTTTAGAATAACACTGTATAACAAACCCTGGAATTTGTGGCTTAAAATAACACCCATATATTATTCACATAAATGTATGGTTCAGCTGGGAGGTCCTCATGATCTAAACCTGGCACGGTTGACCTCAGCTGGATTCAGGCATGTAACTGCAGTTAATTAAAAGATTGAGCTGGGCTAGCTCTTCCAGATTAGGCTCCTTCTACATTTGGGGCCTTGGCTAGGACAACAGGACGGACTATACTCTGCTCCTTGTGCCTCATGGTCCAATAGGCTAGGCTGGACGTGTTCTCATGGTAAAGGCAGAAAAAGAGATGTGTGGAGTCTCTTGTGAAGCCTACACTTGGAATATCATCATTTTTTTTTTTTTTTTTTTTGCAATATTCTAATGGCTAACACAACCCACAAGACCTGCCTGTTCAAGGGATAAGGAAATAGAATCCACCTCTAGATGAGAATTGCTGGAAAATCACATTGTAAAGGGTGTGGATACATGAAGGGATGGAGAACTGGGACCATGGTTTCAATTTCTCCATCAGAGATGAGTAAGAATTTGTCAGACATAAAAAACAAGAGGAAGAACATTCAAACAGAAAGATTAGCATTGGCAATTAATAAGGATTTTATTTAAGAGAGGCGGCCAGACTTTTCATGCCTCTAGTCCTTACAACCCTGAGTCTTCTACAGTAGCACTCCCCAAACTTCTCTTCTGTGTTATTAGGTTCTGATCCCATGATTAGCCATGTTTAGAAAAGGATGAGTTAATTTCATTTACAGAGGTTTCTTTATTGTGCGATCTCTCAAAGGCTTTAACACAATAATGGTAGTTATTTTCAGTGCAGTCAATATTCTAGACACTTTATATGAATTCACTCATTTTAATCCCCTAGCAATCACATGAAGGCAGTACAATTATTGCTCATATTTTGTAAAGGGAGAAACTGAGGAAAAGAGAAGTTAATGTGCATTTTTAATCACTCCACTGCAGCTACTGTTTATAGCATTTTCCAAGTATTTATCATCATCTAACTCTTACTTAATGAGCTGTAGTAACATCTCAGAGTTCACATTTTGGTGTATATTTTCTCTAAAGATACATGAGATAAAGTGTGTGCTCCATGCTAAATTAATTTAGTCCAGATTTTCTTACATTTCCGTTTTCTCATCTATTCACCCATTTCTCTGCTATTTACAAAATTTCATATTTTTAAACATATAAGCCCATAGCAACCTTTTTAACTTTATAATTCTTGCCTGTGAATGCTTGATTTAACCATGTTTCTCTATAACTCACTAGAAATACATCCTTAAAACTGTAAGAATTAGTTATATTTTTGCTAAACCTTATAAAGACTACTTCTTTAAAAAGTTGGAGGCATGTTTTATAAGCAATTTAGTAACTTGTGTCAAGTCATTGCAATTTTGCTCTAAGCTCAGAGCAAAATTCAATGTGTCATTTCTTCAAAAGGAATGTTAGGTGTCCAGCCATCCATAAGATGCTGTGCAGCTAAGGGGGAAAAGCCTGAAATAGGAAGAGAAGACATGTGTTCTAATCTCAGCTCTCATGCCTACCAGTGGAGTCACAGACAATTCATTTCATTTTTTTTTTTTTTTTTTTTTTTTTTTGAGACGGAGTCTCGCTCTGTCGCCCAGGCTAGAGTGCAGTGGCGCGATCTCGGCTCACTGCAAGCTCCGCCTCCCGGGTTCACGCCATTCTCCTGCCTCAGCCTCTCCGAGTAGCTGGGACTACAGGCGCCCGCCACCGCGCCTGGCTAATTTTTTGTATTTTTAGTAGAGACGGGGTTTCACCGTGGTCTCGATCTCCTGACCTCGTGATCCGCCCGCCTCGGCCTCCCAAAGTGCTGGGATTACAAGCGTGAGCCACCGCGCCCGGCCCATTTCATTTTTTGAATCTCGGTTTTCACCTCTGTAAAATCAGCATTATGAATATCCTGCCACACTTCCCATATTTGGCTACAGCAGTGGTCAAATGAAATACTGTATGTAAGGGGGAAAAAAAGCTTTGTAGTCTAATAAGTGCTATGCAGGTACGTGTTTTAACAGAATGGTAATTGTACATTGACTGTCAAAGAGTAAACAAATGACTAGAAATTAATTATTTTAGAGCAATTTGTTAGAAATACACATAAAAAAATGTTAAATGACCATGACTTGTTCCTTCGTCTCCAATCCCTAGGCTGAATAATTTAGCTAGAATAACCAGAGAAACAAGTAATCTCTTCTCCTAGTATCATATCTTTAAAAATCCAAAGACTGAAAAAGATCATCAATATATGTATGTGGTTAGCCATGTCCTAAGTGAAAAATTATACAAAATCCTAAAGTCAACTATATATTTGTTTTTATCATTGAAAGAGGTAAAAGTTAACACTTCTTATTCTAGGCTTTTATGGGCCCAAACTGTAATTTCTTTTTACTGTCCTTTAAAATCTAGGCAAACAAGAAAACAAATTCACATTTAATTGTGCCTTCTATTGTCTCACTGCTTTACAGTGAGCTTATTTTTTAAAATAACATTTACTGAGTGTAACTATAGAGGATGCACTGTAGTACACAGTGGAAATTCAGTAGTAAACAAAAAATAAATATCCCATTCTCATAGAGATGTCACTCTTGTGGGGAAAGACATGGTAAAGGCTAAATAAGAGAAATACAGAGTAAGTTAGATGCAGAAAAGAGGAATAGGGTATCTGGGGGTGTGATTTGGTTCATGTTTTGTTGTTGTTGTTTTTAGAAACAGGGTCTCACTCTGTTGCCCAGGCTGGAGTGCAGTGGCACCATCATAGCTCACTGCAGCATCAAACTCTCCAACTCCTGAGCTCAAGTGATCCTCCTGCCTCAGCCTCCTGAGTAGCTAGCACTACAAACACATGCCACCACACCCAACTAAATTTTTAAAAATTTTCTGTAGAGAGAGAGTCTTGCTATGTCGCTAGGCTGGTCTCAAACTTCTGGCCTCAAGCTATCTTCTCGCCTTGGCCTCCCAAACAGTTGGGAATACAGGCATGAGACACTGCACCTGGCCACTGGTTTGTATTTTTAAATAGGGTTGTCAGGCAAGGCCTCATTGAGAAGGTGACTTTTGACTTAATACCTGAAGGAGATGAGAGAGTGAATCAGGAAGACCCTTGGAAGGAGAGGATTCAAAGTCAAGGAACCCGCAGCTGTATAGGCTTTGAGGTGGAAGCGTGGTACACCTATTCAAGGAGCAGCAAGGAGGTCAGTGTGAGTGAGAAAATAGTAGGAGGTGAGTTCAGAGAAGTGAAGGGGTAGATCATAGATGCCTTACCAGGCTCTAGCTTATACTCCATGTGAAATGGGGAGCTATTGGAGAAATTTGAGCTGTGTCAGCAGGATCACACTGGCAACTAGAGAACATGTTGGGGAAGAAGGAGGCAAGCAGGGAGATTACTGCTGTAGTAATTCACAGGAGATGACTGTGAGTTGGTGCAGGGCAATTGCAGTAAAGGTCATCAGAGGGGTTTGAATTATAGATATATTCTCAAGGCAGAGCTGGCAGAATTTGCTGATGCAACAGATGCATGTTGTGAAAGGAAGAAATCCATGATGACTCCAAGATTTTGGTCTAAGCAACCAAAAACACGGAGATGCCACTACCTGGGATGGAGTTTTATGGAGATAGGTTTTGAGGAAAGTGGAGACCAGGAGCTCTATTTTGTGTGTTTTAGGTTCACAGCACCTATGAGACATCAAAGTGAACACTTGGATTATACATCTGGCTTATCAGTTTGAGGCTCAAGGGAGAGGAATATACTTGGCAGTTGCCAGAATACAGACAACTCTCATGTCTCCCTAAAATATATACAAGCAAGCTGTACCCTGACCACCTTGGACACATGTTGTCAGGACATCCTGAGGCTGTACATAGGTGCCTTCTTAACCTCGGCAAAATAAACTCTCTAAATTGATTGAGACCTGTCTCACTTACTTGTGAGTTCACAAGTGCTTTCAAAAGAAACCAACTCTGATGTCTAAAAGAATTTTGTAGTGACAATACATTGATACAAGTCTTTATATTATTAAGAGAAAAATATTTTCAAAGAGTTCAAAACATCACACACAGGGAAATATAAAAAAGATATGACAAGAGTTTTATTTACTTCATTCACTAATGAAGAAGCTGATGTTACAAATCAGTTCAAAGAAGAATTTGAAGAATGATACACGTGTCCATATACATGTATTTTAAATCATGAGACTCCACCAAGCCTTGAGGCACTCAAAAATTAAGACCTTCAGGAGATGAGAAGAAATCTGTACAGACTGGGAAAGAGTAGTGTGTGAGGTAAAAGAGAAATCAGGAGGGTGGTGTCTGAGCAAGGGAAGAATGGGCAACCAACAAATGGGCATGGGCTGGGCATGGTGGCTCACGACTGCAATCCCAGAACTTTAGGAGGCCGAGATGGGCGGATCACCTGAGGTCAGAGTTCGAGACCAGCTTGGCCAACACGGCAAAACCCCGTCTTTATTAAAATACAAAAATTGGCTGGGCACGGTGGCTCATGCCTGTAATCCCAGCACTATGGGAGGCTGAGGCAGGTGGATCATGAGGTCAGGAGATGGAGACCATTCTGGCTAACACTGTGAAACCCCGTCTCTACTAAAAATACAAAAAAATTAGCTGGGCGTGGTGGCGGGTGCCTGTAGTCCCAGCTACTCGGGAGGCTGAGGCAGCAGAATGGCGTGAACCCGGGAGGCAGAGCTTGCGGTGAGCTGAGATCGTGCCACGGTACTCCAGCCTGGGAGACAGAGTGAGACTCTGTCTCAAAAAAAAAAAAAAAAAAGTTAGCTGGGTGTGGTGCACACTTGTAATCTCAGCTACTCAAAAGGCTTGAGGCAGGAGAATCGCTTGAACTCAGGAGGTGGAGGAGGTTGCAGTGAGCCAAGACTGCACCACTCCAGCCTAGGTGACAGACAGAGACTCCGTCTAAAAAAAAAAAAAAAGAATAGGCATAATCACCTATCTCAGATGCTGCTGATAGGTCAAGTATGATGAGGATTAATAAGTGACCCTTGGATTTAGCAATGTGGACATTCTTTATGATCATGGCAAGACCAGTGTAGGTGGAGTATGGTGTCAGAAAGCCTATTTTAAAGTAGATTCAAGCAAAAAAAAAAAAAAAAAAAAGAGAGAAGAGAAGAGAAAAAAGGAGCCAGCACATATAATCCATCCTTTTGAGGAGCTTTGCTGTAATGAGAAGAGAGATCTTTTATTTGTTTCTTTTGTAAAGGAAGTCAAAGTGAGATGCTTGAAACTGTGATTGTGGAGGGGCGTATTCATTGTAAACAAGGCCTGTAAGGGAGGGTTTTCAGTCTCAGCCCCATTGACATCTGCGGCTGGAAAATTCTTTGTTGTAAGGGACTGTTCTGTGCTTTATAGGATATTTAGCAGCTTCCCTATCCTGTACCCACTAAATGCCAGCTATGATAATCTACCAGCTATGACAGTCAAACTACTAGCTATGACAATCAAAAACATCTCCAAACATTCCCATATGTTCTCTTGGAAGCAAAATTGCCTGTTGTTGAGAACCACTGGTCTATAACAATGATGGTAAGTAGCTGAGACATGGTAAAAGATAAAGTCATTGGAGAATCAAAATTCAAGTGATTGAAAGAATGAGGAGGTAGAAAAATCATTTATATGTTTATTAAAATCTTCAAAACTTAGAACAGAAGCATGCTGAAGAGAATGACACTAAGCCAGAGCTAATTCTTCTGTGGACAAGGGGAACTGACTCAGGCATCAGATGATCACAACCAGGAGAGATAGTGGGTGGCATTACCTCAAAATAGGAGCATCAAAAATGGAAAATATTAGGGAGAGAAGAGGGAAAGTGATCTGGAAATGGTGATGAGAAGGAGAAAGAACTCCTACCCCACCTCCAAGGGTAGAGAAAATATAGGAGCAAAAATAGCAACCATCTAAAAGGGCCACAGTAGTTTTAAGGAAGAGCTGGGTTTCAGTAAGAGCAAAGAAGAAGGAAACAGAAATTTATGAGGATATAAAGCATTTTGCTGATGACTGAAGGTACTGGAAAAGGACTTCAAAATTTGAGAAGACTGGGAGATGGGTCAGATATACAGACCCTTGAGAGGAGTATAGTACAAGAGATAAGGATGTCCTCGAAAAAAGGGAATCCTTTAGAGATTTACCTTGGCAGAGATAAAGAACACTATAATAGTAGGCACTAAAATGGAATAAATTAATGAATGGATTGAATAAAAGTTCGCTTGGTTTATGCACTTATTTATACATTTCAACATTTACTTGGTTTATGTCTATAAATTTTCTTTAAAGCATGGTGATGTAGGCAATAATGTGCTTATTTAACAAAATAAAATAGAGAAATGAAGGGCTTAGGCAAAGATTACAAAACTGGTTAGTGGCAGGGTTTCAATTAGGTCTACTTATGGGGTGCTACTTTTCTTAAAAATACATTGCCTTGATGTTTCTTCAGCCATAAGGTATGTAGTTCAGAAAGTCTTCCTAATTCAAAAGCAGAATTTAGGGCTACTAAAGGATAGACAACTAAGGTATACAATGAAAGAGTTCTACATGTCGTAGCTTTTTGGCGCTATGCAAGTCTGAGCTGTGCAACTCTCCTGGGAACCATCAGAAGACACTACAGTTGGTCGAGACACGTTAGCGTCTTCTCCAGACTTCCTTCCTGATGCAATCAGAATAAATGAATACATTAAAAAGAGTGTAAACCAAAAATAAAATGACCTGACCATTTCATTGGACCCCTCCTCTCAGCCAAAGGCATTCCAGAGTTAACCTGAAAATCTAGTTCAGGCAGTGGTGGCAGATGGAGTCAGACATGCCTCATTATACCCTCCAGCATTAACATCAACAAAAAAACCTTTAGTCAGGACCTCCTGAGGCTGTGTCACCAGCACGTTCTTAAAGTTGGCAAAATAAATTGAGACCTGTCTCAGATACTTATGGGTTCACAACACTTTGCAAAGAAACCTACTCTTATGTCTAAAATAATTTTGCAGTGAATACATCGATATAAATCTTTATATTAAAAGAAATGTTTTCGAATGGTTAAAAACATGGCAGAAATGCAAATATAAAAAAAGACAAAAATTTTCTTTACGTCACTATTTATGAAGAAGTTGATGTTAAAAATCAGTTCAAAGAAGAATTTGAACAGATAAACATGTGCATACACACTATATACATACATGTATATGTAAATGAGAATTCTGAAGTGAATTTGTTAATACATGCAAAACTGTTTAAGACCTTATATCGTATAGAGTAGTAATAGATACAAAATTGTCTATAGGGAATATCAATCTACATATGAATACCTCATAGGGCAATAAAAATCATGTTATCTTTCCTACCAGAGTAGAAATTAATTGTATCTGAACAAAATTCCTTTGCATTTCTATGGACAAGAGGCATTTGCATGACTTCAGTTTTCCATCATTTAACTTCTACCCCTGCAGAACTAATAATGCAACCAAGTCAATAGAGGTCAAAGAAGTATACCCCCATGGAACTAGATAATCCTAAAAGGTCAGCTAGGCACACCCAATACTCCACGTTTTTTGTGCATGTTCAAGTCTTCAGCAACTTTTTCTTGACAATGCTGTGTGTCTTGGAAATTTGCTGGGAGCCTTTTATTTGTGTATCATCTCTCAAAAACTTTCCAAGTAACTTCTATGGGTTTTTTTTTCCCCCTTCTTTTACCCCAAGAATTGGCAGGCCTTTTTCTTTTTTTGTGTGTAAACCAAAAGTATCTGAGACAGGTCCCAATCAGTTTAGAAAGTGTATTTTGCTAAGGTTAAGGACTTGCCCATGACACAGCCTCAGGAGGTTGTGACGACATGTACCCAAAATGGCTGGTGTACAGCTTGACTTTATTAATTTTAGGGAGACATAATACATCAACAAATACATGTAAGATGTACATTGGTTCAGTTAAGAAAGTCAACTCGGAGCAGGGCTACTAGG
The DNA here is from genome assembly GCF_028878055.3 of Symphalangus syndactylus. Lineage (NCBI taxonomy): Eukaryota > Metazoa > Chordata > Mammalia > Primates > Hylobatidae > Symphalangus > Symphalangus syndactylus. The sequence continues at coordinate 128,868,587 of NC_072432.2, forward strand.
TTATAGGTAGACTTAAAGGTCTTCTGATTGGCAATTGGGTGAAAGAGTTATCATCAATAGAAAAGAATGTCTGGGTTAAGATAACAGGTTGTGGAGACCAAAGTTTTATCATGCAGATGACACTTCCAGGTAGCAGGCTTTAGAGAGAGTAGATTGTAAACGTTTCTTATCAGACTTAGAGAGTCTGTTTTATCAGTAGTTTCAGAAGAGAGGGGAGTATAATGAGGCATGTCCAGCTCCCCCTTCCGATGATAGCCTGAACTAATTTTTCAGGTTAACTTTGGAATGCCTTTGCTGAGAGGATAGGTCCATTCAGATGGTTGAAGGGCTTATAATTTTATTTTTGGTTTACATTTGCTACCAACATCAGTAATTTGACATCTGTAACTACTAAGGGAAGATAGAAGCCATATGGCCTCTCTTACTCTCCATCCTTGTCTCTAAATCTAAGGAATTGCCAATCCTGAACTTGTTTGAGAATTGTTTTTCATAGTCATTGTAATGCGGTTAGTCTGTAGGAGGTATAAAAGAAGTCTGTTTCAATGCGTGAGGCTTCATTAATCACTGACATGTACCAATTGCCCTATTTTTCTTTTTCCTATATATTTTTTTCTTTTCAATATAATTAGACTCAGGGGAACTTGATATTTCTCTTCAAATATTTGAAAGTCTGTCACATGAAAGACAAATTAGACCTGTTCTGTCTAGCCCCCAAGTAGTAGAACTAAGACCAATTCTGCAGAAACTACAAGAGTCTTATATTTCTCGTATAGTGAACATAATTTTTACAGAGCTTTCCAAAACTAGGATGAGCTTTTAAGGAATCTTAAAAGCTTCTCATAGTTATGATCCATGGCATTCATTGAAATGCAAATAGTTCCAAGCTCTCTTTGTTGACATTCTTTCCAGTTTTTGATAAATCCTTTCTTCCCAAACCCTCATCAGTTTTCCTCTTTTCCTTCAAGTGGTCCCTCCCACTATTAAGTTGGGAAATCTATTAAGATTTTCATTCCCTAGCCCAAGATTGAGCAAACTGTTTTGGAAGGCCAGATAGTAAACATACTAGGTGCCTTACAGACCACAAGGTCTCTGCTGAAACTTTAAACTCTACTATTATAACAAAAAAGTAGTCATGGAGCATATGTAAATAAGTAAGTGTGGCTGTGTTGCAGGAAACTTTATGGACATTGAAATCTGATTTTCTTATAATGTTATAAATTTATAATATCACTCTTCTTTTGGGTTTTTTCAATCATTTAAAAATGTAAGGAGGGAGGGCAAGATGGCTAACTAGACACAGCCTGGGGGAACAGCTCCCAGGGAGGGACCAAGATGACCTGCATGCTCCTAACAGATCTTTGGAAGTAAAGCACTAAGAGCAGATGGAAGGAAGACACAGAAGCTGGGCTGAAGGGAGAGAAAGCTGGGTACACTGCACAAGGCTACCATGAACCAGGACTCATTCTTGGGTCCCTGCAGCTCAGCGGGGAACAGGTGAGTTGAACTGGCAAGTAGCAACCCATTCTTGCCACAGACCTCTGAAACCCCAGCAGGAGGAGAACCCTTGACCATCAGGGACACTTCAGTTGGCAGGGAGAGCTGCTTAAAGAAGTGGTAGGGGCAGCAAGCCAACTAAGATAGAGCCTAGATGGTTTACTGCAAGATTGTCTGTAGTGGAGCATGGCCTGGAATGGCTATCCCCCTAGGCTTGACTTGCTTCCATAGGAGACTTTAACCCTAGGGAAACTGTCAGACCTGAACTCTGCAGGGCAGTCTTGCTCATCAGAAGAGACTGCTCCAATCTGAGCACCCCTTGGTCTGCTGGCATATCCCAGGGCTCCAGCCTGTCCACACCTGCTAGCATGGCAGAATTGGGGGCCCTGCACCAGAGCTTCTGCACTGGTGAACCATGTCTGACTGGCAGAGAGTTCCAGTAGGGTGTCCCCTACGGCCACCAACCAGCCCACGTGCTCCCTTCCCAAGCTGCAGCTACCCTAGGGCCCATGGCTACTCCCCACATCACTTTGCTGGCATGTGTCTGCACTGGCAGGTTTTGCTTTCCTTGTCCCACCAGTGGGTGGGAGTGCAGTCCACACCTCTTCTCCCCACCAACTGCCATTGCAGATGGAGCATAAGTAGGCACAGAGCCAGCCAGACCTACCCCTGCCAGTGTCCCACCCTTGCGCTAACACTGTGCAGAGAACAGCATATCCTCCCATTTTCTGAGTGACCACATCTGCTTGCAGGGCACAGAGAATGCTCCCAAATCTGCACCCACAGCACCGTGCCCCCAAACCAACTCCACCTTCAGCCTGACCATGCACATAGTCACCAGCAGGGCCCCCCACACCCTCTAGCTGTGTTCCCTCTGCCACCATGGTAAATGCCTGCAAGGAGGCAGGAACCCTGGCACCTGTTAGCACTCTGCTGTAGCTGCTGCAACTTGGCCTCCCAACACAGTGGATTTCTAACTTCAAGGAGCCAGACAACAAAGTCAGGGCCCAAAACAAGTTCCCCAGAGTTAGAGCACACAGTCCAGGAGTTTGAAGCTGAGTGTTTCCCCCTAAAATCTTCCCAAAAACAAAGCCAAGTCAGCTGTATCTACCTTATACTACAATCAAACCCACAAGGTCATCAAATAAGATAAAAGAGAAAACAACAACAACAACAACAAGAAAAAAAAAAACAGAAAACAAAAACCCAAAGATCAGAAACCTCAAAGATTGAAGGTAGAAAAGCACAAAAAGATCAGAAACAATCAATGCAAGAACTCTGACAACTCGAAAAGCCAGAGTGCCTTCTTTCCTCCAAACAACCACAGCACCTCTCTAGCAAGGGTTCTGAACCAGGCTGTGATAGCTGAAGTAACAGAAATAGCAATCAGAATATGGATAGGAACGAAGATCATCAAAACCCAATCCAAGGAAGATAGAAATTGAGACAAAACATTGCAGGAGCATACAGACAAAATAGCCAGTACGGAAAAGAATGTAACCAACCTGATAGAGCTAAAAAAACACACTATAATGATTTCATATTGCAATCGCAAGTATTAATAATAGAATAGACCAAGCAGAGGAAAGAATCTCAGAGCATGAAGAAAGAATTTCTGAAATAAAACAGTCAGACAAGAATAGAGCAAGAAGAATGAAAAGGAATGAACAAAACTGACGAGAAATATGGTATTATGTAAAGAGATGAAATCTACGACTCACTGGTGTCCCTAAAAGAGATGAGGAGAAGTAAGCAACTTGGAAAACATATTTCAAGATAACATCCTTGAGAACTTCCCCAACCCAGCTAGAGAGGCCAACATTCAAATTCAGGAAATGCAGAGAACCCCAGTAAGATACTTCACAAGAAGTCCTCCTCAAGAAACGCAATCATCAGGTTCTCCCAGGTCGGAAAAAAAAAAAAAAAAAAAAAAAAGGCAGCTAAAGAGAAAGGTCAGGTCACCTGCAAAGGGAAGCCCATCAGACTAACAGCAAATCTCTCAGGAGAAACCCTATGAGACAGAAGAGATTGGGGGACAATATTCAACATTATTAAAGAAAATAAATTGCAACCCAGAATTTTATATCCAGCCAAAGTAAGCTTTGTAAGCGAAGACAGAAATAAGATACTTTTCAAAGAGATAAGAGCTGAGGAAATTTGTTACTATCAGACATGCCTTACAAAAGCTCCTAAAGGAACAACTAAATATGGAAAGGAAAGACCACTACCAGCCACTACAAAAACAGACCTAAGTACATAGAACAGTGACACTGTAAAGCAACCACATAAACAAATCTACAAAATGACCAGCTAACATCATGATGACAGGATCAAATCTACACGTCAATACTAACCTTGATTATAAATGGGCTAAATGCCCCAACTAAAAGACACAGAGTGGTTAGCTGGATGAAGAACCAAGACCTGTCTAGGAGCAGCAGCTCATGCCTGTAATCCCAACACTTTGGGAGGCTGAGGCAAGTGGACTGCTTGAGACCAGGAGTTCAAGACTAGCCTGGGCAACAGTGAAAGCCCATCCCTACTAAAAATACAAAAAAGCTGGCCAGATGTGGTGGTTCACGCCTGTAGTCCCAGGTACTTGGGAGGCTTAGTTGGGAGAATCACCTGAGTTCAGGAGATCGAGTTTGCAGTGAGCTGAGATCATGCCACTGCACTCCAGCCTGGGCAACTAGAGTAAGACCTTATCTCGAAGAAAAAAAAGAAGAAGAAAGAAGAAAAGAAAAAAAGAACCCATTAATATGTTTTCTTCAAGGGACCCATCTCACACATAATGACACCCAAAGACTCAAAATAAAGGGGTGGAAAAAAATCTACCAAGCAAATGGAAAACAGAAAAAAGCAGGGGTTGCAATCCTAGTTTCAGACAAAATAGTCTTTAAACCAACAAAGATCAAAAAAGACAAAGGCATTTACATCAAGGCAAAGGGTTCCATTCAACAAAAAGATATAACTATCCTAAATATACATGTACCAAACACAGGAACACCCAGGTTCATAAAGCAAGTTCTTAGAGCCCTTCCACACAATACTATTCCGCACAATAGTAGTGGGAGACTTTAGCACCTCACTGACAATGTTAGATCATCAAGACAGAAAATTAAAGATATTCAGCACTGGATCAAATGGAGCTGACTGACATCTACAGAACTCTCCACAAACATACATTCTTCTCATCACCACGTGGCACATACTCTAAAATCTATCACATAATAAGAAGTAAAACATTCCTTGGCAAATGCAAAAGAACTGAAATCATAACAATCTCTCAGACCATAGTGCAACCAAATTAGAAATCACGACTAAGAAATTCACTCAAAACCATACAATTACATGGAGATTGAATAACCTGCTCCCAGATGACTTTTGGGTAAATAATGAAATTAAGGCAGAAATCAAGAAGTTCTTAGAAACTAATGAGAACGAAGATACAACATACCAGAATATCTGGGACACAGCTATGGCAGTGTTAAGGGGGAAATTTATAGCACCAAATGTCCACATCAAAAAGTTAGAAAGATCTCAAGTTAACAACCTAACATCACAACTAAATAACTAGGGAACCAGGAGCAAACAATCCAAAAGCTAGCAGAAGACAATAAATAACCAAAAACAGAGCTGAACTGAAGGAGACTGAGACACACAAAAAAATTCAAAACATCAACAAATCCAGGAGCTGTTTTTTGAAAAAATTAATCAAATAGATAGACTGTTAGACTAATAAAGAGGAAAAGAGAGAAGATTCAACTAAACACAATCAGAAATGACAAGCGAGATATTACCACTGACCCCACAGAAATACAAATAACCATCAGAGAATATTATGCACAATTCTGTGAACATAAACTAGAAAATGTAGAAGAAATTGATAAATTCCTGGACACATACACCTTTCCAAAACTCAACCAGAAAGAAACTGAATCCCTGAACAGATCAGTAACAAGCTCTGAAATTGAGTCAGTAATAAATAGCTTACCAACCAAAAAAGCCCGGGACCAGATGGATTCACAGCTGAGTTCTACCAGATGTACAAAGAGTTGGTACCATTCCCGCTGAAACTATTCCAAAAAATTGAGGAGGAGGGATTCCTCCCTAACACATCCTATGAGGCCAGTGTCATCCTGATACCAAAACCTGGTAGAGACACTAGAAAACGTCAGGCCAACATCCTTGACAAACATTGATACAAAAATCCTCAACAAAATGCTAGCAAACCAAATTCAGCAGCACATCAAAAATCTTATCTACCATGATCAAGTAGGCTTTATCCCCAGGATGCAAGGCTGGTTCAACACACCCTAATCAAAAAATGTGATTCATCACATAAACAGAACTAAAGACAAACACCACATAATTATCTCAATAGATTCAGAAAGGGCTTTCAATAAAATTCAACATCCCTCCACATTAAAAACTCTCAATAAAATAGGTATTGAAAGAACATACCTCAAAATAAAAGAGCCATCTATGGCAAACCCACAACCAACATCATACTGAATGGGCAAAAGTTAGAAGCATTCACCTTGAAAATTGGCAAAAGACAAGATTGCCGTCTCTCACCACTCCCATTCATCATAGTATTGGAAGCCCTGGCTAGGGATATCAGGCAAGAGAAATAAGTAAAAGGCATCCAAATAAGAAGAGAGGAAGTCAATCTATCCCTGTTTGCTGATGTCATAATCCTTTATCTAGAAAACTTCATAGTCTCAGCCCAAAAGCTTCTTAAGCTGGTAAACAACTTCAGCAAAGTCTCAGGATGTAACATCAATGTACAAAAATCACTAACATTCCTATAGAACAGTCAAGCCAAGAGCCAAATCAGCAATGCAATCCCATTCACAATTGCCACACACACACACACACACACACGCACACACACGCCTAGGAATACAGCTAACCAAGAACGTGAAAGATCTCTATAAAGGGAACTACGAAACACTGCTCAAAGAACTCAGAGATGACACAAATGGAAAAACATTTCATGCTCATGGATGGGCAGAATCAATATCATTAAAATGGCTATACTGCTCAAAGCAATTTATAAATTCGATGTTATTCCTATTAAAATGCAATTGAGAGGCCCAGCAAGGTGGCTCATGCCTGTAATCCCAGCACCTTAGGAGGCCAAGGAAGGTGGATCACCTGAGGTCAGGAGTTTGAGACTGGCCTGGCCAACATGGTGAAACCCTGTCTCTACTAAAAAATACAAGAACTAGCCAGGCATGGTGACAGGCACCTGTAATCCCAGCTACTCAGGAGTCTAAGGCAGGAGAATCACTTGAACCTGGGAGGCAGAGGCTGCAGTGAGCAGAAATTGCAACACTGCGCTCCAGCCTGGGTGACAGAGCGAGATTCCATCTCAAAAAACAAAAACTAATACAACTAAGAGTCTTCACAGAACTAGAAAAAAACTATTTTTAAATTCATATACAACCAAAAAAGAGCCCAAATAGCCAAGGCAATCCTAAGCAAAAAGTAAAAAGTTGGAGGCATTATGCTATCTGACTTCAAAGTATAATACAGTGCTACAGTAACCAAAACAGCATGGTGCTAGTACAAAAACAGAAAAATAGACCAATGGAACAGAGTAGAGAACTCAGAAATAAGGCCACACATCTACAACTATCTGATTTTTGATAAACCTGATAGAAACAAGCAATGGGTGTCATGGTTAATACTGAGTGTCACATTGATTGGATTGAAGGACGTAAAATATTGTTCCTGGGTGTGTCTGTGAGGGTGTTGCCAAAGGAGATTAATGTTTGAGTCAGCGGACTGGGAGAGGTGGGCCCACCCTCAATCTGGGTGGGCACCATCTAATCAGCTGCCAGTGTGGCTAGGATAAAAGCAAGCAGAGAAATGTGGAAAGACTAGATTGACAATCTTCCAGCCTTTGTCTTTCTCCCATGCTGGAAGCTTCCTGTCATTGAAGATCAGACTCCAAATTCTTCAGCTTTTGGATTCTTGAACTTACACCAGTGGTTTTCCAAGGGCTCTTGGGTCTTTGGCCACAGACTGAAGGCTGCACTGTTGGCTTTCTTAATTTTGAAGTTTTGGGATTCGGACTGGCTTCCTTGCTCCTCAGTTTGCAGATGGCCTACTGTGGGACTTCACCTTGTGATCCTGTGAGTCAATACTCCTTAATAAGCTTCCTTTCATATATACATCTATCTTACTAGTCCTGTCCCTCTAGAGAACCCTGACTAATACAAATGGGGGAAGGATTCCCTATTAAATAACTGGTGCTGAAATAACTAGCTAGCCATGTGCAGAAGATTGAAACTGAATCCCTTCCTTCCACCATATAAAGAAATTAACTCCAGATGTTTTAAAGGCTTAAATGGAAAACCCAAAACTATAGAAACCCTGGAAGATAACCTAGGCAATACCATTGGGGACATAGGAACGAGCAAAGATTTCATGATGAAGACACAAAAAACAAATGCATCAAAAGCAAATATTGACAACTGGGATCTAATTAAACTAAAAAGCTTCTTCATAGCAAAAGAAACTATCAACAGAGTGAACAGACAACCTACAGTATGGGAGAAAATTTCTGCAAACTACACATCCAACAAAGGTCTAATATCCAGCATCTATAAGGAACTCAAATTTACAAGAAAAAAGAATCCCATTAAAGAGTGGGCAAGGACATGAACAGACACTTCAAAAGAAGAAGCACATGTGGCCAGCAAGCATATTTTAAGAAAAGCTTGAATAATGATCATGGGGGGCAGGGCCAAGATGGCTGACTAGAAGCTGTGGCAACAGGAGACTCCCATTGAACACAACCAAAACAGCATGTGAATCCCCTACCAGCAACCAAGGTTTCCGGGTTCTATCATCAGGACTAACTAGGTGGCTGGCGTGAGCCATGGAGAGGAAGGAGGAACAGTGTGGTGCCGCGGCCTGCCTGAGAGCCTTACAGGGTAGGGGAACCCCTACCCCCCAGCCAAGGGAGGCGGTGAGTGAGCATGCTACCCAGCCTGGGAAACTGCTTTATCCAAGGAATTGTGCAACCCATGGATCAGAAGATCCCACTTGTGAGCTCACGCCACTGGGGCCTAGGGTCCCAACCATGGAGCCACACAGATTCTCAACAGCCACTCAGCTAGAATCTGCCTAAGCCTGTGAAGTTCCGGCGGGGGCAGGGGAGGACCAGGGGGACGTGGCATCACCACAGCTTCAATTGTCTGCCATCTAAGCTGTCTGAGCTCCTTGGGGGAGGGGCGGCATCCAGCACTGAGACTGCTAGCTGTCTAACACACTAAACTCCAAGGCTGGGGAAAGGGCAGCAGCTATCTCTACAGCTCCAGGCAAAGGTCTAATGTCCAGCATCTATTAAAAAAAAAAAAAAACTTAAATTTACAAGAAAAAACAACCCCATTATAAAGCAGGCAAGGGCATGAACAGACACTTTTACCCTGCTGGAGCCAGAGAGGCTGCACTGCTTGGTCCCAAGAGGTATTCCCCACAGCCTAACACACAGGTTGTGGCAGCCTTCAGCCAGAGTGCCTCTTCAGGCCTGACCCTGATCCATCCCTCCTCACTGGGCAGGGCCTCCCTGCAGGAACTCCAACTCCAGCCAAGGGCTCAGGGACAGAACTCTGATCTCCCTGGGCCTGAGCCCCTAGGGGGAAAGGTGACCATAGTCTTCACGGACTAGTAGACTTAGTCTTTCCTCCTGCTAATTCTGAGGAATCTGAGCAGCCCAGACAAGTTGGTTTCCCCCCGGCGAGGCACATCCCCTCCACCAAGGGACAGCCAAAGTTCTTCGTTAAGTGGGTCCAAGTCCCATGCCACCTAACTGGGTAAGACCCTCCAACAGGGGTTGTCAGACACCCTATACAGCAGCATTCCTACTGGCATCAGGTCTGTGCCCCTCAAGGTCAGAGATCCCAGAGGAAAGAGCAGGCACCCATCTTTGCTGTTCTCCAACCTCCTGGAGTGACATCTCCAGGCACAAGAGTGAACCAGAAGAATAGTGCCGGAAGTGAACCCCCAGCAAACTGCAGCAGCACTACAGAAAAGGGACCTAACCATTGAAAGAAAAACAAACAGAAAGCAACAACAACAGCATCAACAAAAAAAGTCCCCATAAAAACCTTATCCAAGATCGAAACCTCAAAGATCGAAACTAGACAAACTCACGAAGATGAGAAAGAATCAACGAAAAAAGGCTGAAAACCCAAAAGGCCAGAGTGCCTCTTCTCCAAGTGATTGCAACACCTCTCCAGCAAGGGCATAGAACTGGATGGAGGATGAGATGGACGAACTGACAGAAGTAGGCTTCAGAAAGTGGGTAATAACAAACTCTGCTGCGGTAAAGGAACATGTTCTAACTCAATGCAAAGAAGCTAAGAACCTTGATAAAAGGTTACAGGGGCTGCTAACTAGAATAACCAATTTAGAAAGGAACACAAATGACCTAATGGAGCTGAAAAACACAGCATGAGAACTTCGTGAAGCATACTCAAGTATCAATAGCTGAATTGGTCAAACAGAAGAAAGAATGTCAGAGATTGAAGACCATATTGCTGAAATAAGGCAGGCAGACAAGATTAGAGAAAAAAGAATGAAAAGGAATGAACAAAACCTCTCAGAAATATGGGCCTATGTAAGAAGACCAAACCTGTGATTGATTGGAGTACCTGAAAGAGACAGGGAGAATGGAACCAAATTGGAAAATGCACTTCAGAATATTATCCAGGAGAAATTCTCCAACCTAGCAAGACAGGCCAACATTCAAATTCAGGAAATACAAGAGACCACCACTAAGATACTCCATGAGAAGATCAACACCAAGACCACAATCATCAGATTCTCCAAGGTCAAAATGAAGGAAAAATGTTAAGGGCAGCCAAAGAGAAAGGCAGGTCACCTACAAAGGGAAGCCCATCAGACTAACAGCAGACCCCTCAGCGGAAACCCTACAAGCCAGAAGAGATTGGTGGCCAATATTCAACATTATTAAAGAATTTTTGGCCGGGTGCAGTGGCTCACACCTGTAACCCCAGCACTTTGGGAGGCCTAGGCGGGCAGATCACGAGGTCAGGGCATTAAGACCATCCTGGCTAACATGGTGAAACCCCGTCTCTACTAAAAATACAAAAAAATTAGCCGGGCGTGGTAGCAGGCACCTGTAGTCCCAGCTACTTGGGAGGCTGAGGCAGGAGAATGGCATGAACTCAGGAGGCGGAGGTTGCAGTGAGCCATGATAGCACCACTGCGCTCCAGCCTGGGCGACAGAGTGAGACTCCATCTCAAAAAAAAAAAAAAAAAAAAAAAACAAAAATTTTCAACCCAGAATTTCATATCCAGCCAAATTAAGTTTCATAAACAAAGGAGAAATAAAATCTTTTTTTCAGACAAGCAAACACTGATAGATTTTGTCACCACCAGGCCTGCCTTGCAAGAGCTCCTAAAGGAAGCCCTAAATATGGAAAGGAAAAACTAGTACCAGCCATTGCAAAAACCCAATGAAATATAAAGACCAATGACACCATGAAGAAACAGTATCAACTAGTGTGCAAAATAACCAGCTAGCATCATAATGAAAGGATCAAATTCACACAGAACAATATTAAACTTAAATGTAAATGGGCTAAATGCCCCAATTAAAAGACACAGACCGGCAAATTGGATACAGTCAAGACCCATCAGTGTGCTGTATTCCAGAAACCCTTCTCATGTGCAAAGAGACACATAGACTCAAAATAAAGGGATGAAGGAAAATTTACCAACCAAAGGGAAAGCAAAAAAAAACAAAAACAAAAACAAAAAAAACCAAACGGGGTTGCTATCCTAGTCTCTGACAAAACAGACTTTAAACCAACAAAGATCAAAAAAGACAAAGAAGAGCATTACACAATGGTTAAGGGATCAATTCCACAAGAGGAGCTAACTATCCCAAATCTATATGCACCCAATACAGGAGCCCCCAGATTCATAAAACAAGTTCTTAGAGACCTACAAAGAGACTTAGACTCCTACACAATGATAGTGAGAGACTTTAACACCTCACTGTCAATATTAGACAGATAAACGAGACAGAAAATGAACAAGGATATTCAGGACTTGAACTCAGGTCTGGATCAAGTGGACCTAATAGATACCCACAGAACTCTCAAATAAACAGAATATATATTCTTCTCAGTGCCACATGGCACTTATTCTAAAATCGACCACACAATTGGAAGTAAAACACTCCTCAGTCTCTCAGACCACAGTGCAATCAGATTAGAACTCAGGATTAAGACATTCAAAACCACACAACTATATAAACATAAATTGAACAATCTGCTCCTGAAAGACTCCTGGGTAAATAAGGAAATTAAGGCAGAAATCAAGAAGTTATTTGAAACCAGTGAGAACAAAGAGACAACGTACCAGAATGTATGAGACACAGCTAAAGCAGTGTTAAAACAGAAATTTATAGCACTAAATGCTCACATCAGAAAGCTAGAAAGATCTCAAATCGACACTCTAATATCACAGTTAAAAGAACTAGAGAAACAAGAGCAAACAAATCCAAAAGCTAGCAGAAGACAACAAATAACTAAGATCAGAGAGGAACTGAAGGAGACAGAGACACACAAAAAAAACTCTTCATAAGGTCAGTGAATTCAGGAGCTGTTTTTTTTTTTTTTTTAAATTAACAAGATAGATAGACCACTAGCTAGAGTAATAAAGAAAAGAAAGAAGTCAGACACAATAAAAAATAATAAAGGGGATAGCACCACTGACCTCACAGAAATACAAACTACCATCAGAGAATACTATCAACACCCCTAAGCAAATAAACTAAAAACTTTAGAAGAAATGGATAATTTCATGGACACATGCACCATCCCAAGGCTAACCCAGGAAGAAGTCGAATCCCTGAACAGACCAATAACAAGTTCTGAAATTGAGGCAGTAATAGCCTACCAACCAAAAAAAAGCCCACGACAGACAGATTCACAGCCAAATTCTACCAGAGGTACTAAAGGAGCTGGTACCATTCTTTCTGAAACTATTCCAAACAATTGAAAAGAAGGGACTCCTCCCTAACTCATTTTTTGAAGCTGGCATCATCCTGATACCAAAACCTGGCAAAGACACAACAACAACAAAAAAAAACAGAACTTCAGACCAATATCCCTGATGCATATTGAATCAAAAATCTTCAATAAAATCTGGCAAACCAAATCCAGCAGCATATCAAAAAGCTTATTCACCATGATCAAGTCAGCTTGTTTCCTGGGATGCAAGGCTGTTTCAAAATATGCAAATTGATAAACATAATCCATCACATAAACAGAATCAATGACAAAAGCTACGTGATTATCTCAATAGATGCAGGAAAAGCCTTCAATAAAATTCAACATCCCTTCCTGTTCAAAACTCTCAATAAACTAGGTATTGATGGAACATATCTCAAAATAATAAGAGCTATTTATGAGAAACCGATAGCCAATATCATACTGAATGGGCAAAAGCTGGAAGCATTACTTTTGAAAACCAGCACAAGACAAGAATGCTCTCTTTCACCACTCCTCTTCAACATAGTATTGGAAGTTCTGGCCAGGGCAATAAGGCAAGAGAAAGACACAAAGGGAATTTGAATAGGAAAAGAGGATGTCAAATTGTCTCTGCATACGACAAGATTCTATATTTAGAAAATGCCATTGTTTCAGCCCCCAAGCCCCTTAAGTTGATAAGTAACTTCAGCAAAGTCTCGGGATACAACATATATGTGCAAAAATCACAAGCATTTCTATACACCAACAATAGACAAGCAGAGAGCCAAATCATAAGTGAACTCCCATTAACAATTGCTACAAAGAGAATAAAATAGGAATACAACTTACAAGAGATGTGAAGGACTTCTTCAAGGAGAACTACAAACCACTGCTCAAGGAAACAAGAGAGGACACAAACAAATGGAAAAATATTTCATTCTCATGGATAGGAAGAATCGATATCATGAAAATGGCCATACTGCCCCCAAAGTAATTTGTAGATTTAATGCTATTCCCATCAAGCTACCATTGACTTTCTTCACAGAATTAGGAAAAACTACTTTAAATTTCATATGGAACCAAAAGAGAGCCCATACAGCCAAGATAATCCTAAGCAAAAAGAACAAAGCTGGAGGCATCATGCTACCTGACTTCAAACTATACTACAAGGCTACAGTAACCAAAACAGCATGGTACTGGTACCAAAACAGATGTATAGACCAATGGAACAGAACAGAGGCCTCAGAAATAACATCACACATCTACAACCATCTGATCTTTGACAAACCTGACAAAAACAAGCAATGGGGAAAGGATTCCCTGTTTAATAAATTGTGTTGGGAAAACTGGCTAGCCATAAGCAGAAAACTGAAACTGGACCACTACCTTATACCTTATACAAAAATTAACTCAAGATTGATTAAAGACTTAAATGTAAAACCCAAAATCATAAAAACTCTAGAATAAAACCTAGGCAATACTATTCAAGACATAGGCATGAGCAAAAATTTCATGATGAAAATGCCAAAAGCAATTGCACCAAAAGCCAAAATTTACAAACGGAATCTAATTAAACTAAAGAGCTTCCTGTGCAGCAAAAGAAAGTAGCATCAGAGTGAACAGGCAACCTACAAAATGGGAGAATATTTTTGCAATCTACTCATCTGACAAAGGTCTAATATTCAGAATCTACAAGGAACTTAAACAAATTTACAAGAAAAAGCAAACAACCCCATCAAAAAGTAGGCAAAGGATATGAACAGACACTTCTCAAAAGAAGACATTTGTGCGGCCAACAAACATATGAAAAAAATCTCAACACTACTGATCATTAGAGAAATTCAAATCAAAACCACAATGAGATACCATCTCCCACCAGTCAGAATGTTGATTATTAAAAAGTCAGGAAACAACGATGCTGGTGAGGCTGTGGAGAAATAGGGACACTTTTACACTGTTGGTAGGAATGTAAATTAGTTTAACCATTGTGGAAGACAGTGTGGTGACTCCTCAAAGGTCTAGGACCAGTAATACCATTTGACCTAGCAATCCTATTACTGGATATATACCCAAAGGGATAGAAATAATTCTATTATAAAGATACATGCATATGTATGTTTATTGCAGCACTATTTACAATAGCAAAGACATGGTACCAACCCAAATGCCCATCAATAATGGACTGGATAAAGAAAATGTGGTACATATACACCATGGAATACTATGTAGCCATTAAAAGGAATGAGATCATGTCCTTTGCAGGGACATGGATGAAGCTGGAAGCCATCATCCTCAGCAAACTAACACAGGAACAGAAAACCAAACACCAAATGTTCTCACTCAGAAGTAGGAGTTGAACAATGAGAACACATGGGCACAGGGAGGGGAACGACACACACTAGGGCCTGATGGGGGGTAGGGGAGGGAAAGCATTAGGACAAATAGCTAATGCATGGGGGGCTGAAAACCTAATGCATGGGGGGCTGAAAACCTAGACGACTGGTTGATAGGTGCAGCAAACCACTATGGTATGCATATACCTATGTAACAAATGTTCACATTCTGCACATGTATCCCGGAACTTAAAGTAAAATAAAAATTAAAAAATTTTAAAAAAGCTCAACATCACTGATCATTAGAGAAATGTAAATCAAAACCACAATGAGATATCATCTCACATCAGTCAGAATGGCTATTACTAAAATTTCAACAAATAACAGATGCTGGTGAGGTTGTGAAGAAAAAGGAATGCTAATACACTGTTGTGGTGTTGTGGAAATGTAAATTAGTTTCCATTGTAGAAGACAGTGTGGCAGTTCCTCAAAGATCTAAAGACAGAAATACCATTCAACCCAGCAATCCCATTACTGAGCATATACCCAAAGGAATATAAATCATTCTGTTATAAAGACACATACACGCGTATGTTCACTACAGCACTATTCATGATAGCAAAGACATGGAATCAACCTAAATGCCCATCAATAGTAGATTGGATAAAGAAAATGTAATACATATCCTCCATGGAATACAATGCAGCCATTAAAAAGAACTAGATCATGTCCTTTGTAGGAACATAGATAGAGCTGGAGACTATTATTCTTAGGAAATTAACACAGAAGCAGGAAACTAAATACTGTGTTTTCTCACTTATAAGTGGGAGCTACATGATGAGAACACATGGACACATAGAGGGCAACAAGAGACACTGGGTCCTATTTGAGGGTGGAGGGTGACAGGAGGGAGAGGATCAGGAAAAATAGTTATCAGGTACGAAACTTAGTACCTGGGTGATGAAACAACCTGTACAACAACCCCCCATAACACGTTTACCTATATAATAAGCCTGCACATGGACTCCTGAGCTTAAAAGTTAAATAAAAAACAACAGCAAGAAACATTGGAAGGACCTCAGCAGAGCCAGATAAGTGGCTCTTTGCTTCCTTTATTCCCCTCCTCAGTCTGTCCACTCAGACAAACCACAACCAAACAGGGCTGCAGGCACCAATGCCTGGTTGCAGAACCAGATGCATACGTGAAGAAGTCATGCTGCCCATTCCAGCCCAATGGACAGCGTGGGGAGCAGAGACAAAATTCCCCACTGTGTCATGTCTGAATTCCTGACCAACAGAATCATGAAAAATAATTTAAAAATTTTCAAGCCACTAAAAAAATGTAAAAATTATTCTTAGCTCATGAGTCATACCTAAACAGGTAGCTGGCTAGATTTGGCATGAGAGCCACAGTTTTCCCAGCTCTGCCCTAGCCACCCTAAGGAGGAGCAACTTGTCCAAACTATACTGTAAGATTTGTTTGCTGGGCATGGTGGCTCACACCTGTAGTCCCAGCACTTTGGGAGGCCGAGGTGGGCAGATAACTTGAGGCCAGGAGACAAGACCAGCCTGGCCAACATGGTGAAAACACGTCTCTACTAAAAAATACAAAAAAAATTAGCTGGGCATGGTGGTTTGCACCTGTAATCCCAACTACTTGGGAGGTTGAGGCAGGAGAATCGCTTGAACCCTGGAGTCAGAGGTTTCAGTGAGCCGAGATCATGCCACTGCACTCCAGTCTGGGCAACAGAATGAGAGTCTGTCTCAAAAAATAAATAAATAAAATTACACTAAATTCAAAAAAAACTATACTGTAAGATTTGTTGGCATCTCAAAGGAGACTCTGCAGGCTGAGAATCTGCTGTGATTTCAGGGGAAAAGTGCTCAATTAGATGTCTTTACATTTTAATGCTTTTATCTAACTGGGCTATTTTTAAAAAGACGCCTTTAATCCCAGCACTTTGGGAGGCCGAGGAGGGTGGATCACGAGGTCAAGAGATCGAGACCATCCTGGCTAACACGGTGAAAGCTCAGCTCTACTAAGAAGAAAATATATATATGTATATATACAAAAAATTAGCCGGGCGTGGTGGTGGGCATCTGTAGTCCCAGCTACTCCGGAGGCTGAGACAGGAGAATGGTGTGAACCCGGGAGGCTGAGCCTGCAGTGAGCCGAGACCACGCCACTACACTCCAGCCTGGGCGACAGAGTGAGACTCCGTCTCAAAAATAAATAAATAAATAAATAAATAAATATTAAAAAAAAAAAAAAGACCTTCAGTGGAAGATATGAAAAGTGTATATTGCCTATGTTTTGAACACAGTACCTGGAGTAAACATTAGTTAGAAATTAAAATAAGGAAGAAGAACTATTTTTGTTAACCAAAGTCTTCCTGAGACTGGTCACACCTCTGGATTGGTAGCAGTTCCACAGTAGTCAGAGTTTCTCTGGGAAAAACTACTCTGCAGCCTGCCTCTCCATAAAGTTTGACTGCTCAGATACCACCTTATTGCCTTGTAAAACCAGAGCATCCCCTTCTATTATTATTCATTTCAGGCTTAACGTGTAACAGATTATAATAAAGATTCTCTTTATATGTTTTCGCAGTCCATTTGGTAGCACTTATGTTAATACCATCAAAGCAGGTCCCCAAAAGGTAGTAACAAAAAATTCCAATGGCACTTACAAGATTTCTTCAAAGAGAGGTTCTGGTGACAGCTTTTCATTTTGGAGGAACTGGTAAAAGTGGAAGTTCTAAGGTACTTATTTCTGCTTTTACCTTTTGGTTTCAATATGTGAGGCTTTATCCATCACTGACATGCACCAATTCCCTTCTTCTTCTTCTTTTTCCTGTTTTCAATATAATTAGACTCAGGGGGACTTGATATTTGTCTTCAAATATTTGAAAGTCTGTCACATGGAAGAGGGATTAGACTTTTTCTGCCTGGTCCCAAGTGGTAGAACTAAGACCAATTCTGCAGAAACCACAGGGAAACATTTTTTTTCCCCCTTATAGTGAACATATTTTTCACAGAGCTGTCCAAAACTGGGATGACTCTCTTAGAATTTCAAGTCACTTAAGGTATTCAGGCAGAACCCAGATTACAATTTGAAGGGAAATTTCCGAAGAGAATTCAAACATTCTACAATAGTTAAACTACCAGTTACAAGATTCTGTGAGTCTTGAATTGTTGGCCATTATATAACATCATATTGATAGCAGCTCCATTATTTGACTATTTACTATTTTCAAATACTGCACCAAAGTCTACATACTTAATTAATCCACACAACACCAATAAGGTCTATATAATTAGTACACAAATTTCATAAATAATAATATCAAGGGCTAAGAAATTAAGTAACTCACCCTAAATTACATAACTAGTAAATGAAAGATTCTAGGTTTGAATTCAGACCTACCTAACACCAGGGTCCAGACTCTTAAAACTATGCTACTTCTTTGTAATGGTGATATGTAATGAGCTTTAAGGACCCCATTTGTGTTCCATGATAGCTTTTAATCTAAGATAGGCAAAAGTCAAGGACAAAGAATATATGCATAGAACACCTTAAGCTGTAAAATGAATGCATCAACGTGTCATGTACGTGACAAAAACGTGCTGAGTGAAAAAAGTGGCAGAATAATATGTGCAATTTGACACTATTTACATAGAATCGTAACAATAGAAAGAAAATAAATTATATGGGGCTACATACACATACATTAAGAAATAAATGGGGCTGGGCGCAATGGCTCACGCCTGTAATCCTAGCACTTTGGGAGGCTGAGGCTGGCAGATCGTCTAAGCTCAGGAGTTCGAGGTCAGCCTGGGCAACATGGTGAAACCCTGTCCCTACTAAAAAATACAAAAAAACAATTAGCTGCGCGTGGCGGTGCACACCTGTAGTCCCAGATACTCAGGAGTCTGAGGCAGGAGAATGGCTTGAACCCGGGTGGCGGAGGCGGCAGTGAGCCGAGATCGTGCCACTGAACTTCCAGCCTGGGCAACAGAGTGAGACTCTGTCTCCAAAAAAAAAAAAGAGAAAAAGAAATAAACATGGATGGATATAAAACACACCAAATGAAGTTATAGTAATTACCTCTGAGGAATGAGGGAAAGGAATGTAAGTTAAAAGAGGCTTTAACTATCCATCTGTGATATTTGGATTCCTTAAAAACGAGAGAGAGAGAGAGAGATCTGATCAAAGTGACTAAAATAAGATTTTTCTAAAAGATATGGAAATATATTTTTTTATCTTATATACTTTGATACTTGAAGTATTTTATATATATAACAAAATTGAGGCAGAAAATCTCATGTCGTTATGTGGCAGACTAAATATACATTAACCTGTATCTCTCCCATTGCCAACGTCAACAAAAATGACAGAAAAAAATAAACAGTGCATGTACCACATAGATATCCAAAACAGGAAAGGATCCAAGTGTAGTGAAGAGAAACTGATCTGAGTGGAGGAGCAGCAGCTGAAGTAGCATACCTGAGAACGCCGAACACCAGACCTACAGGGCAGGGGTCTGCAAGGAAATTAAAAATGCTCAGCCATCAAAGGCCAAAGTTATGAAGTCATGTATTCATTAGTTCAACAAATATTTAATGAGCACCTAATAGGTGCTAAGCACTGTTCTAAAAGTGGGACTATTCAGTGAACACACAGTGAAAGTGGGGAGCAGAGCCAGTCAGTGAGCTCCTAGGACTGGCTGAACGGCCTTAAGAGTTGCAGGGAGACTCCCAGGCACGTTCTCCATCACACTGGGTGGCTGCTTTATGTCCTCCACACCTAGGTTACTTACTTAAATTGTCTGCTTCCTTTTGGTTTGATTGCCTGATTAACTAATAATTTAAAAAAGAAAAACCCTGTGGTGATTTAAATACAGAGAGAAATAGACCCACAGCATTGTTTCCAAACCGTGTCTCCATTCCATAACAGCAGCAGAACTTGAGAAAGAATAGAGACAGTTACAGAAGAGTGTGCCCCATACTTACAGCAGGGAGAGTGATGGTGAATATACTGAATAGTGAGACTGCTGTACAACCCCTCCACCCCCACTCCAGGCTTCTCTCCCCGCAGTGCTACCTGTCAGGTTTCTATACCCCTCCCAGAAAATTGCTACATTCTTATGTGAGGAAATGGACAAGCCCCAGAGAAAACAAGTTTGGATATTGACATTTGGAGATCCTTAAACCAGACAGGCAGAGTCAACCTTATTACCCAACCGTGAAGCTCACCAGTTGACAAGCCCCAACCATTCACAGAGTTTTTCTATTTTCTTTTTTGATAGATAAAAACCG